>NC_045431.1:202304478-202904478 GCF_902635505.1 Sarcophilus harrisii
TAAATTGAATATGTCCTTACAAGTACCAGGCTTTGTTAAGTTCAAAGATGGCTCTATGTGGTTTCAAAGAAAATTGTCAGAACTGGACTGTGAAAGCATTTCAGTGACGACTCCTAATATAGAAGGAAAATAGTATCTCAGTTCTTTAATAAATATAGTAAAGTGGATTTGGGGGAACTCTGTGTTTTTACATCATTTCTGATGGACTATTGTATCATTAAGTACTTTCCTAAAGTGAGAGGCCAAGATGATGGAGAGATGGACAACTAATGAATCCCATCAAATTAAAATGGAATTCTCACCCTGGGGATCTATCATGATATTGGAAGTACAGACTTCAAGCTACAGATCATTTCAGAAAAGATGACAATCCAGTGTAGAGGACTAATGTGGCCCGGGAGAAGGAGCCACAGACTTGGAACTAGACGTCCTGGGTCTGGACCCCAGGGCTAATACCGAGCAGCTGTGCATCTTCCCAGCTCCGGACTGTGGCCATTCAGGGGACTGTACCAGAGAGCTTCTTTGAAGCTAGGCCATTCTGGGACTCCAACTGTGGACCAGGAAGACATGAAACTGCTATGATTTGTTCTCCTTTGACCAAGTAAAGGAAGATGTTCTGTTCAGAAGCTCAGTCTGGATTAGCCATGTTTGCATAGGCTGATAGCTGAAAAGTGAGACACAGGATTAGTGTTTGTTCCACTTCCACTCCTTATGTCCCATCTGGAAGTGTCTCAGAGGAGCCCAAATCTGCATTCCCATCTTCCAGTTTAGCTGACACCTCATGAAATCAAACCTTGAATGGAGCGGATTACATCCTTACTTTTTTGAATGGCCTTAATTAGACTGCTGGCATTTGGTAACTATTTCTATAGATACCCTGGTGAGTCAGTTCCATCAGAGTTTAGAATAAAAAATGTACCATCGTTATGGCTTTCTCCAGATTTGTCCTGGAAGCATGTCAGAATTCCAAGGGAGATACGCTCAGAGAAAACAGATTCCCTGATAAGGTAGGCCTTTTACAGGCATATATTTGGAAAGCAAGCTACTGTACTGATTGGCTCTTGGTGCTTGGGTGATTGTTCTTTTGATTTGAGCTCCATTGTTGAAAGCAAACGAAGCTTCCTGTAATGACATCACTTTAGCCAAACTGTCATTTGGAGGAGAAACTTGCCAGATGTTGCTATTATGAAACAGTGATTTAGCATTTGTAATTCAGCTGACACCTGGAGCTATTGGCATCAACAATGGCTTTTTATGCCATGAGGCAGTTCTAATTTAGGAGGCAGAACCTTGTGTGTTTTCTTTGTAATTTGATTTGAATTCATGGATAAGCTCAAGTAGTACTTCACTGGATTGCTCTGAGGCTTCCGTATGCAAGTCCCAAAGAGTTAACTGGGGGAGAAAAGAGTCAAAGGGAGATGTTTTGTGGGTAGTGGTTTCTTTCACACAGCCACTTCTGGCAGCAGACTGCCTAGGACTGTGATGTCTCCCCGAAGGTCATCCAAAAGGGGGCCCAACGAGGCACTCCTCCTCCTCCTCCTCCTCAGACCAGCCTACGAGAGACGATGGAACACCACCTTGGACACTTTTCACCCACAACCCTCCTGAGCTTCCACTGCTCCACTCCAACATAAAACACACAGCCATTTGAAAGTCCCACAACATTCTGGGGTAGCTAGCAAATAACAAAAGCACATTCTGAATGCTCTGACTAAGGAGGCCTGCCCACTCGGTCACTGCTTGCTTTTGCTGAAGTGATGCTTACAGGAGTTACTAAATCAAAAGAGGATTTCATGAGACTTGAGATTATGCTGAAACGTCTTTAATCCTGTGAAAAGGCAGCTATCCCTATTCTTTCATTGTGTTTGGTGAGCCATCAATATGCAATATATGAAAAACCTTGTTTTTCATCCCAGAGTCAAACCTAACAAAAATACTCTTTTCATATGGATTTTTTTATATCAATATAACTGCCACCTCATAGTTATGGTCTTTAGATCAAGTCATCTGGTCTCTCTAGGTCACAATTTTGCCATCTGAAAAGTGAGAACAATAAAATATTTAAAAATGAGATCCTTAGGGCTGTCATGAGGCACAAATGAATTAATGTATTTAAAGCACTTAGTAACTATAAAGTATTATATTAATTTAGTAGAACCAATAATGGGGAACATCTTTAGCGTCCAAACAGCTCTGGATTATGCCTTACTTAACATGAATGCTAAGAGATGTTTGCTTCTATCAGGAAGAATATTTAGCATCATGTCCACAGAGGGAGTCAAGTTTTCCATATGCTCTCGTGTGCAGATGATATATTGTACTAATTTTGGACATCAAGGCTCAGAACAGACCCTTCTAAATAGATTCATGAACATTTTGTAATATATTTATATTGTCTGAGATCATTTTAATCAGCATGTATATATATATATATATATATATATATATATATATATATATATACACATATATACATACTTTGATTTTATTTGGTTCAATGAGGAAAACTTTGGGCATTTTTATTAGTCTTGCATTAAATATATAAATTAATTTAATTAGTATTGTCATTTTTATTATAGTAAACCGATCTATTCACAAACACAGAATGTTACTCCAATTATTTGGGTCTTTATTTCGCTCATCATAGTTTTATAGTTTATATGTATTTCCAACTAAATTTCTTTCTTAATGACTTCATCAGCTCACATGGCTTCAATTATCTTAATGCTCATGATTCACAAATTATTATATTTAGTATCAATCTTGAACCTGAGCTCTAGTTATGCATAACAAACTTCTTATTGGATATTTTAAACTAGATTACTATTGGTATCTCAAACTCAACATGCTTAAAATAGAACTCATGATTTTATCTTGAGAGAAATCTCTCTCATATTAAGCTACTTATTAAAATTGGGGAGACACAGATTTTTCCATATCTGAAGCCCATTCTCTTAAGGACAGGGCTGACAAAAGACAGGATTAACATTCTCCTCATTCTGGGTATCATTAGAAAAGACTTTCAGTCTAAAATGAATTCTTGCTCATTGTGTTACACTCAAGCTAATTTGCCAGAGGTAGATCCTTTGTCTAGAATGCCCAAGGCTGTGATTGGTCTGGATGTAGAGGCAATCTCTTTGTCCAAGAGCAACTGATGCCACTCTCCCAAGCCCCTGATTAGAATAGGTCTATCTGTCACTAACTGTTAACCAATCAGAGTCAATGGTCACCTGCTAGAATATGCATTTTTCTAAGGGCATGTAAGCTGTGAGCATATTGCTATGATTGCCTTTGGTCCAAGAGATATAGGCAAATGGTCATTCCTTTTATTAATATAATGCTAGCATTACTAGTAAAATTATTAACTGCCCAGTAATTATACCTCTCAAATTTATTAAACATCACAATCTCTCAAACCATCACTCTTTTAAATTTCACTGTTTACTATCTTCCCAGTCCCCTAGGTTCACCATATTGAAGTCCCCCTTCGAGCTGTCACTGTCACTCTTACCACATATTCAACAGGCTACCACATTTTATCTGCCCCCAAATTATTTCTGTCCATCTCCTTTTCTTTTCTGCACTGACATGAACTCCAACATTATTTAGATCCTTATGACCTCTTACCTTGACTATTCAAATAGCCTCCTAATTGATTCTTTTCTGCTTCACATTCCTCCTTACTCAAAAATATCTGCCACAGTGATTGTGCCTAAAATGCAACTATGGCCATGCGTATTCTAGAGGGTTCAAATACAAACTCCTGTGCTTGTTTGGGATTTACAGCTCTTTACAACCTGGTCTTATTCTCTATTTCAAAATTTGGGTATCAATCCTTTTTGCTCACCATGATGAGGTTTAGATTTGGGGTGCCCAAATGAAATTGGAATTTCTGGTGGTCAGGGAGTTAAATGAGGTCTAGTGGAGGCGCAAGAGTCCCCTGTAAAAGAATTTACAGACCCGAAAACCTAGATTGATAAAAGACATTTATTATGGGGATTGGAAGTAAGGTTAAAGTCTAGTTAAGGAAATAGGTGAGAGTAAAGAGGCACCAGAAACAGTATTTCAGTGGGCAGAGAACCTTGGTGTGCCGAGCATTGGGCTGGCATGTTTGGAACCTCTGCCAAGACAGGATTTTAGTTTGGTTCTTTTTATAATGAGAGATTTAGTTAAAGGAGCCTGTGAGTGGAGTCCCAAGTTGGCTCAGATTGGATGGGGGCTGTGAGAGCCCAAGCTGGCTCAGATTCATTGGGGGATGGGGCAAGCCGGGATCTTCTATTGGAATTCAAAGGGGTGCTTTTGATCAGGATTTGTGAATCAAAGGTCCTAGATTCTTGAATTGATAATGCATCAGCCCCAGGGGCTGGGAGCAACCATTTGCCCAGTTCTAGTTTTTAATGTTCGATTTTCTTCAGTTAGCTTTTGTGTCTCTTTTTCCATCTGATCAATTCTACTTTTCAAGGTGTTATTTTCTTAAGAGAATTCTACTTTGCATTTGGCCAATTATATTATTCAAGAAATTATTTTCTTCAGTCAGCTTTTTTCCTTTCTTTTCCAAGCTACTGACTCTCTCTTGTATAGCTCTCGTTTCTTTTCCCAAATTTTCTTCTTCCTCCCTAATCTGCCCTTTAAAATTCTCTCTGAGTGCGTGTAAGGAAGCTCTTTGGGCTCGAGGCCAGTGCGGTCAGTAGTTGCGGTTTCCCACGCGGACACTGTATCTCCCCCGCATTGGGGCTTTGGCCTTCCTTGTCACCACAAGGTGTTGTGGGTTTCGGCGGGTGTGGTTCTCGTCTGTTTCTTGCTCACTTTCTTCCTTTGTCCCCCTCCCCCATGCTGTGACTTACGGCTGAGCTCTGCCTCGGGGTAGGGCTGCTCTGCCCCACAGCTCTGAGCCTGGCTTTGAGCGCAGAGGCCCCTGGGTTGGTGGCCCCTCCGGCTCTGCTCGGAAGCTGGGCCAGGCCCCAGGGCTCCGCTGCCGATCGCGGGGAGGAAGCTCCTCTCACTGGCCGTCCTAGAGCGGCCCGAGCCGGTCTGAGCACTCCTTCGCCTCTGGGAGGCGGATCTTTTCTTGAAGTCTGTCCGCTCTCTCTTGGCCTGGAGACTGTTTCATTTGTCAGACTCTGGTCAAAGGGTTGGTTTTATGTGGTTTTAGAGGGAAACTGGGAAAGCTCAAGCAGCTTCAGGCTTCCCTCTGCCATCTTGTCTTGGACTCATTCTGGCATTCCTCTCTGGCTCTTCCCCTGACAGTCCAGATGTTCTCCCCATCCTAACTCCTAACTCTTTCAGCTTCCTCTTATGTCCTGTATTTCCCCATCAGAATGTGAGCCCTGCGGGGTAGGGGCTTTTTTTTTTTTTTTTTTTTTTTTTTTTTGCCTTTCTTTGTATTGCTAGCACTTAGCATAGTGCTTGGTACAAAACAATAGCTTAATTAACGCTCGCTGACTTGGTTTAATATATAATTCATTAAGAATTAAATTCATAAATACTCACAAAAATGGTAACAATCTACACAAGAAAAACCAAGCAGATGAAGGATACCTGTTGTCCAGACAATAACTTGCAAGGAGGATGGAGACCTCTCTGTACTGGTCTAACAGTACACATAGTCTGGAAATACGCTGCAAATAATGTTCACAGAATTGGAAAGCAGAAAGGAAGCAGCCTGGATTGAGTTTTTTTGAGAGACCCTTTTTTTCAATATCAGTGTTCTTCTGGTAATGCTACATAGCTGGGAATAGGAGAAATCACCATTTCCAACAAATCAAAATTGTATATCTCCCACGTGGAGAAGTGTGTGGTAAATATAAATGATCCATAACAAGTTAGAAATGACAAATTATATGTAAGAAGTAGCATAAAAGATATCAACAAAGAGATCTCTGGTGAAACAAGGGCGTGATCTAGCTACAGAACAAGAAAAATCATTAGAAAGAAAAGGACTTTGGTACTCACATAGTAATAAAAAGACCTTAAAGAAGACCTTTTGCAAACAAAGTGGACCCCATGTCTGTGATGTTTGGGAGGATGTGGACAAGAAAAAGACAAGGTGATATGGTATGGAGGATTGGGAGTTGCATCATTAAAGGGATCCATCAATTAGTGTTTTAGTGCTGAAGTACTGAAATAACAAAGACAAAACACATAAAGAGAGAGCAGAATGTAGAAGCTACAATACTAGATTGAGGATTTGCTACATACCAGTTAGATGATCTTAGGGGAGGTACAGACCCTAGGGTCTTCTCAGAATTTCAGTTCCTTATCTGTATTTTAAGGGGATTAGGCCAGAGCCATCTCCAAAACTCAAATACTAAAACTGATTGCTGTCTACACCTCTGGGATTCCATATCATAAGACGTAATGATTATTTCATTGTAATTTATATCCTATCACTTTTTAAAAATTAGCTTTTGGTGTGTCGGATTACCTTTAAATGCACTGGCCACATATTTCCCCCTCCTCCCTTTTTGATAACAACATTTTAAAAGGACATCCAGGGTTCTAAAACATAACTAATGTACTTAGGAGACAAATATGTTGGAATATATGGTGACAATTACTTTTGTATCATAGTCTCACATTTTTTTGAATCAGGCTTGGAATCTGGGCCATTTTCCATTGTTTAGCTTACAGAATTTTGCAGTTTTCAGTTCTTTCTTAAACCAGACCTTTTATTTATATGTTTAGCAGTATCTGCATTCAGCTCTCCCAGCAGTGGAGTGGAAAAGAGCACTGGAATGTGCATCAGAAGACTCAGGGCTGAATCCTAGCTACCATCTATTTCCTCTGGGCCCTTGGGCTAGGAACATCTCCTCTCCTCAATTTCCACATACATAAAATAAGATAGTTGGTCTAAATCATCTTTAAAGAACCTTTCAGTTCTAACTTCTTTGTGTGTATGAATTAGACTAACACTTATTTTACAGAAGAGGAAAAGTGAAAAGGAAGGGGGGAAATGACTTGCTTGAGTTCACATAGCCTACTAGTGCCTAGTTCTGTATTTAACCCAGGTCTCCTGAATCATAGTCTAGGGCTCTTTCCAGTATAAGACACTATTGTGGGCTTGAGAATTAAAATGTCCGTTGACATTTTCCTGAGAGGTCAGCAAAGATGATTTTACAGAAAACAGTTCTGATCTTTATCTCCTGGCCAAAAAAAAAAAAAAAGCTACTTTCAGGAAGACTGGGATTTCCTTTGACAGAAAATGGATGTTCTTTTTGGATTGTTTGTTTGTTTGTTTGTTTTTGGGGGGAGGGAGGTAATCAACTGTACCAGATGCTGCTTACAATCAGTTAGAATTACTCAATAGACATTTTCTTTAAAAAGCCTGTTCAAATAGTTTTATGTCAATCAGCCTTGTTCTGAAGGCCAAGTGCCTGTTCTGTGACATGAAAACATTTTCATTTTCTTACTGATAGAGACATCAGAGATGTCAGAGGCTTATTTTAATCATGACTAGCCAGTGTCAGCTCATAACTTTCTTCAAAAAGTTCAACAATTTCATTAAGTTGATAAACTGAGGCAGTTACTTACAGCAGTGGATAAAGCACTAGGTCTAGTCAGGAAGATCTGAGTTCAAATCTGGTTTTCAATATTTATTGACTGTGTGATCCTAGGCAAGTCACTTAACTTCTGTCCACCTCCCTTTCCTCAACTACAGAATGGGGATAATGATAGGATCCTTGTGAGGATCAAAAGAGATAATACCTGCAAAGTACTTAGCACGGCACCTGGCACATAGCAAGTGCTTCTTCCCTTCTCTTTCCTTTCCCTTCCCTTGAAGACCCAACAAGTTCGGCTGTACCGTGATTACCTGGTGCACACAGTCCAAGAACTGCAAGAAGATGGGAGCAAAGCCACTGCCCTGACAGTTGAAGGTCAAGTTGCTCCTCTGACTGAATTTATGGCCAAAGGAGAGCCACTCTTTCTCCACCAGCATCCGGAAGCCTCCCAGAGTCCTATAAAATGGATCACTGAGCAGCTGGGCGAGGGAGGACACCTAGGACACAGTCAGAGACAGGGATTAGCAGCAAGCCTGAAAAAGGTTCCTGAGCTCCACAATCAGGCCCTTGTGACAGAAGGGCTATTACAAAGTAAAATAAACAAGCTGTGAAATCATTGCCACTAGTAGATCAAGTTCTCTGCAACAAATTCATTTATGCATTTTTCTAGTAAGTTGTAAAAACTCAAAATCAAATTTGACTACAATATTCTTTTCCAAGAAACACGAAATTTGAACCATTCCAGAATAACCTCACCTATAATTAACAAATTGGCTTATGGTAAAATCATCTGTTTTTTTTTTTTTTTTGTTTGTTTTTTTACCAAAGTTTAACTAATAAGTAAAGGAGGAGCACACTTCCTCTGCCCATACGGGCCATGCTGTGAGGAAGCTGTCCTTGAGTCCAGCTCTCTGACTTTGGAGGCCCTCTGTTTGCCCTCAAGATGCTGCTGTTTAATTGTGCTAAAACTCCACAGCCTGAATATTTGTATGGAAAAAACACATTCAAAACAGGATTTCTTTACTCGACAGACAATTAAACTAAGCTGACACTCAAATATAAAGTTAAAAACAGTATAAAATTCATGCAAGAAGTTTACTTGGGTGGTGATATCCCAGCCATCTTCCAAACAGACCAGGACAGAGGAGCCACTCTCTAGCACTTCGGCTACAACCACAGCCAGCAGCAGTATCCTGTGGAGCTGAGAGATGGATGGCAATGAGATCGCGATTTAACAGAGCACTATGGCACTGGCAACTGTGGACACAGATTTTGTGTCAACCTGGGATGTGACATGTTATTGTGCCATAAACATGGCTAAGCCATCTGCATGATGCAACCCCAGGAATGTCTGTACACTGCATTATTTCAGCAAAATCAAGATAAAATGCATTTTGTTTGAATGTCTGCTTTTAAAATTTCCAAATGAGGGAATTTGACCACAAAAACTTCTTGTTCAGTTACCCATAGCACACCTCTAAGTTTGGATACGCCCTCAAGGATTCTGCTGCTAGAATTTCAAAGCAAGGTTTGAGATGATCTTTGCATTTAAGAAATCTGTCTTGCACATGCTAGATGATTATGATTTTAAAAATGCTTCCCATCATTTTAGCTGAGTACTGCTGAAAATATTTTGTTGATCATGAAAATTATTATGTAATCAAATGGGAAGAAAGCTTTCTCCATTTGTTCTTAGTGATTATACTAAGCTGACTCAAAGCTCTCTTAATAAACTGATGACTTGAGCTCAGTAGGTAGATTTTACAGTGAATATGCCTGGGCTGGCCAAAGCCAAGGAGACATTTAAAAAACCTTGATCTGTGACCTGTGATCCCCCTGCACTGGAGATTCACTCCAGTGACTATAATTGCTCTGTGCCGGCCCATCCAATATGACTTTTGCCTGGGTCCTCCCGTAAATTTGAAACAGAGTTTCATCCAACATTTTAGAAGCCTTCATCACTTTCTTGGCAGTACAATGGGGGGCTGTCCACATGTACATATTCTAGTAAGTAGGAGTGGCCCCCCAAACAAGGCTGGTGTTGCTTTTTAAAAATTTTTCTACCAATTACATGTTAAAACAATTAAAAAACATTTTTTAAGTTCTGAGTTCTAAATTCTATCCCTTCCTCTATTTCTCTCTCCCTTCCCTCCCTCCTCCCTGAGATGGTAAGCCATCAAATATAGGCTACACATGTACAATCATGTAAAACATTTCCATATTAATTATTTTATATAAGAAGACTAGAATAAAAGAAAGTGAAAAGTAGATGCTTCAATCTGTCTTCAAACAATATTTGTTCTTTATCTGGAGGCAGACAGTGTACTTTATCATTAGTCCTTTGGGATATTTTTTGGATTACTGTATTGAGAATAGCTGAGTCATTCACCATTCTTCATCAAACAATATTGCTGTTATTGTGTATAATGTTTTCCTGGTTCTGTTTACTTCATTTTGTATCAATTCATATAAGTCTTTTCTGTTGTCATTTCTAAGCAGAGAACGGGGAAAAATGCCCTCCTGTACCTGAACATCTATCTACCCAACATGCCTGCTAATCTTTTGCTTGCCACAATGGTTATAATTCTTTTGGAGTAGGTATTGGAGTAGGTATGTCCATGAGTTCTCTGTTAAATTTTGTCTGAGTGCAGCCTATGAATCTGTTATTTATTATTCATACTATGATTTGCTGAGGAGTTAGGTATTGAGGGAACATAACTTTTCTAAAGAACTGGGGACTGAACGTACCAGGGACTGACAGACAAGCCTGCATGTTGAATAGGATGCTAAGATAAATTTGAAGGTTAAAGCATAGAGCTTGGGAAAGAGATCTTAGGTGATATCCCAATTTTGGGGCAGTCTGGTTGGATATGATATTTGAGTGCAATTGTAAAGAGAAGGGGCGAAGGTGGAAGGAGGAGCCAGGAAAAGAAAGAAGAATTCTGAAGGGAGAGGTAGAGGGTATTGAAAAGAAAATCTATTTCCTAAAGTTTCCAAGGGCCAGCTCTACACATGAACATGATCAATTCTGCTCCAACTTAGAATTATTTTCTCTTGTTATTTCTCTTGCCCAGGAGAAGGGCTATCTAGGAACAAGCAAAAAGTATTCTGAATGAAGAGTTAAGTAATTAAATTCTCAGACATAATGTAATCTAAAAAATCTTTTTTGAACATCATAGAATAGATGAATCTTATTTTGGTTTCCTTCCATTTAGCTTATGATCCATATCATCTAATGATGAAAACCATAGTTTTGGGCAAAAAAAAAAACTAGTGCTAAGACTTTCCTTGAATTCATTAATTAACACTCTCTTTTCTACCACAATTTCTTTTTTCTTAATGAGTGGACTACACCTGCTGCTTTCATAGTCCTTCCATGTCCCTCTCTTAACTCATAGAATCTGACATCAATAAGGACAATTTTACTGCCATATCCAAAGGATTTTTCTCTATCTTTAATATCATTGGCCCTTTTCAATATTTGATAGTACCGATTTTCTTCTCTACTCCCTTTCTGGAAAGTCTATTTTATTTTAAGCTTCCATAACATTGCTCTTTCCAGGTTTTCTTTCTTCCTCTCTGATCACTCCTCTTCATCTTTGTTAATACTTTTTTTTCCTGCCCCGAATGTAAATGTGTATACAAGGCCCTCTTTTCAGTCCTTTTTGCTCTACATTCTTGTGCTCAAAAAATTTATCTTTTTTTCACATTTTCAACTATACCTTTATGCTGGTGATGTCCCATTTTATAGGTTTCAATCTTATATTTACAACAACTTAAAAGCCATTTCAACTTGTATGTGTACATTACAAATTCAACATGCTTATAAGGAAAGTCAACTTTCTGCCAAGATTGGCATCATGGTTCTTGGGGGGCACATCCAAACTTAGGTGTGTGATACGGGTAATTGATGTAGTAAAGGAGACTGAGAGGCCAGAGAGCAGGAGCTGCTTCTCCTGGAGTTAGTTTTAAGGGTGGTGCTGCCATTAGGGCAAGGCCAGGTTTCTGTTAAAGCCAGGAGATGAAGGCAGTGCTTGTAAAGCAAGTCAAAGAATGAAGTTTTCTTACAATCAAATGAATATCCCATAGGACACAAGAGACAGATAGAGGCTGATGAAGGACAGAGACCTAGTCTAAAGCTGAGTTGGAGAGGAGAAACCATGGGGCAGGAGCTGCGGGCAGGAAGGCATCTGAGAGTAACTGAACTGGGCAGAGGGCACAGTGATGATGCTGTGCGAGGGGCTGGGAATGGCGGCGGCGGCAGGACGAGTCAGGTTCAGCGCTCTAGGGAAGCTGGGGAAGATCGTGTAGAAACCTTGGAGTGGAGAAAGCAGGGCAGCCGCTACCATCCGTCCAAGTAAACTGTAAACTGTCAAGGGAGGTAGTTTGTAAACTCCAATGGCCAAGCATGGGCGGAGCATAATGTCCTCTAAAGGTCTCTTCTATTCTTAAAATAAACAAGGGGAAGCTAGGGGGTGCAGTGAACAGGATGCCAGTCCTAGAGTCATGGGGGCTGGAGGTTAAAACTGGTCTTAAACATTTACTAGCTGAGTGACCTATAGCAAGTCACCTAATCCTGAATGCCTCCCAAACCCAACCAACCAAAAGACCTTTATCTGATCCTCTGTGCGTTATCTCCTGAAAAAAACAGTCTATTTTCACTGCCTCTTTTCCCTCATGGCTCATTCATCAGCCTGAAATACGAATACCACATCCTGCCGAGGCTGCTCTCTCCAACTGCACAATTTGTGACCCACCACACTCAGTGACTCTCCGGCTCTATCACCTTTGTGCTAAGCCCTCCTCAGCCCTACACGGACTCCTTGGCCACTCCTTCCTGGGATCAGAAGCCAGGGCTCTCCAAGAAGAATGCGAGTCTCAGAAAACTCTCTTTTCCCCCCTCACAGCTTCCATTCCTACCCTTACGTTCCCTGGTGTCTCAGTGCATAGAGATGTACATATCTCTATCTCCAATTCCTTTCCTTACCTCAGATTCCTCCTTGCTAGCCAACCCCCTGCCGGACATCTTCACTTTAATGTTCCCCAGGTATCTTAAATGCAGCATGTCCAACATAAAACTATTCCTTTTCCAGTCTTTCCTTCCTATCAAGAGCTTCACCAGTGGCCAAGTCAGTTTGTAACACTTGATTTTTCCCTCCTCCTCACTCATTCTACCCAATCAGTCAGCCATTCTTGTTGATGCTCTACAATCCTCACTCATGTGACCACTGCCCTAGTTCAGGCCCTCATTACCTCTCATCTAGATTCTTCTAAGAGCCTCCTTCTTGGGTTTCCCTGCTTCCAGACGTTCTCCTCTCTAACCTACCCAACCACCAATTATAGAATGTCCCCAAGGCACAAATCTTACTACACCATTTCTCAAAAATCTTTCTTCTCAAGAAAAATTTAAAGGGACAGTTTTTACAGTCTGGCTCCAGACTACTTTTCCAGCCTTAGGCCATAGTTTTCCCTTTCATACACTAGATATTCCAGCTCAGCTGGACCACTAGCTGTTTTCAGAATTTAATAATCCATCTCCTATTTATGTTACTTGCATAAGCCATCCGCCATGATTGGAATGTATTTTTTCCTCACCTCCATTTTGTACCCATGATCTTTTTAAATTTTCCCTAGTTGTAAAAGCCCTCTTTCCCTTCAAATTACATTCTATTTTTTTGCACATGTATATATTGTATATCTCATTAGAATACAGTTTATACTGTATCATTTTTATTCTAATATCTTCAATGCTTACCTATAGTAGGGGCTTAATACATTTTTGTTGAATTGGATTTCATTCAGATTTCCCCTTATTTTCTTGCTGTCAAAATGATTTTAACCTTTTTTTCTTTAGCAGCATAAGAGGACAGAAATATAACTTAGGCCATGGGGTTAGAAGAGGGGTACACCCATCTCTTGCCATGGCCAAATTTTGTTTTTTTCTTTGGGATTCCCACAAAGGTACTCAACACTAACTTGTAGATTGTGAATGGTTTTCAAAGATTGATGTTCCCTAACTAGCTTACCCGGAAGCTCGGGATCCAGTCCTTCCTAATGCTGATCCTAGTCCTCTTAGACACAGAGGATTTGGGCATCTGAGGGGATTCAGAAGGAACCCGTTTTACCAAATGATTACCTGTGGGAACCATTCGGAGTCTCCTAGTGCCTTGAGGAACGTCACTTCAGAATCAGTAGGAATAGAGCTGGGGATGCAAGCCCTCATCAGCTTTTTAAAGCTGGCTTTCACTTGCCGGATGTCATTGAATTCAACAGGAACAAACTCACAGTTTAAAGTAAATTCTAATTTGAAACCCTGTGAACAAAAATGTCAAAAGTTATTCAGAAGAAATACTGAATTATCTAGCAATGCTGACATTACTTGATGAACTTCAACAATATTATTAGCATATTGTCTCAAACTCCAGTCCTAAGCATGTGGATATGCCTCAGAAGAAATGGGAACTGGTATGGCCAATTCCAACTGCTGTACAGGAAGTGTCCTTCAAGTCCTACAAATACAAGGTGTTCCAAAGCTTGTACAGGTTGAGGTGACCTCCTCCTCCCTATGTCACCTGTGTCATTCAAACATGAAAAACTGCTCTCAATGTGAGGTTCTTAAGAGAGGGTTGTTAATGTTGAGTTGTTTCAGTCAGGTCTGATTCTGTGTGATCCCATTTGGGGTTTTCTTGACACAGATACTAGAGGGGTTTGCCTTTATCTTTTCTAATTTATTTTACAGATGAGGAAACTGAGGCAAACAGGGTGAAGTGACTTGCCTAGCATCTTGCCCAATAAGTGTCTGAAGACAGATCTGAACTCAGGTCTTCTTGACTGCAGGCCCAACACTTTATTTACTGGACTATCTAACTGTCCTAAGGAGATGGAGGAAAGCTGAAATATTAACTGAGTTCTTAACTATCTAGTCTTTAAGCCTGTTTTCAACTGGCTGGGTTTAATCTGTTAGTTTAAAATGGGTCAATTAGCAGGAAAAGATGATACAAGTAAACAGGAAGGAATCCTTTAGACGGTTGTGCTACACCAATAATCTGGGAGTGTTAGCCAAGAATGTCCAAAGCACCCTTAGGTTAATCCTAAGGGAGGATATGATATTGCACCTCTCTAAGCTGGGAAGAGTGTTATATCAAAAAATATTTCATAAAAAATTACACCGCTCCTGCAGTGCACATTTTTTGGAAAGCCAGGGAGCAGAAAATAATAACAATAAATGATAGCTCACATTCTCACAATAAGATGTGCACATATTATTATTATTTTATGAAGGAGGAAGCCAAGGTCCATCGGGGTGAAGTCACCTGCCTGATGCCCTTGGCCATGTGAACCTTGATCTTCTGGTCTCCTGTCCTGGCTTGTTTTCCCGTCCTATATGGCAGCTAAATGCCAGCTAATAGGTAGGGTGTGGCTAGTGAAGTATCTACCTTTCAGCCCTGGATCCCCCATTGTAGGTTATAAAACATTTAACAAAGGAAGTTGCCTTTTTAAGATACTCATTCCATCTGAAACATTTTGTTTCATTTTGTTTTAAGGGATTCTTTGGATTATCCCACTTAGGATACTTAATTACCTGTGTGAGCTGGCAGACAAGTCACCTCCTGCTTCTGTGCTCAGTTTTTCCTCATCTAGATGGCTCCTTACAATTTTTGATCTATGATGCCATACAAATCACCATTCACTAAACTCATTTATTATGGAGAAATACTGAACTGATGGATGCCCTATTTAGAATGTTATTTCACAATTGGAAATTAATTTCAACTTTAAGATTGACTACTTTGTCCTAGAAGTCTCTTAATCCCATCTGCCAGGAGATATTTTAATTTTAAAGCTCCTCCACCATCATTTTACAAGGACTCATTTACTACTCTTAGATGAAAACTACTACTAAGGTCACAGGTCGTTTTCTAGGATGAGTGTTTTATTTTGGTCCCTTTGGAGCTAAAAAAAAAAAAAAAAAAAAGTTCAAATTTAACTTCAACATTCTGTTTCCCAAGTTGTGTACTAATATCAGACTGGTGTGGGGCCTACAGGGCACTCTGCAGGCTGCCACGTTCACAGAAGGGCAGCAGGGCACGTTTGGGAGGAATGCCATACCTCTCCTGGGAGTGCTGCTGATGGAGAGGGCTTCATGTGTTGAAGTGTAACTGTCCGGGACGAATAGTGAGACTGACACTGGGCAGTGGGCTCTGCAGCTGCCACTAGGACAGTCTAAGTGATGGGGCTCCTTTCCAAGAGAACAAGTGACACTCTGCTGTGGCCCGTGGCAGCTGAATCATATTGATGAAGTTAGGCTCTTTCTTAGACACGTCAGGGTTGGACTTCAATGGGAAAACCTCTTGTCCGCTCCCTCTATCACTGATGGGCCCCACTGATGAGAATGCTCCGCTTTTGGCATCTCACTAGCCTGCCTTGCTCCTCATCTGTTATGTGAATGAAGCTGCAGGGAAAGGGGGTCAGCAGGTGCCTCTGCTCTGGCTCTGACTCTCTGCTCTGTGTGATACCTGGTGTCCCAAGTCTGTCTCAACTAACAGGTGGCTACTTGGAGACAACTTTCCTTGGGATCTCATACTGAAAATTTCTTGGGGACTCCCCCAGTGAGGGGGAATTTAACTGAGAGAAGGAACCTACTGCTGTTGGAAGACATTTCTCATTTAGGGAGGACTCCTGGTGACTGCCACAGAATAATAGCACAACAAAGCCAGGATCGGCTCTGAGCCCTGGATGAAGGAGAAGAGAACATGCGTATCCCTGAATACATAATACACACTAGCTTTGCAAAGGGTTTTATGTTTTTTTTTGGTAAGGCAACTGGGGTCAAATGACTTGTCACATGGCTGTCTGAGGCCAGATTTAAACTTGGGTCCTCCTGACTCCAAGGCCAGTAAGCTATCCACTGGCTTGCCCCATTTGCAAAGGGTTTTCAAAGAACTTTATCAGTAAAAAACAACAACAACAAATCTTTTTCCTCCTCCTTTTGTCCCAAGAGTCTAAGGACACAGATATCTGCTAGATGTCTCTTTACAAATAACAGATTCTCACAGAAATCAAATCAAACCAAAAGTGATAAAAAAAAAAAAGTATGTTTAGAATAGTGACTTTATTTTGCCTTCATGGACTGCTTTTCTTTAGGTCTAGCCTGAATATTTTGGACTCTGGGTACATGTTTATTTCCAAGGCTCATGGATATGTAAATATACACACATACACAAGATACTTTAATACCTGAAGTATTTTTGTGGCTCTAAAGCAATGAGATGAATAGTGTGTAGGTGTATTCAGGCAGGTGCATGAATGCACTAGCCATAACCTGCCCTAGGAGACTAAGGCCCAGAACAACTAGAGTTAGATGGGTGGTGCAACATGAATTGTTTTTTTGCTTCTGCTATGGAATCGCCATGTATCACCTACTTAGTAAACATACGCTGAATAACTGAAGGTTAGCATAAGCATACCCAAATTCTTTGGGGTTTTGGGCCTGCAGAGCATGCCCATTCAGGAAGGCTACCTCACCGACACAGGTACCTAGTCCTGTTCCTCGCACAGTCACTGCTATGGCTGGATTTCAAAGCCTCAGTGCAGATTCTACATGTATAAGCTTAGAATCAGAACCCTGCTTCCCTGGATAAGAGACTTCAAGGTAAGACACGTTCCCCATCAAATGATAATTAGAATTGTCTTGATCTCCAAACTTTTACATTATATCATTTTAGCTCAGTCACTCTTTGACAAAATTAGGTCCTACTGGGTCCCAAAAGAGTCATGGATATGTAGTTAGAAGTCCTAGATTCAATATGTTAGCATGATACATATATTAGCTATCAGAATTGACACAGACTCATAATCCTCCCCAAATAAACATGTGCCTAATACATGTGTGTGTATATGTGTATAAGTGTGTTTATTTTCACTGCCTAACAGTGTCATTGGGTTCTTTCACTTTACCTTTCTAATGTTTGGTTTTTTTATCTGTAAAATGGAGATAACAACTCTTGCCCTGCTTTCTTCACAATGCTTTGCAGAAATTGAACAAAAAGAATAGTTGTGAAGGGCTTTAAATATGAGCAGACAGTTATTTGTTATTTTAAGCCAGTGGTACCCATTATTTGAGAAGGGGGCTGGCTGTTTGGGGTACCCCAGGGTTTCACCAGGATCAGAGTCACTAGGTAGGGCTCACTATCTGTAGAACACCCCAGGACATGCAGGGAAGCTGGACTAGAGACACAGGCTCACAAAGAATGGCATCTGAGTTAGACGTAGCCCCAAGAGCTGTCCTCACTTTTCTGAGTGATAAAGAGAATGTTAGTTACCCTTAGCTGTGATTTTTCGCCAAATATGTACAGGGCAGCTTGGCGCTTCAGGAGCTGACTCTGTAAGTAGGCATTGTTGCTGAAGGATGTCCCATGATCTTTGCCTGCCAGCCGGGCGCCAACATCGATGAAGGATGCTGGAGAGTTGATAAAGCGATTGCTGGAGCGAAGGCTTGCCCAGACACCTTTGCAAGAGGCACAAACATTACAAAACAGGCTGGATGGATGCAATTATCTTATCTGGAAATCATGTTGACTATGGAACCAAAAGCATGCACTTTGTACACATTTATGAAGAGAAGAGACCAACATCAATTTTGTCTAGCTAGATGAGACTAGAATCCCAAACAGGATTAACATATTCTTACAATCAAAGTTTTCCAAAATGAACTATAGTACTTGGGAAGAAATAGATAAAAGTTATTTTGATGGGTGAGTTCCTATCCTAATCACGAATCAGGTCCTCTTAAGCTAGTTATTTCACTGAGCCTCAGTTTCCCTATTTACAAACCAGAGACACTAGGACTTGAATTGCCTACCTCCCAGGGTTATGTCAGAAGGCTTTGACAACCTCAGTGCAGTTCAGACAGGAGTCCTTATCGTTAACAACACAAGAGGCTTCTGTGTAGGTTCCTCGGATGCACCCAATAGGTGCGTCACTCAGCAATGCTATTTCTGGCATTCTACAGGAGCATAGCTTCTAGAATTTTTAAGGCTCTGGCTTGGGAAAGTTTTTAGCTGAAGAGTTTGATTTAACTCCTTCTGAAAGCTGAGTGACAGCTAGCTTCTCTGGAGCTCCAAGAGCAGTTGGCTTGTCACGGGAACAGAAAGAACAAAGATTTGGCTTGTGCGACAGAATTATACAAATGTCTGTCTGGGAATTGGAGGCTGATAAAAAGCTTGTCGGAAGAAAGGCTAGCTTATGCATCACCAGTATAGTGATTCCTGGGCAGTGTATTCAGTCTGGAGACTGGGGAAAAGTGGAGCTAGAAGTAAGATGGTGCTCTGAGAACTTTCCCCTCCATACTTTCTGGGACTGATGTCACTAACATTCTTCCTGCCACACTTGGAATTTCTGATTTTAAAGAAAGGTACAAAGACCTTGCTGGATTGGAAATCAATCCCCTTGAATCAATCATAAAGAGGTCATGGAGAGTCTGAGATTTTGAAGATGAAAGAATTCTCTCATTTTCTTTTAACCTGAAATTTCTTAAAGCCTAGTAAGCAATGATGGCTCAAAATTCCACATTTTGTTGAAGCTGGGGAAGAAGACAAATCCAAAAGGAAGGTCAGATGCAGAAATGTAATAAAAGAATGTCCACTCTTAATAACTGAAGAAACCTATGTAAGTCTTAATTTTATCTTCATTATATCATTTGTCATTGGGAATTTCTTTAGACAAGGATATTACATATTGAATGAAAAAGACAATTTGTCATTTGCTTGCTTAGGTGTCATGGGCATCTGAGTCATGTTGCATCTCATCTCACATCATGGGGCAGTGGGGAGAGGGTTTATTTCATATATAATCAGCACATCCAAAGCAACAGCGATATTTGCTAGGCACACAGAGACAGCAATGTTTCTATCAGTGATGGGGTGACAGGGATTCTTGGCCACTTCGAGTGTTCCTTGCATTCTTGAAAGGGTCCTCTCTGACAGGCATCCCACAGGGCTCCCTTTCTACAAACCAGAGGACAACCTGATAACCCCTCACATACCTCTCTGCCTGTGAGGATGTTCTGGAACCTGAGAAGCCCCCTCAACTCTCAGAAAAAGGCTTTCTAGTTAACATCTGCCCCACCAAAAAAGATGTCCTCAAACAGGAGGCACTAAGTCTGCTTTAGGTGCCATGCTAGTGGAGGAAACAGAATGGGAGCTGATAAATTTAGAACATGGGTAAAAATGCTTTTGGACCTGATCTCTAATTTCAGTGATGTAGAGATCTCATGGTGAGAAAACGTGCTCTGCCAGTGAACACTGGAAACTGCTTTCCATCACATGGCTTTGGAGAGGCACCTGGGGGTCACGGCCAGAAGATGCCAGAGCTGGGCCTAGAATCCATGGCTTTCTGACTCCTTTGTTGGCTTTCTATCCAGTATGTCATGCTGCTTTTATATATGTGAGACAAAAGGGACGTAAATCAATGCACAATGAATTAAATGGTGAAATAAAAATAGAAGTATCCCTGTGGACATATAAAAACATGCCAAATATGAACATGGTGGACAGTGATGAATGGTTCAGAACATAGAGAACTGTACCTTGATTATAGACTCTTTCCTTAGCTGTTGATTTGGGGTTTGTCTGAATGAAACATTTATCTCTGTGCCCAGACACTGGTAGGTAGAATTAAAGGTGGGAGAAGGCATGGGATAGGCAATGAAGCAAAAGTCACAGCAGAGTGAGAAAGAAAAACTGGTTACTAATTTTCCCAGGAATTTAACACTGAAGAGAAAATGTTATGAGACATAGTAAAAAAGTACAAGATTCAACTCATCCCACACTAAAAGATGAACCACACTCCTATGCAATGAAATTTCAGTACCTATTTTTTCAAAGGTACCAAATTTCATAAATAGTCCATGAAACTTAAAATGGGTAGTGCAACTGAGAGGCGCCATTATTGAATTATACCAAAGGGAACCAGATTCTTGGGAGCTCCATTCAGCCAGAAGCACATTTCCTCAATAAAATAACCACATCTTTTTACAGCTTCCTGGGCTGATGGGGAAATGTCAGACAGCACAACTTAAGGAGGCCGGTATAAACCAGAGCTGTACAATAGGCAAATTGGGATGAAAAAACCGTAGAAGATTCAGGAACCACTTGGTATAACCAAAGACATGTTTGTTAAAAAGCACAACAATAACGACAACAACAACAACAAGAGCTTGTTTTAAAAATAAATGCCTTTACTCATAAGCTGCATCTCTCTGTTATAAATACAGAGGCATTTATATCAGCAGCATGAAACCATGATCCTGTCATTATATCTACAAGTGCTCTAGGGAGGCCCCATATTTGATATTTTTCTTCAAATACTTATTTGTACCAAAGTAAGAGGCAGAATTCGAGATGGTTCTTCTGCATTTCTGATAGAAAATGGATTTTATAACAAGTGACCATACTTGAATGTGGGATTTTGACCATGGGGAGGTCTCTATGAAGCACAAAAATTACGGTTAGAAGCACAGCAGCAATGGAATGGAAAAAGTGCTTTTGAGGACCTGACCCTGGGCATAGTGAGCCTGGCCAAATGGCCTGGTCAATAAGCCAGTTGCTTTCTAATGATGTTTGATGACTTTTGTAACACTAGAAAGGGGCTGGAAGACCATGAGAGTATTATCAAACAGGTTGACAATTCAATTTAGCCATAGTCTTGGGCAGTAGGTCTGTGTTCATTGATACACAGAGGCCTTTTTCAGTCACTTCTTCATGATCTGAACTAAGGGAAGAAAGAAGAAGAAAATGGGAAACAATTCCCGGCTCAAAGGAGTTGTACATGTGTGGCACAAGGCAGAGGGGAGAAGCTTGGGTGAGGAGCTTGTTTCCTTGATCCACCTAGAGAAAAAAATGGAGCTCTTCTCCCCTCTCTTGGGGAAGCACACACTGGTGCCTTTGGGACCCTCAGGACTAACTTTTCTTTTCTAAACTGCTCTCTTCCTTCCTCCTAACATCAGCTGCTCTTTATGAGGAAGGAGGCATTTAGCAAATAATCCAGCATGCAAACTTTACTTTTATAATGACACCTAACCCTCCAAATCAGAAGCTCAGAGGTAACAAGGTTCAATGTCTGTGGTCTCTGCTTGGCTACAGGTTGGGCCTGGCTTTCCTAGTGACTGAAAATTGGGACCACCAGGGAGCTCTTAAGTTGAGTCATTCTTCAAATTAGGTCATTTGGCCATTTTTTAAAGTGATTTCCTTCTCCCCTCCTAGATTTTCTAAATGTCCTCAAGTAAAAAAGAATAAATTAATTAAAAAATATATATTATATATATATATATAGGCAGGCCTCAGATTATGATACCATTTGGTTTTGCATTTCAACTTGTCTCTTAACATTTTATTAATTCATCAAGCAATTATTTACAAGAAAAAATAACTATAAAACATGAAAATTTAACAGAAATAAGGTGCTCCATGGAGACAATTAACTATGAGCTTAAGATTTCTACTTTCACTTTTTAAGGGCTATTCTGTTTTTAATTATATCAGTGCTCAATTATAAAATTAATCTTACTAACCTCCTCGGGTAAAGCTATTGGATGGATTTACATCCAAATGTCCTGGCACTACCTGCTTGAGCACAGTGGACACTCCTGAAGTCTTTCGCTCAGGGCCTAAAGTCAGCCAAAAAGAAGAATAAAAACTATCACGTTGTTCAAGTTAACATTACGCAAATGACACATTGTTCTCTTCACGTATAACATATCCAATTGCTGCCAAATATTGTACTTTTTAAGCACCCAAAGCTGTATTAGGGATAATAAGCAGATACGGTTACTCTCTCAGAGATAATGTACACATTTGCAAGATTATGGAGGGTTAGGTCTGGCTAATGCAGCCAGAGAATTCAATGATGAATGCAGCAAAGCAAGCATGCTTTCTAGATGGTGTTACTTTACAAGGAAAGCCATCTTCTGCTGGGCTGATTCAAACAGGTGATTCTGCCAAGTAGACCAACTTTTCAAGTCACATGCGCCTGTGTCTAATACATCAGGGTTACCTTTACATGAACCTATCGAGTTTCATCACATGATAACTGAAATAGAATATGAATGTAAGTCTCAATGGCTTCATCCAGATCCAGCTGAAACATACTGAACTGCAAAACTTCATCTAAAGTAGAGGCAGTAAGATGGTGCAGTAATTGAGGAGAGTTGAAACTACATATATGATAACGTGGATACACATTCCCCTATAATTTCTGTAGCATCATCCACAATTTGGATTTGGATTTGGAATCACTTTATAAAATTTCAGTTGACAAAGATTCTTACTTGAAACAAAACAAATCTTGTCCCACTTTCCTACTCTTTCCCTCCTCGTTCCAACTTTTAGAAATTACGATTACATCTGGTCACTCCCGACCAGAACAGATAACAAACTTCATTTCTAAGCAAGCTCCCAGGGCCACCTTGTTGAGAGGAGCAGCACAGATCACTAGGAAAACTAAGAGGCGAGTGATTCCGCATCCTGCGTGCTCCATCTTCAGGCAGAGCCGGTTCTAAGAGATCTTACCTGGGGACAGTGCTAGGGCGGGCCTGACAGTTAAGGTGTTACTGCCGCTGAGCTTCTGGTGAACCGAGATGGCATTCAGCAAGGCCTGCAGGTATTTCTCCTGCTCGATACTACTAGAAGTTTCCAAAGAGGAGGTGGGAGCTAGGGGAGAGAGAGAGGGAATAAAAGGTCAAAGGGGAGAACAGCACAAAGTATTTGTGGGCTGCTTATTCACACTCATGTCAAACTCAACTTCCTATCACAGATTAAACACGCTGGACCTCAGACTACTTGAAACAGCCCCATTTCAAACAGAACACAATCTATTCCCAATGAGAGTCTCCTCTGTTTTGTCATCCCTCATAAACTCAGCAGGGCGAGGGCAGCTGCACAGCGGGGCTAGTCACGCTGTCCCACGCAGGCTCTTGGGCTCTGAAGCAACTTGGCCCCATGAGCCTGTGAGCCGGGCGGCACAACCGGGCCCTTCCTGGTCGGGCAGCTGCTGCTCCCCAACCAAACCGGCGCGGCCATGGCAAGGCACCCGCAGTGGGCTCGGACTGAGGGTTCCCGGGGCGGGAAGGGCCCTGGAGGAGGAGCTACCGGTCCCAAGGTGTGCCCAGGGCGAGCAGGGACTTCTCCAGGCCTGGCTGCAGTTTCCCTGTTTGTTACAGAAGATGGCTGAGACTTACAGTTTCCAATACCCAATCTCTTTTCAAGCTGGGAAGAAAAGAGGCTCATTGAAGATTCCTATCCCTCCCCAGGGCTCTGTGGATAAGGAAGAGCTGCTGCCCTCAGCAAATATTAGCAAGTGCCCTCCTCTCTCTCTAAGGGCAGAGGGGAAAGCAGAGCTCACCCACAGGGAAATGCTTGTTTTATCTGATCTGAAGTGTTGGGGCTTTTCTCTACTGACCACAAATCTAGCCTCTGTCTACAATTTTCACCTGCCTTTTAAAAAACTAAGAAAGAAAACAAACCAAAAAAAGGTTTTTTTCCATTTAAAAGTGAAAAGTATTTAGATGAAAGAGGCACTAATTCATTTAAAAGCTTACACAATAAATGCTACCATCATAAGCTTAAGGAAAGTATCACCAGGAGTTCTGTAATGACTCAGGGCTGTTATGTAACTCGGACATACTTATTTGCTGTTATAACTACAATGTAGCTTGGGAGAATTCCACAGGGGCAGCAATTCAGAGAAGTGAATTACCTAAAATTACAAAAATGTTCAGACTTCAATACACATAGTCTTAAAATATTCTACACCAGGAACAGAGGATGTCTTAACTTTCATCGAGCCAAATTAGACCGAAGGAGGCAGCTGACCTTAGAAAGAATACAGAAGGACGCTAGAAGAACTAAAGATAGTTTAGCTAGCAAGGAGATGGCTGTAGAGAGAATTGGTGCCCACAAATTGCTTCATTCTTTCTTTGGGGTAAAATGTTAGAATAGAGTTTCTTAGCCTTGCTTGTCGTGGACCATTTTGGTAAAGTCCGTGAACTGATTCCTTCTCAAAGTAAATTTTTAAAATGCACAAACAAGGATAGATAGGACTACAAGGAAAGTACAAGAAAAAAAATTGAAAAAAATTAGTAAAATAATTTAAAAAACAAATTCATGAATGCCAGATTAAGAAATCCTGATTTAGAGAAAGGATCTCATCCTTCATTTTTTTGTCTGGATGGAAACCGGTGATGGGTACTCACATTATTTTTTAAAACTTAAAATTATTATTTTTTTTGAAAACAGAGATCTGCCTTTTCTCCCTCCTAATGTCTACCACCACTAAGAAAGCAAGAAAAGCAAAGCTCCTGATGCAAACATGCACAATTAAACCAAATAAGTTCTTGCACTGGCCACGTTTTAAAAAAAAAAGTCTCAATCTATACTTGACTCTAGGAGAGGAGCTTCATCACGAATCCACTGTAAATGTGGTTAGGCATTTTCTGATTAGAGTTCCCAAATCTTTCAACGTTGTTTGTTTTTACAACCCTGCTGCTATTATTTAACTCTTCTCCTAGTTCTGCTCACTTCTTTCTTCATCAGTTCAAATAAGTCTACACATGTTTCTCCATCAGCATTCCTTCTAGCACAAGAGTATTCTATTACATTTATGTACCATACGTTACTTCTTTAGCTATTCAACATTTGATGGGACCCTCTTTAGCATCCTTTTTTTTTTGCCACTAAAAAAAAGTTGCTATAAATATTTTTGTACATAAGTCCTTTTCCAATTTCTTTTGGGACCACAAAGACATGATAGTGTTATTTTTGGGTCAAAAGGCATCATTGCAAATTGCTTTCCAGAATGGTTAGAATAATTAATAGTTCTATAAGAGAGAGTACTTATGTAGCTATTTCCCCACAACTTTTCTAGCATCTGTCATTTTTTTTGTTGTTGTTCTGCTTTGCCAATCTGATGGGTATAAAGTAGAACCCTAATGGTGTTTTAATTTGCATTTATCTATTAGTGATTTAAATAACTTTCATGTAACTATAAAAAACTTGGATTTCTTGCTTTGAAACCTACCCATTTATATTTTTTGACTACTTGTCAATTGGAGGACAGCTTTTATTCTTATAATTTTAAATCAGTTCCATACATATATTAGAAATGAGACTTGGGGCAGCTAGCTAGTACAATGGATAAACCACTAGCCCTGGAATCAGGAGGACCTGAGTTCAAATGTGGCCTCAGATACACACAGATGTGTGACCCTTGGCTAGTCATTTAATCCCAATTACCTCTTTCCTGCCCCTAAAATAAAGAAATGAGAAACTGATTAGAGAAATTTGCTGTAAGGTTTTTCTCCCACTTTCTTACTTCTCCTCTAATTTTAGCTGATTTGATTATAAAAATATTTCTTAATTTTATGTAATTAAAATTGTCCATTTTCCTTCCTGTGAACCTCTCTCCTTTGGTTATGAACTTCTCCCCCACCCACATTTAATAAGATATTGGTCATATACTTTTTTGCTCCTCTAATTTATCATATCAGGCTTTATGTCTAAGGCACATACCCATTTGTAACTTATCTTGGTTTATAGTGTGAGATGTCTGTCTTTCCCTAGTTCCTGCCAGTTCCTGTTTTCCAATTTTCTCAACTTTTTGTTAAATAGTGAATTTTTGTCAAAATAGCAATTTTTCAGTTCATCAAATCCCATGCTACTGTGCCTGTGTTTGTTTCTGTTAACTATGTATACTTCTGTACACTAACCTGTCTAATGATCAGCCTGTTTCTTAAGCAGTATCAAGTTGTTTTGATAGTGCTTTACAGTATAGTTTGAGATCTGATACTGCTAGACCCACTAACTTCCCACTTTTATCCACAAATGTCCTTTTGTTCTTCCAGATTAATTTTGTCCTTAATTTTCAAGCTCTACATAAAATGATCCTTTGGCAGTTTGATTGTTAGGGCTCTGAATACATTAATTTAGGACATATTGTCATTTTTGTTATATTGGCTTGGCCTACCCAAAAGCAATCTATCTTCCCCTAATTATTTAAATCTCTTTACATTTGTGTAGTGTTTTTTTTTAAATATGTATTTAAAATATTTAAACTTAAATACAAAATGAGAAAAGAGAAAAAATTGCCATGTATACAGCAAAGGAAATGATTCAATATAAAACAATAAATTTCCACTTTAAGAAAACCTTTATAATAAATACTACACATTATTTTAAAATATTCCCAGCTTTTTTGTTTTCTGCTCTGCACTTTTTACTTTATTTTTCTCCCTTTTTCTTTTGCCCCAAAGAAGCTTACAATTAAATGTTGTTATGTGTGTGGATACATGTTGGAATCCTAGTGTCAACTCAACTTGAAACAAGGTGAAATCACATTCAAGGGTGATGTCAGAATCCTGGTGTTAACTCAATAGAATTGATACAGTGCTTATTGGTTCACACCTTAGAGCGAATCCTTACAAGGTGATAAGTTGCTAATACTGATGGAAACAATGCTTGTGTTCACACCTTTAGAGAGCTCATAAGTATCTAAGTATCTAAGTACTCAATGAAGTTCACACGTTTGGGAGATTCAGGGTTTAGAAAGAGATATCTGAATTCACACCTCCCTTAGGGCCAGAGAGCATGCTGGGAGATATCCCACAATCCCACTCTTGGAGAAGTAGCATAAATACAGCTCCAGTAAGCCACTTGAAAGAGTTCTCTTGTGAACGTTGACTGGGGTGGGACTGGAGCACTCTAGAAGAAAGCCTACAAGCCCTATCTTTGAGGCAGGAGAGATTCATCGTATTTTCTACCTTGGTGCTGGCTGGAGTCAGAAGGACAAACCTTTGGATTTGGAGACATTCGGGCGGAGCTCTTAGAACCAAAAGCAGAGAGTTAGGCCTCAACTAACCAGGCTAATTTGGAAGGAGAAATAAACGTTTGCATTTTTACCAGCTGGCTGCATTTTGGAGTAATTATTGATTGTAATTGAAACTAAGGCTGCCTCCAAAAAACCTTCACAGATACACACACAAATAATACATATATAAATATACACATTACTTATATACACAACAGATATCTGTAAGGCTGTACTATATTTTTATCCAACATCCATTTCTTTTAGGGTGGATAGCATTTTCCTTCATAGGTTCAAGTCTTTCCATATTTTTCTAAATCAACCAGATCATCCTTTTCTATATCATAGTAATATTCCAATCCAATCCAATTCCAATCCTATCTGAGAGACTATAAGTTTTTGTCCCAATTTTCTTCATTTCTTGGCTACATAGGTTTTATTTATACAAGAGTATTTTAAAGTAATCAAAATTATAATATATATGTTATTATGAATATATTTTTTTTTACATTTCAACAGCGTTCTCTCTTATAATATAGTTTAAGATCTGATACTGCTGAATCTATAATTTTCCCTTGGTTTCTTTCTTTATTCCTTTTTTCAGCTGAGGCAATTAGGGTTAAGTGACTTGCTCAGGGTCACACAGCTAGGAAGTGTTAAGTGTGTGAGACCAGATTTGAACTTGGGTCCTCCTAACTTCAGGGCCGGCACTCTATCCATTGTGCCATCTAGCGTCCTTTTGCCCTTGTTTCTTTGAAGGTTATGACCTTTTGCTCTTTCAGATAAACTTTGTTTTTATTCTTTCTAACTCAGATAAATTTTTTAATGATTTAATTGGGACAACATTAGTTAGGTAAACCTGGCATTTAAAAAATTGTATTGGCTTTTTTAACCATGAACAATAAATTTTATTTCAGTTATTTTAGATGAGTTTATTTGTATAAAAAGTGTTTTATGTTTATGTTCATATCCTTTCTGTGTCTGTTTTAGCAGGTATACACTCAAATATATATCCTCTCTTAGATATTTTAAAAGGTCTTGGTTGCTGTCTTTCATTCTTGAAAAGGACCAAAATGATATCAGTATGTTAGTGTCAAATTACAGTTGATTAGCCCAATATCAGTTCAGTCCCTATGAATGGGGTTTCATGTTTCTTTTAAATGTTCTAAAACAATATTGAATAATATTGCTGACACACAGTGTAGTTTCTCTCTTTTTACTTTTGATTGAATATTTTAATTTTAACTTTGTTTGAGATCATGATTTTAAATGGTCTAAAACAATATTGAATAATATTGCTGACACAGTGTAGTTTCTCTCTTTTTTACTTTTGATTGAATAAAATATTTTAATTTTAACTTTGAGATAATGATTATATCTTTGCTTTTTTATAGAATAAATTCTACTCCAGTCCTTCATTTTTGTGTGTATTTCATTTTTATAATGTTTCTTAAAAGCAACATATTTTTAAATTCAAATTTTTAATCTGCTATCCATTTCCATTTTACGGGTAAATTTGTCCCATTAATATTCTAAGGTATAATTATTTATGTATTTTCCTGCTTTCTATTTTTCCTCACTATTCTCTCCTTCTTATCTTACTTAGTCTATTCTTTCTCACTCTCGTAAAGCAGCATCTACCACTATTTTGCCCTCCTATTCCTTAACCTATCTAAAAAGTCCCTCCTTTATCCTTTCACCCCACCCTATCCTCTTGCCTTCTTATTTTTTTTTTTAAATTTAGAATTCTTCTCTCTGTATATCCCAATCCCTTCTTTAACCCATTTCCAATGAGAGTAAGATTTCAGCACTACTCAACCTCCCCCCTACTAGTTGCTTCTTTATAAATTTTTTCCTTTTATGCCTCATTTGTATGAATTACTTTTTTTTAAGTCTTTGCTTAGTTTGTTTTTTTAGAATCACCTCTTCATACTCAGTTCAGCCCAAGCTTTTCTTTTAAATTACCCAAATATAAATGATAGTTATAAAAGAACTTATATTTTAACATTTACAAGAAATAAACAATTTGATCTTATCAAGTCTCTAGCATTTGTTCTTTAATGGTTATCTTATAGTTCTTCTGGATGTTATATGTTAAACTTTCCTATAAGTTCTGAGGGTTTTATTACAAAAACATCAAGTCTTTCAGTTTATTAAATGTCCATTTTCCCCCCTATTCAGGATTATATTTAATGTTGACCCCAGCTCTTTTGAGCTATGGAATAGTATTCCAAGAATTATCCTCCTTCAACAGAATAGCTGCTAGGTGTGGTATAATCCTTTAACTACATGAGATTTAATTTATTTTTGGTGGTTGTTGCCTCCAATGTTTTCTTCTTAACCTTATAGTTTTGAACTTGGCTATGATATTCCTTTAAGTTTTCCTCCTGGGATCTCTTTCAGGTAGTGATCAGTGAATTTTTTTCTATTTCTATTTTGCCTTCTTGTTCTGGAACCTCAGGGCAATTTTCTTCAATCAAGCTTCTGTTTTTTAATTGTATTTCTCAGGTAGTCTGACTATTGTTAAAATTATTTCTTCTCAAATTGTTTGCCAGATTAGCTGTTTCTTCAACAAGATGTTTTACTTTCTCTTCTATTTTTTCATTCTTTTGGTTTTATTTTGATTTCTTGGTATCTTAGAACACCATTAGCTTCCTTTTGCCCAATTCTAGTTTTTCAGGAATTATTTTCTTAAGTTTTTAATTCTCTATTTCAATTTGATTTTTTGCATATTTTTCTTGGATTGTTCTTATTCTCCCCCTGATTTCCTCCCATTTTTAATTTTTAAAGTCTTTTTCTTGCAAGACTCTATGTTGGGGGCTATTTGATGCTTTTCATGGAAAAAGGAGTGGATTTTTTTTTTAAGCTTTTTATCTTCCTCTGGATATGAACAGGTCTTCTTGATCCCTATAGAGTTACCATTGACGGTTGGGGTTCTTTCTCCTTTGCTTACTCATTTTTATTTACTTACTTTTAAGGAGCTATGAAGAGATATGAGGATAATCAAGTTGTAGTCCCAAGGTATGGGGAATGACCCTAAGTTCAGGTCCTTCTTATTATTATTTTCTGAGGACTGTCTTAGGGCCCAACGTTGGGCTCTCCTTTTCACTCCTAAACCATGGTTAGGCCCCCAACCAATGATCTCACTCCCTTTGCATTCCCTCTGATGGCTGCAAGTTACAGCTGTCCTCTCTGCCCAGAAACTGGAAGCAGGGATTCCGCTCTCCTGTCAGTGCCTCCTGCTAATAGATTTTCTGCCCCTTGCCTTTGACTAGTGTAGAGCAGGTCCTGGGGTCCAGCCAGCAGAGCTATGCCGGGTTCCTGCAATCTTCTCCTGTCCAGTGGGCAGATTCCACATTGTTGGCAAAATGCCCCACGGGCTGCTTCTTTGATGATTTTGCAGAACTGGTCCCAGGAGGATTTGTGCTTCACTCAAGCCAGGTCTCTGCCCCAGGAGGTTGGGTCTTTCTTGGGGTCTTCTCAAATGGTTTTAGGAGGACCACTGCTTTTTATTTCTTTATTTCTTGTTATTTCTGTTGTTCGGAGGTGATGTTCTGTCTTTTTTTTGTAGAGGAATTTCAGTGAGCCAAAAAATTTCTGACCTATTCTGTCATCTTCCTAGAATCCTCTGCAAGAGTACACATGTATTTTTGCATGTGTCTTGGCAGAAAAGTCCCAAGTATTTTATACTATTTGTAATAACTTTAAGTGGAATTTCTTTTTTTTTTCTCCCCCGCTGGGTTTTGTTGGTAACATGAAATGCTAATAATTTATGGGGGTTTATTTTATGTCTTGTACTTAGGGTTCTCCAAGTAAGCCACTGAATCTTCTGCAAATATTTTCTTTTTTTCTTTGCTTATGCTTATTCTTGAAATTTCTTTTTTTCTTTTTGGTCTTACAGCTAGCCTTTCTAGCTATTCTATTCTAAAGACCAATAATGATCATGGACATCCTTATTTTACCATTGAGCTGATGGAAAAGGATTCTGTTTTATCCTCATTACAGATAATGCTGCCTTGATCTTTTTGATACTTATCACATTAATGAAATTTCTATTTATTCCTATGTTTCCTAGTGTTTTATTTTTTAAACAGGAATAAGTATTGTATTTTATAAAAATCTTTTCCTGTATCTACTGATCATATGACAAGTCATTCTTGTAATTAATATGGTCAATTATGTTTATGGTTTTCTTATATTAAACCATTTCCTTATTCCTGATATAATCTGTTTGTATTACAGTACATAAACTCTATGATATGTGACTATAGTTTCCTTATTAATAATTTAAAAAGTTTTGATGAATATTTACTAGGGATATCTCTCTGTTTGCTTTCTCTTTTTTGACTCTTCCCTCATTTAGATACAAAGATCACATTTTTGTCACAGAAGGAATTTGGTAAGGCCTCTTTCCTAGTTATTTGAAGTTTGTGAAATATTGTATTTAATTCTTAAAATATCTGATAAAATTTACTTGTAAATCCATTTGGTCCTCGGATATTTTTCCTTAGAATTTCATTTATACTTTGTTTAATTTCCTTCTCTGATATTAGATTAAGTCCTTTATTTTTTAAACCTGTTAATCTGGGCAATTCATATTTTTATAAATATTCATTCATTTAATTTAGATTGCTAATAGATGCTTCTTTTTCAATTTTTTCTTTTTGGAGACAACATATTGTTGGATTACAGTTTCTAACCCATTCTGCTGTCCTCCATTTTATGGATGAGATTATACTATTTACATTCATATTTACTGTGTTATTAATGTTAATTGTGAATCTCCATTCATTCTATTCTTTTATATTTTCCCTTCTCTTCTTTTAAAAAGATGAGTGTGGTGAGAGAGTATGAGTGAATTCAGCATAAGGTTTGGGATAATCTGGTCACTTATGCCTTTCGTCTTTCCCTTGCCCAGATTCCCCAATAGATTCTTATTCTTTCTTTAAAGTCCCTCCTTGAAATCAACCCTTCTTAGTTAAAACTTATTTTAAGACTAATCCATCCCCTAATCTAAGGCAAATAATTTATCCTTATTCAGCCTTTTATGACTTCTCTCTCACAATTACCTCTCGATTCTCAGGTTTTATTTCAATGTTTCTAAACAACTCTGGTCTTTTCATTAAGAATATTTAAAAGTTCTGTATTTCATTAAAGATCCATTTTACTCCTGTAGAATTATACTTATTTCTTCTGGGCAAATTATTCTTGGTTTAAGCCTATCTTTTGCCTTCTGGAATACCATATTCCAAGCTTTCAGTTTCTTTATGTGATGGCTGCTAAATCTTATGTGATCCTATGACTCCCTGGTACTTGAAATTTTTCTTTCTGGCTCCTTATAATATAATTTTCTTTGGCTTGGAAACTCTGTAGTTGGAAACAATATTCCTGGGAGTTTTCTTTTCATAGTTTCTTTCTGGAGGTTATTGATGGTGATCCAAAATAATCTGCTTTTTCTCTATTTATTCTCTGGTTTAAAGAGAATTAGGGCGTTTTCTTATGATTTTTGAAATTTGGTGTCTAAGATCTTTTTTTGGTCATCGTTTTCAGATAGTCAATTGATTCTTAAATCTCCTCTCACCCCCATTCATTTGTTTTTATAGGCTATTTTTCCCCTTACATTTTTCCCCCTACACTTTTCAATCTTTTGACTTTGAGTATTTCTTATTGTCTCGAAGTCATTAGCTTTTATTTGGTCCATTTTTAACTTTGGGGAGTTTGTTTCTTGGGCAAGATTTTGTACTTCTTGTTCTAAGCCATTACTTCCTTTTCTAAATCTTTCTCTCCCCACCTTCAGTTTTCTGATATTAAAATGAGGATTGTAGTAGTTAAATTACTTGCTGAAGATAACTTGTTTTCCAATTTTTTTCTCTAGTGTTCATATTTTATTTTAAAAATCAGTTAGTAATTAATGTTTTTTTTTTTTGGGGGGGCTTTCATTTTGTTTTAAGCTGTTTCATTTTTTTCTATGAATTCTACTGAAACTTGTGTCCAAGTTGAATTTTTCTTTGAAACTGCTTGCAGGCCTTTTGGAATCATTATCTTCTTCTAACTTTATGTTAGAATTTTGTTCTTTGCACTTGTGAAGGGAACATCTGGGATGAGTTTATCTTCCCCTTTCACCTTTTGCTGCTTTCTTGGGGTATTTAATGTGTTATTTCAGTCTCAGGAACAGGTCAGGCTTTGGATCACTAAGCTTTTAATGTTCCCAAATTCTTGTGATTATTAAAAGTGGATTTTTAATAGCTAAGTTTGGTCTTTTAAGAGCTGACATAACTAACTTCATTTTTCTATATTCATCATCTTGCAGGATTGTATCACAGGAGCAGCTTGCAATATGTTGATTTCCTTTAATATCTCCTTTAAAGCTCTAATTGCTATAAAAGAGGCTTTCTCATTCAAAAAGAAAATTTTCATAAGTTTGTTCCTTTTCTTTACCTTGTCTCACAAGGGATGTGATTCTATTTGATCTAGTGTAAATGGCTATACATAATAAGGATATACGTCTTTTGTAACTAGTGATAAGCATCTTTTCTTGTAACAAGTACATCTTTCCTTTCTAAGTGACCAACCTTTTGTAAGAAGCATGTCTCTTTTTTGCCTTGGTTAAAGAATGATTACATGAATTATCAGAATCTCATATGTCCATTAACTTCTGGTGAAAGTTTGAATTTTTTTCATTTTGAATGAATAAACTGAAAAATTTCACATCTGTATTATGTTGGATTACTGGCACCAGTTAGCCAATGAATCTAAAGAAAACTCAAGTAACATGATTTAGGGAAAAATCTGACCACTGCCTTCCTAGTTTGAGATCTACAAATTCCTGACCTGAGTTTGGGAATGTACCACACTTCTGTGGGTTGCCCCAGGTTGGAAGTTCCAGTCAGATTGCTGTTAGACTGAGCCACTTTCGCACACTTGGAAAGCTCTATGGGTTCAGAGGTATAGAAATGTAGGCTCCCTTTTGCTCTAGTACTCCTATATTCCCCTAAAGGTTTCAGATTGGGCTGGGGGCTGGAAATGAGACTGCTATACTCCTGGGTCCAAGCCACCCAGACACTATTTGCTTCTGAACTCATTCTTGACTCAGCATACAGACTTGGGCCCATAACTGTTCTTCATCCTAGGTCATTAAGGTTAGGTGCAGATCCCCCATCTCAGTCTGTTCTAGATCTGTGATCTGAAATTGGGGAGTAAATGACAGAACTTCTAGCCGGCACCTGTTCCTGCATCCTAAAGAAAGACAGAATCCTTCTAAATAAGCCTGAGACCTGACTATGCTGGTGCATGGTCTCAGCTTTCTGAAATTTTCCACATAGCATGCCTTTGTCAGATTTCTTTCCCCAGGACCCACAGATCTATCTGCTCAAACTAGAAATCTCACATACTGTTATTTTTCCTTGTGTTCCCAATCACAAGTTGGTATGTGCATTTTCTAGGTCTTTTTGAAGTAGCTATTTGGAGGAGTTCAGTAGTTTTTCCTGCTACTCTGTCAGGTATTTTTTAAAGACAATTTTGTGAGAAATTCTTTTATTAAGATTCAAGTACTGAATAGAATTTTTAAGACCTGGGTCAAAATAAAAATGAACTACCAATAGTCAAGGTTAGCATAGTTTTGGCTTATATTATGGCTAACTAGTAAAGTTGGAAAGGGTTTTCATCAATTAAATGAGAGTATGACATAGAAGTAAAAGAAGTAAATGGTGTTTATACTTGAGAACATGAGAGAAAATAAGGAAAACTTAGACATAGGTTAGGATTATGTTTGGAGACATAAGGACCCTTATGGATATAGATATGAAGAAGGAAAATGATTGGGCCATGACAGCATAAAATTAATGGAAGAGCTGGGACTATAACAGTGGTATACTAATCATGGCTTTTCCTGGTAAGGAAAATGAACACATTCAGTCTGTACAGGCTATACTGAGTACTCACCTGTAGAATGAGGGTTTGGGGATTTGAAAAGCCCAACAACTCCTTTTCCATGGAATCCACCAGCTCGAAGCAGAAGGGTACTGGTTTTGGTGTTCTTCCAGCAGACAACAGGCAGGCGGTTTTGTCGATAGCAGCGAGCCACTCTTGGTAAGCTACTGTCCTGGACAGCTTGAGGTACCACTAAAAGCCCTGGGTAACTTTAGTTCCATAGTTAAGGAGGAAAGGAAGGAGAGAGAGAAATGGAGAAGGAATGAGAGCAGGAGAGAAGAGGGAAGGAAAAAGGAGGAGAAGGAGGGAAAGGGAGGAAAAATAGAGGAAGGGATGAAGGAATGTGTGAGAGAGACACACAGAGAGATAGAGAGAAAGAGAGAGAGAGAATATCAAAATGCTTGTTCAAAGCTCCAGAAAATCTTATTTTAAGAGAGAACCACAATTTAAATGGCAACATGTGTGATCCCTTGGTGGAATAGACTGGCTTATATCAACAATTTGTTTGTTCTCTTCATTTATTTCTATAATGAATTTTGAAATGGGAACCTTTTTTTTTTTTTTTTTAAAACAGGACACTTTCAATGACAATCGCACAAGTTCTTAGTGGCACAAGTCCTGTTTTTGGAGGACGCTGAAAGCAAAGATGACGGGTAAAAAGTCTGTAGTTTGAACCTGTTTTTTCCCCTTGTACCGTGTTCTTAATTTTGCTCTGCTTTTCCTCAACTTGAAATAAAGATCGTAAAGATTAATGATTTGGCGTCCGGTTTATGAGAATGACATGTCACAGTGCCAACAGCTCACTGGATCACTGAAAACAAAACAAAGACTTTAGCACTAGAATATATGATTGCCTGAGATGGCTAAAGGATTAAAAACGAAAAACAAATCATTGCTGGTACTGGGACAATATGTTCAAATGTCAAAGTGTGTTTAAATATTTTATTAACACTATATACTGATATTTATTTTAAAAACAGATTAGTTGAAAATTTCAGGATACGTTGCAAGAAAAGGAGAAAAACAGACGAACATCTTATTTTGCAGTGCAGTGAATGTAAAAAGATGGGCAAGTTTCAAGGAATTTGATATACTTCCTTCTACAAGTCCATTTAGAAACTCAATCCTGAGGAGACTGCCCACCCACCACTGCCCTCCTTACTCCAGTTAACTGGGAAGCTCAGCTCTGAAGATGAAGAGGAAAGCTCCTAAGTGGATATGCTGGTTACCTCTTTCAACAAGGGAAGATACAAAAACTATTTTCCAAGCTTCAAGTGTTCATATTCCTAAAGCACTTTGAAGGTTTGGTATCATAGGTAGCCTTATTCTGGATTTCTAATACGTAGTAAAATTTCACTTATTCAGATTAACTGGATGGGAGAATCCAATTCCAAATTATTAAAAAAAAAACACACACAAAGTATGACTATAATCCTATATCACATATAAACCAAAGGATCATGGACTTAAGAGCTGGAAGAGCTACCTATAACCATGCTAGCTCCCTCATTTTATAGGTAGGAAAGTGAGTACTACAGAGGATGAAGGACTTTCTCCAGGTCACATAAGCAGATGGTGACAGAGCCAGGATTTGAATCCAGGTCCTCTCACTGTATATCTGGGACTCTTCATTATTCTGCCCTATTAACATCTTATTCTTTATCATCTCCTCCATGAGGGAGGGTCTGTCCTACCTTCCTTCCCAGAAGGGAATGATTTTCCTCTCCATTGGATTTTTGTCTTATTTTCATAATTATCATTATCTATTTTATATCACAATCATTTGCATTCATGCCTTCTTCGCTAACTATACTTTCCATGAGGGTTAAACTTTTTATCTTATTTATTTTTGTGTCTCTACAGGCTGTGACTATGGTCAGGTCACTCAGGGTCCTGTGTAACTCCTTAAGACTATAAAAGAGAACTCCTAAAACGCATGGAAAGAGGAAGTTTCCCTTCTTGAAGCTCCCTAGAAAACTAAATTACAGATATGGAATAACAAAAACAACAAAATTTAACACAGTCATTCCTTAAGTAGAATGGAAGAAGATGAAGAGAGGAGCTTCAAACACCAGCTAGGAAACATGGTTAAGTTGAGATTTTGGAAGGGACAATGGAATATGGTCAATTTTGTTCCCTTTGTTCCATTAAGAAATTTCAACTCATCTTGTTTCCATCTTGTTCTATGCCCTCTGTGAAACTTCTCATTGATTCTATTTTAGCGGACCATCCTGTCCGCTATTCTTCTCTCCTTCCTTATCAAATAGTGAAATATTTCTTTTATTTCCTTTTAAATATTTTATTTTTTTCTAATTCCATTCCTCTCCCCACGTTTTTTACTTTCCTTCAAATATTGGCTACATTGGTTTTGTTTGTGTAAAACTTTTACAACTTAAAGTGATCAAAATCATCTATTTTACATATTTTAATGTTCTTTGTCTCTTGTTTAGTAATAAGTTCTTCCCTTATCCATGGATCTAACATTTAAATTATTTCAGGCTCCCCTAATGTTTATAGTATTACTTTTTACATCTAAATCATATATCCATTTTGACAAAAACACTTATAGCAGCTTTTTAAGGATGGCAAAGAACAAGAAATTGAGAAATGGCTGAAAATGTGGTATATGATTATGATTTAATCTGCAGATTTGGTGAGAAAATTTGTCAAAAGCTTTTCTGCATCTTTTGAGATAAATATATGATTTTTGTTGGTTTTATTACTGTTATGTTTTCCTAATACTGATCCAGCCTTGAATTCCTGGTATAAATCCCACCTGGTCATAGTGGAAAATCTTTGTGGTATAATGCTGTAAACTCCTTGATAGTATTTTATTTAAATTTTTGCATCAATATTCATCAGGCAAATTGGTATATAATTTTCTTTCTCTGTTTTCTATTCTTCCTGATTTAGGTATTAGCATCAAATTTGTGTCATAAAGGAATTTGGCAGGACTCCTTTTTTACCCACTTTCCCAAATAGTTTATATAATATTGGAATTCATTGCTCTTTTTTATATTTTTGTAAATATTCATCCATTTCACTTGCATTGCCATATTTATTTATATATAATTGAGCAAAATATTTCCTAATATTTCCTCTTCATTGGTGGTGAATTTACCCTTTTCATTTTTGATACTGGTAACTTAGGTTTGTTCTTTTTAAAAATAAAATTAACCAATGATTTATATATTTTATTGTCTCCTCCACCCCTAATAGAATCAGCTGTAACTTTTATTATTTCAATGGTTTTGTTTCAATTTTATTAATTTCTTTTTTTATTTTCAAGATTTCCAACCGGGTGTTTACTTAGGGATTTTAATTTAGTTTTTTTTTTTAATCTGCCTGCCCAATTCATTGATCCACTCTTACTCAATTTTAATAATGCAAACATTTAAGAGATATAAATTTCCCTCTAAGTCCTGCTTTAGCTGCATCCTGTGAATTTTGGTATTTTATCTCATTGTTGTCACTCTCCTCAGTGAAATTATTTATTATTTCTTTAATTTGTTCTTTCTTTATTTTGGGGGATTAGATTTAGTTTTCAATTAATTTTTAATTTGTCTTTCCATGGCCCTTTACTGAATATAATTTTTACTGTATTATGATCTGAAAATGATGTATTTGATATTTCTACTTTTCTTCATTTGTTGTGAGGTTTTTAATGCCCTAAAATTTCTGTATTGGTGCCAAGTGTCACTGAGAAAAAGGCATATTCTTTTCTATTTCCATTCAGGTTTCTCCAGAGGTCTATCATATCTGACTTTAAAAAAAATCTTATTCATCTCCTTAACTTATTTCTTGTTTATTTTGTGGTTAGATTTATCTAGTTCTGAGAAGAGGAAGTTGAGGTCTCTACTGGTATAATTTAACTCTTTATTTCCACCTATAACTCATTTAACTTTTCCTTTAAAAATTTAGATGTATTGTACCACTTGGTGAAAACACACACATACACACACACATATGCATATGTTTAGTATTGATATCATTCACTGTCCATGGTACCTTTTAGCACGATGTAGTTTTTCTGCTTAACTTTTTAAATTAGATCTATTTTTGCTTTTGCTTTGTCTGGGATCATAATTGGTACTCCTGCTTTTTTAACTTTAGCTGAAGCATAATAGATTTTTCTCTAGGCCCTTACTTTTAAACCTTTGTGTGTATGTGTGTGTGTGTGTGTGTGTGTGTGTGTGTTTCTCTGCTTCAAGTGTGTTTCTTGTAAACAACATATTGTTGGATTCTGGTTTTTAATCCATTCTAAGCTGTGAAATCTTTCTCCCTAATTCACTATTCCTAATGAAGGCAATATTTCATCTGTTACCTTTCCTCTAACACACTGCTGGGGGAAGAGTCTTTCTGATGAAGTAGAAAAATGCTAGAGAGAGAATTCTGGGAAGATGGTCAGAAAATTCCAAGTGTTCCAGATTTCCCCCACCAAAAAAGAAAAAAAATCCCAAAACTAAATTAAAACAACAACTACAACAAAACCCCCCCAAAACAAAATTGCACCTCTAGGTGAATGTAGAACACTTCACAGTGTATACTGGGAGAAAAAGAAAAGGGAAAAAAGAATAAAGTAAAAAATGCTCAGCACAGAAGAAAGGAAAATCTATAAGAAAGCAAAGAGGGAAAATTTTAAATTTGATGTGTTCTATTATTACATATGCTTTCTTGAAATGGAAATTTATTGTTACATGTTTTGAATCCTCTCATGTTCTATTGTGACAATTATTTTTTTTCTATTTTCAATTTAACTTATAAATTAAAAAAAATTTTAAAAAAAGATTAAACATTCTTTAGGTTAGATTAGATGATCTTTCAGATTCCTTCCAAATGAGTCTATCACTTAAGCTATTATGATAACCAATTTACTTTCCAAGTACTTGTCTTATTTTCTTTTTTTAATCTTTGATTAAATATTTTCCCCAGTTACATTTAAAACATTTTTTGTAATATTTGTTTTTAAGATTTTTGAGTTCTAGATTCTAACCCTTATTCTTACCCAAAATTAAGAAACCACATGTGAAGTTATGCAAAACATTTCTATAAAAGTCAAATTGTGAAAAAAAAAGAGATTTCCTACCCTAATAAAAATAAAAACTCTCAAGAAACATTAAGTTAAAAATAGAGAGATAGCAAGAGAAATAGAGAATGCTTCAATTTATATTCAGATTTTATCAATTCTTCTTCTGTGTATGGATAGGATTTTTCATAATAAGCCCTTCAGAGTAGCTGTGGATCAGTGTACTGCTGAGAATAATTAAGTCATTCCCAGCTGCTCATCTCAGAATGCTATTTCTTTGCTTACAGTACATTTCACTTTGCTTGAGTTTATGGAGGACTTTCCAGGTGTTTATTTTTCTTTCTGAGAGCATCCTACTCATCATTTCCCAAAGAACAATAATATCCCATCAGAGAAAGTTGCTTCAAAAATATTTTTTACAATTGCTATTGCTAACTGTATTTCCCACCATTTGTTCTCTCTCTCCTGTCACCCTGTCCCTCCTCAAAAGTGTTTTGTTACTGACCACTCCCTTCCCCATATGCCCCCTCCTTTATCCCCCCCCCCCCCCCCCCCCCCCCCAAATCTAGCTCCTCTCCTGCATGGTAAGGTAGATTGCTATATATACCCACTTTGAGCATGTATGTTATTTCCTTTGTGAGCTAATTGTGATGGGACACACTCCCTCCCCCTTCTCCCCTCCACATGTATTACTTTCACATCACAAATCTGACCTCTGTTCTTCCCACTGAAGGCCTTAGTTCTGTGCTCCCCCTCCTCTCCCTCTGCTGCTAGAGGTCACGCCCGGGGAGACTCAGCAGTGGGTAGACCCGCTTAAGCATCTCCAGTAATCCCATGGTGCAGGTTTGTTTGGCACTGGCTCTGCAGGTCCATTATTTTCTATGACAGACCCCCTATACCTTTGTCTTTACTTGGTGTAAAATTTATCCGGACAGCCCCAAAAGAGACAAGAGAAGGGAAGGAGCGGTGTCTTATGGAAACTTCACACGTTAGGTGCTGTGACATGGAAGGCTCCCTGTCTGGAAGACACGTGGCTGCCATGGGTTTCACAGCACTGGACTGGGAGCTGCTAGGGCCCATGCTTGGACGAGGTTGGCACAGGCGCCATTACTTGTACCACAGTATAAGAGAAGAGGCTAGCTATAGTCCTGGACACACAGAACCAGTGGCACCTGACTTTTATCTCTAGCAGAAACCACACCCCGAATCCCTAAGCCTGGCCTAACTACTCACCACATTCAGTTCTAATAGACACAGCATTAGAAATGATTGCAAAAGAAATAAGATTTAAAAAAAGAAATTGAGGGAATAATTATAGATTAAAAAAGAAGCAAAATTATCATTTTGGGCATGTGATGTGATGGTGCACTTAAAGAGCTCTTAAGAGTCAACTAAAATGAACTGATAAAATTAATATATTTAGTAAACTTACAGGATATAAAATAAATTCATGAATTATAAGCATTTCTTTGTAATGCCAATTAAACTGAGTAAGAAAAGGAGAAATTCCTTTAAAATAACTACAGAACATATAAAATAATATCTGAGTCTACCTTCCAAGACAAACGATAGAACTATGTAGATACAACTATAAACAACTGCTTACAGAAATACATGTATACATAATGGGAAAATACTAACTGTTCATGAGTAGGATAAAAATACTGCCTAAATTAATTTATTTATTCAATATCATACTAACCAAATTGCCAAAGGATTACTTTATAGAACTAGAAAAAATAATAAAATTTACATAAAGGAAAAAAAAGGTTGATAATCTCAAAATAAATAACTAAATGTAACAAAGGATACCAGTAATTACTGAAACAATTTGGTACTGATTAAAAAACACTGTTGCTAAAATGTGGTACCCTGAATAAACTGAAGACAACAGTATCATCTGACCAGAGCAGAATACAGTGAGACAGGCTTGTAGTCCAGGCCTGGGCACCTATTAGACTGAATCCATTCTCATGCTCTCTCATTCACTCTCTCTATCTTCCCCCTCTTTCTCTTTCTGTCTCTCTCTTTCTGTTACCTTCCCTCTCTTTTCCTTTTTGTCGCCCCCTACATTTCCAGCAACTGCTTCTCAAACTCCCAAATTTCACTATCTTTTTTTTATTGAGCTTGCAATTCACTAAAATTTAATATTGTTTCTGTTATTGCTAACTATGCCTTACTCATTTCTAAATTTGATTTTTTGGATCAAAATGTAAAATTTATCTCTAGCAAATTTCATATTATTAGATCTAGTCCACATTATACCCTATTGAGAGATTTCACAATCTAGTCTGTTATCCAGAATGTTGTTAGCTATCCCAACCAGATTAATATTATCCAAACATTTGAGAAGCATGCCATTGATACTTATATCCAAGGCAATTATAAAAACGTCAAATCACATTAGGCCAAGGCCAGCTGCTGGGGCCAGTATCACAAAACTGTCTCCACTTTGACATGAGACCATTGAAGACTACTCTTTCAGTCTGGGCATTACTTCAAATGCTTCTGAACCCACCTACACATCCTACTATTTCGCCTCTATTCCTTCATTTTGTCTATAAGAATAGCATGACAATTTTGTCATATGTTTTGTTGAAATCAAGACAGTGTCTACCAGTCTAATATCAGAATTAAAGTACGTAAATAAAACAATGTCCCTAGTCATTACATAAAGAAGAGATGACAGTGGGCTGTGGGGGTGAAAGCAAAAGGTAATAATGTTATTAAATTCAGCAATAAAATGAAGCCATAGATCTCTACAAAAATGCTGTGTATTTTACATAATGCAAATTGGGTCTAATATAGGCATTTGCTTTTGTATCAAAACCTCAAAGAACACTAATATGTTTTCAAGTTTCAAGATAATTTTTGTGAAATTTAACTATAATATGAAAAGGAAATATATGTATAGAAAAAAGGAATAAAAATTTAGGAGTATGAATTCATGAAGAACAAAGAAAACCATCTGTGGTGATAAAGTTTGTGGAAAATTGATAGGTATACATATGTCTCTCTCTCTCTCTCTCTCTCTCTCAATACATTTAATTTCAATAGAATTTATCTTTCACGGTTTAAAAGATCTAAAATCTAGGCAAACAATACAGAAATTAAATTACATTTAATATGTAATATCACAGTAAGAAAAAAAGTCCAGGTTGTATGATACACAGAAAAGGTGCACATATCATACTTAGCTTTGCTGCTTTTCCTCATCTAGCAAAGTGCTACCACTTTTTCAGGCTTAAATCATTCCCAAACTTGTAAAGTTTGCCCTGTAACCTTTAGTTAGACTTTTTTCCCTCCCCCCGCCCAAAAAAAAATTCTGGAAAGAACCACATTGTAAAGTAGATTGATAGCCAAAACAATATAATGAAAAAAAAAAAAAAAAAGCAAAATTAAGGAGAAACAAGACCCTTTGCCTTGACATGAAATTTATGCAGCAAAAGCTTTCCTCATGATGGAGAAACTTTTCTTTGGTCTTTCTGAGTAAATATCTTCCTGTGTATATGAGAACATGAGAAGGCTAAGGCAAAGGGGGAACAAAAAGGCACAATTGCACTCACCTGCGACAGAGAGAATACATCCGGTTTGAAGCAGTAATCCTAAAATACTCAGTTTTGGAGCGGGAAGAATGGCCACTTATGGTCCCTAGACCTAAACGCTGATAGTCTCTGAAACAGGCTCGTTCCACTAATTGTTCCATTGTTGATTTTTCAGAAGCCTTCAGGGTTGCACTTGTGGGTAGTTCATTGTCATCTGAAACTTTAATAATAAAAACATTTTAAAGAAAAAAGAAAATTTTTAAAAAAATAGCTCCTAAAAACTTCTGGGAGACATTTTCATTTATTATAAAGGGGTTTAATTCAAAGGGGAATGAGTGTTAAAGATAGTCAAAACACCACACATAATTGTTCAGGTAGCATTTTTTGGTTGATGTAGCTTTTTTTTTTTAGGTTAAATGTGAAATTCTTCTAACAATATTTCTAACCATAATCACATTTATCATGCTACATAAGAAAAATCAGACCAAAAGGAAAAAAAAAAAAAGAAAGAAAAAAAAGCAAGCAAACAATGACAAAAAGGGTAAAAATATTCATGTTGTAATCCACTTTCAGTCCCCAAAGTCTCTCTCTGGGTGTAGATGGCTATCTCCCTTACAAGTCTATTGGAATCGACTTTAATCACCCCATTGTTGAAAAGAGCCAAGTCCAACACAGTTAATCTTAATGTAACTCTTTATAGAAAACCATCGTATTCAGACACAATTACAAGAAGTATTTTCTTTCAGGAATGATGGGGATGTTTAGGAAAATTAATGCCAAGAGCTAATTTTATCACCATTTCACCCATTTAAACAAATTCTTACTGTAGTTCCAACTTGGCTTGATATCTGAGCACTCCTATTTTAATTATGTTTATTTATGAAGGCTAGACAGGCCTTTTCTACAGATTGTGATGGGATGTGAGGCTGAAGTTAAGAAGCAAAAAACAAAATAACATATCAAGAGTTTCACACTACTGACCTTCAACTCCAGCAAAATTGCTATACAAACTCAGACCTGATATACTTTGAATGGTAAATTAATTTCACTACTCATGTTCATTATTCAAGGATGTGACCTTCGGTCCTTTGATTACAAACCCAGTGTTCATAAACCAATTTCTAATGTTTCTAAGGGAAACCTTGAACCAAAGAAATTTATTATATGTGAGTAGTGCCCAAGAGTGAACCTGCTTCATGTAAATCTGGAGCTGAAGTTCTGAGCCAGGAGTCACAAATTCAAATTATTATTATTGCTGTTTTACCATTTTGCTATTTTAAAAAAATCTTTCCAGGAAGAACTTAACAGAATATTTATAATGGAAGTTAAGATTACCCTTCATTTGGGAGCACTGAATATTCTATGCCTGTATGCTTTCTCTGGAAGGATTTTTTTTTTTTTTTCAAATGTTGTCAAGGATGATATTCCTTGGAATCAATTAGCTACTGAACGAGATAATTTAAAGAGAGGTTATAGCTGTACTTAGGTACAGAATCAGCCTATCAAACCTGGAAGGGCCCTTAAAACCCATTTTATCCCTCATCTGAAAGATGATAAAATGGAGGCTCAAGTAGAGAAGGTACTTACTCAGGGTTCCACAGCAAGTTAGCTTAAGTTAAGTCTGGAAGCCTAATTTTCTTTTGCTCATAGTTCTAACATGTCTTAAATTATAGTAAGGTTCTAAATAATTCTATTCATTTCCCCTAATATATAAAAAAGTAAATTTTTAAATAAAAAAGACTATGTGCAATAACTTGTTTACATAGATCTGCTACCACCTCAGGCCACAAACCTTAAGAATTTTTCCCCAAAGTTTTTTTTTTTTTTTTTTTGAATTAACGAAACTTAGGAATCTTAATTTTCTCATCTGTAAAATAAAGTAGCTAAAGATGGTTTCTACCTGGCCTACCTTTCCATCTCAGTCTATTTCCAATAGCTGATGCTCTTCAGTGCCTATCTGGAAGAATTCCCTGCAGCAGTAGATTTCAGAAGCCTATCTCTGTGATTTCACTGATTTTGGAGGCAGGAGTAGGGAGAAATTTTCAGTTGGACTTATAGCTTCTTAACTATTTCCCTAGGCTACTGTTCCCAGATAGACTTTGTTTAAAATTTGTCACTGCTTTCTATTCTGCTCTTCTAAAATTTCTCACATCAGATATCTTTGTGTGCTGGTGAAACGGTCATCTGTTCTGTTAACAGTAATCCTTCAAGGATCCATTATTTTCTGCTAAGTGCACAAGGGATGCGATACTCATTAGGATGCCAATAAAAGACTGGTCTCTTAGTGGGCAAACTTCTAGTGATGAGGCTTCTACGCTTGCCTCATCCAGTCTTTGGTTAACAGGCAAACAATTCAATACTCTGGCTACATCGGAACTTGAAGGCACTAGATCAGCAAGCATTAATCAAGTGCCTCCTACATGTCTTTGCTTTGCTAGGCACTGGGGATTCAAAGAAAAGCAAAAATAATCCTTGCCATCAAGAAGTTTCTATTCTAATGGAGGGGAACCTCCAAACAACTCCACACCAATAAGATACCCGACGTGACAGAATGCAAGTCATCTTGGAGAGAAAGTGCTGGCGTTAAGAAGCACCAGCCAGGACTTCTTGCCAAAGGGAGAATTTTAGCCGAGACCTGAAGCCAGGAAACAGAGACAAGGAGGGAGGAGATAAGAAGGTGCACAGAACAGCAAGGAGCCGGTACCACCAGATCTCAGCATTCATGGAAGAGGTGAGAGCTTTAGGGGTCGGGAGGGCTTTAGAACTAATCCTTGCCACAGTGAGGAGCCACGGGGACACTGAATAAAGGGCTAACATTGTCAGCCCCATCCTTTGGTGGCTGAGTGGAGAACAGATGGAGAGAAACTACGAGTAAGGAGTCTGACCAGCCTTGGCTTGTGCTGGCAGCACCTACAAGAACTCAAGATACCCGGGGCCTGTCCATCATGTAATGGAGCTTCTGTGGGAGTCTGTTTGCTTTAGCCAACCTGGGAGAATGGCCCCCCTTCATCGCTGAGGGCCTAGAACTTGGAGCATGCTCTGGCAGAGTTAAGCACCTTATCTGCCCCCCTTTGGGTGCATGCATGCATACATGCACACACATGCGCACACACGCACACACGCACACACACACACACACACACACAAATACTTCATTTCTCCTAGATTTTCACCACATTTGGCTGGTAATGCAGTTTGTGAACCCTGAAGCTTGATATGGACAGACATAGCAAAGCAGTTCTACAAAAGTGATGCACAGAGTCCAATGAACAAAATCTATCTTATCAATGGAGAATGGGGAAAGTCTAGTTCTGGTCGACAGCCAACATTCTGTCTAGGAAATCTGGGTCTTGGAAAGTCATGGCTGGAGGGCTGCTCAATTCTACGTCAGGGTGCAAGCCTTGGCATTGCCAACAATTTTCTGTGCCATCTTGAGTAAATAATTTTAATCTCATTAAGCCTCATTTTTCTTCGATCTGAAAGGAGTGACTCAACTAGACAACCTGTAGGGCCTTTTCCAGAGTCTAGACTCTATGATCCTTGTCTCCTACACAGGAAAATGTAATTTAATTTTGAAATAGAATGCATATATACCAGAGATGTCATCCTCTTCATTCCATCCGGGGCGATTTCCCCGCTCTTCCATTATTGTTCCTGTTCTCCTCTTTAATAAATACTGGCGACCGATGGTCATTTTCCCTGCTCGTTTCGCTCCTTTCACAATTGTTTTTGAAAAGGTGCTACAGATCAAAAATCAAAGTACTCATTAAATTTGAAGGAAATATTTGAATTCTAATAGTCACAAACATTTCCTTTATCCCACCTGCTGCCAGCTTGACCCAAGCCCTTCTTATCTTGTAAGGATTCCACTGAAATAACTTCTTGATCATCTGTCCTGACCTAGTTTCACATTCTCTAAACCAGGGCTTCTTACCCTTTTTTGCCCGAGAAATTTTTACACGACCCCAGCTATACAGGTATATAGAACAGGTATACAAATCAAACATTTCTGATAATAAATCATAATTTCATGATACTCACATTCAGTTATGAGATTCTATATAGGGTTGTGACCCACAGTTTAAGAAGGCGGGCTCTAAACTACCATGTACATGGTAGCTGGGTTGGCTTTCATTCAACCATCACTTTCATTATATAAGGCTTACTCTTTCATTTAGAACATTTAATCCTCCTTTTTTTGCTTACTTCATCAAGTCAAAACTTCCCCACCTTGCATCCAGGATTCTCCACAGCCAAGCCCTGTTCTCTTTCTCCTCATTTCCCACTGTTTTCCTATAGAACCATATAAAATCTCAGCATCTTGGAGAATAAGATGACTCTGGAGTCTGTCTGGCAGCATGACAGGAGCACAGGGGATTGGGAGTTGTGGGCTGTAGCGTTATGTCAGCAGCTAATTGTCTTGTTTATCTTTGGACAGGTCTTATAAAGAACCTCAGTTTCCTCATTTGAAAAATGAGGGTTTTGCACTAGAGGAGCTGATTTGAGCTCAAATAGTTAGCACAGATATTGTAATGTTATGCTTATAGCTACCTAAAATATTTGTACTTTTTCCCCTATGGTGTCTGATATTCACAGTCTCTAACTGGCAGAATTAATAATGGAAACCTCAAGAGGGCTGAGTTTTTTCAGGAGGTTAGTTGTGGATTATAATGGTCTGTATTTATGGCAACTACAAACATTCTACACCTCTAGTTTGCAGACTCCAGGGGACACAGTACAACTTTTCTCCATGTTTATAAAGCTTTCCCTCCACCCCGACTCCAGTACACAGAGTTTGGCCAAGAGCACTAATATTCTTTTGATGACATTGATCACTTAGCTACTCATAATTAGAAACGCCAATTCTCATAACTTAGTGTGATCTTATCTAAATTTAAACTAAAGGCCCAGCAATCCCCCCACAATCAAGCCTGACCGTGCAGAAGGGAGTTACTCACTCCTCTTTCTTCTTACCGAAAAGAAGTGTTCTTTTCTTTCTGCTTGGGTAAGAGGGCTTGTGGGGCAGCCTGGCCAGCAGCGAAGGCAAAGGTGTTAAAAATGGACGGGGGGTAGCGGGCCTTCATCAGCTGCTTCTTAAAGACCTCCACCGCCTCCAGACTCACTTCCTCATCGAAGGCCACCTGGATCAACTGAAGATGGGAGAGATCACACACGTTAGGGCTGGTCACAGGCCAGTGTGAGGTCAGGGAAGGCTGGGCCCTGCTCCTCTGGCATTCCCAAAACACCTCATCTCTTGAATGCCCCGTCTATATCAAGGGAAAAGAGAGGGCGCCAGGAGCGAGCAGCAGGCTTAGGGCCAGGACTGCCATCTCGCATTCAGCACTGTTATTAGACGCAAACCGCTTAGCCCCTCAAGCTGTTGTTTCTTCATGTGTAAAATGGGAATGATCATCTACAATCTACCATGGAAGCATATTCTCAGGATTGAATAAGATAACTTGTGAAAGCATTTTGTAAAGCTTAAAAATTATGTAAAATTAGTTATATTATTATTATTATTTTATTGGATAAAGTAGTTAACTTACCACTCTCACTTTGTAATTCAATCACACTCACATTTACTGTGTTCACTGTGCTAGGAAATGGAATCTACAAATTAATATCAATTGGCAGGTATATAGCACACTAAGATTTGCAAAATATTTTATATACATTATTACATTTGATTTTCACAGAACTCTGTGAGACAGAAGCTAAGGTCATTATTGTTCCCCTTCTACAGATGAGGAAACTCATGTTGAGAGATGTTAAGTGCCTTGCCCAGGGTCAGACAGCGGGAAGTAGCTGAGGAAGAAGTGAAACCCGAGCTTTAAGTCCAAGATCAGGGTTCTGCTACTATGGTACCTAGCAGCCATGAGAGGCTGAAGGAGATGCATTCCATGTCGTGCCAGGAGCCTGCTCTTATCCAATGACTCTCTTCATCTGGGCACATGGCCCAACAGGTCTTCCCAGAGGGGCTACAAGACATTGGCCAGAGAGCTCCTGGCCAAACCTCACAGTCATGTGGAAGACCCATATGGTGTTCACTGTGGGACAGCTGACAGTCTGAGTGGTCAGAAGAAGCCAAATGGCAGCTAATCATGGCAGTATGAAAATATCTTTTACCGACACAGTTCAGTCTTGAGGCATCCAAAAGTGTACAAGAAGAGCACATTCCCAGCCCTTGACAAATGGGAAAGCCAAGTGAACTTGGCTACCAAATGAAGACCTCGCCTCTTTAGGAGGGTCTGCTGTGGCATTCAGGGATCCCTGGTTAGAAAGATGGTGATGTGAAAGCATGCTATAATATGTATAAAGTCTGCTCCTGAGACTGGGAGTCAGGAGAGTGGTGATGGTCTGGCTTTGTCGCTAACTAGATGGAACAAGTTAGTACCTGCCTTGGGTACTCATAGCACAGTATTTGGAACTGGATTTTAGAGATTACCTAAGTCTGGTAGCATCCAGCTTTTTTTGAATATCATAATCCCTTTTTAAGGTTGGAAATTTCTTTTAGCATTTACATATTAGCATTTGCTGATTAAAAAAATAAACAATAGGAAGTTACTATGAATCCAGTAACACTTTTAAATGAATTTGGATCATCTTGGAATAATTTGGAGCATCATCTCGGCTGGAAGATGTGACCTTGACTTCTCAAAGGCCATGCCAGACAAGCACCAGCTCTGGAGGGACCTAAAAGACTACTGAGCTTTACAACATAGTCCCAAACGGGGCCTACATCTGTTTCTAAGGACCAGCCTAAGGAAGAACTAAGGTTCTCACAGATTCTGAGTCTACAAGTAAGACATTACCAGAAGGCTGTCATTGTATGATCAGTTCTTTGATCATGTAACCCATGAAAAAAAAAAAAGGAAAACACAAACTGGTCTTCAGTCCTGCAGGGTTCCATTTTGCTTCTGCTGAGACAATGAGAGTGGTGGAAAATGCTCTGAATGTGAGAGCCTTGTTCACTGACCAGTGAGAGGGCATATTTGTGGAAGCAATAAATCATATCATTCTTGACATTCCTCCTATAAATGAAACCAGAAGACAAAAGGAAATTGGAGCTAAATTAATAGATGACTCACAGGTTCCTCTTGGAAAAGCTTTTGGAATATTCCTTTGGCAGTTGTATGAACTGTACTAGAGATGGGAGACTAGAAGCAGGGGCACCGATCAGAAAAAGACTGAGGTATCGGATGATGGCCTCAATTAGGATGGTGGAAATGGGAGTGGTGAAAAGATGATGGATGTAAGAAATGTCCTGGACTACAAACTTGATGAATCTTTAACCTGACTGGATATATGGAATAAGAGGCTGTGAAAAACCAGGGTCACTGACAGAAGTAGAAAAATTAGGAAGGAGATGGATTTTAGAGGAAAAGATCTTGAGTTCCATTTTTTGACATGATCAATTAGAGATGCCTAAGGGAAAAATAGGTGGAATTCCAGTGCCCTAGTTGTGAGGTAGAACTGGAGCTCAGAAGAGACAAGAACTGAAGAGACTGATAGGGGTTTCATCTCCAAAGAGGTAATAAATGATGCCATCAGACAGAGAACTTAGGGAAACAAGAGGGTCCCAGGAAAAAACCCTAGAGGAATCGGCAGAGGAGATGGGACTTGGATGGTGATCTGGCAGAGAAGAGTAAGAAAGAGCACAGGACAAGAACTGGGAAAGAGACACTGGCCGGGGCTGGAGGCACTGTGGTGGAGAGGGAGAAGTACCCGCATGATGATGTGGCCATGAAAATTCAGGACCGAGCCAAGGCCTCTGGAAGTAGATTGTTCCTAAGGCCACTTTTCCACTTTAGCATCCTGTGACTCACACTGACCAAACATCCAACCTTGAGGACTCCGAGGTCACAGAAACTTGCAGAAGCGATCCCAGGGAGAGGTCGGAGGAAATGGCTTCTTCAGCAGCACGTTCTTTGTTGACAAGGCTCTCTTCTGAGTAAACCAGGCCTCCTCCGCACCACTTCCTAACTGAAACCACAGGCTCTTATTTAGAGTAGCATCATTCCCTCATGGAGGGAGGCCAGAGGCAGCGGAGTCCGTGGCAACGTCTCCAAGGTCACTTCCCGTTGGGCTGGCTCTCAGGCCTGGCCGGTTCCCAAAGCTTTTTCCTCCTTTCTTCCCTCCACGCCACGGGCTTCTCAGGGTCAATCTGCTGCTATAGCACTCCTCCAAGATCGCCCTCAGCCAGCTCCTGGAGAAACACTCTTGCACCTTCAACGGCTCCCACTGCCGAAGGACTAGGGGCTTGCCCACGGCCGGGCCCCTTCTATGTCTCAGCCTTGTCTCTCAGTTCTCCTCACAGGCTCCACGCTGAGAGCAGACAGCCTCCCCCCTTTTCCCCCCTTCGGCCTGCCGTGTGGGTGCGGACCCCCAGCTACCTGCCCAAATCTGAGCTCAGACCTCACCTCAGCCACTTGTTGGCCAGGCGACCGTGGGAAAGCCCCGCAAGCTCTGCCACAGTGTTCTCATCTGAGAAGTGGGAGCCTGAACACCCACCTCCCGAGGCTGCTGTGAGAGCACAGTGGAATCGCGTCCGCAGGGCTTTTGCCAAGTCCTGGAGTTGCCAGGGTGGGTGCCTGCCGCTGTGCAGCAGAGGCTCGGGCTGAGTGTCCTTCCCCCCCCCCCCCCCCCCCCGCGTTCCCCCTCTTCCCCGGGGGCTGTGAGACTGGCCGAGGGGCCGCCCCCCTCCCCCCGTGCTGGTACCTGGAAGGAAGCCGAGGCGATCTGCATGCCCTCCTGTGCGCTCTGCTGCAGCTGGCTGGGCACCGCGATCTTCTTCTCTTTGGTGATGGAGGCCACAGGGAAGCTGCGCACAACCACCTGCTCACCCACTGGGACAGAACACAGACTCTGGGTTAGCTTGGGGGAGAGGGCCGGGCAGGAGCCTCTCCCAGACGGCCGCTCACCCTGGGGGAGGTCAGGCGCGGCTGGGTCAGGGCGGGCGCAGGTCCCGGCTGGGCCTCCTCAGGGCTAAAACTCCCTGATCTGCCCGTGGGGGCCACAGACCTCCCGCCGTGTTCCTCCTCTCTGCTTCCCTCCTTCCCCGCCCCACCCCCTCCCCAAGCTGGGCCCCGCTCTGTCCGCAGGGCAGCTTTGCCCAATGACTGATGGGGCCTTAGCGGTCACATGCGATGGGCTCCTTCACCAGGGAGTGCTGGCAGGGAGGGCGGCGCTGAGAGGAAGAAGGTGTTGCCATTTTCACCGACTTCTCCCCAAAAGGCGAAAGGCGGTGTCTCTTTCCAACCTCACTGTGAGAAGGGGTCTCTAGGCCTTTCTCAGAGCCACAGAAAGGCCGAGAACCCCCGGGGCCCGGCAGGGGCCTTGTGCTTTCTGGGCTCTGTCAGGGAGGACCAGGCACTCCGCACCAGCCATGGCTGCCCCACTCGGCATGAGGGTCTGGTTACAGACCAGGTCAGGGGCAGGGCTAGGCCTCGTGGCCCGCACACGTCCTCCTCGGCCAAGCCCGAGTTTCAGATCTTGGGTTTTAAACAGTAAAATGCAACAAGGGCAAAGGATGTGCTAAATGCAGGGCACTTGAGAAGCCCCAAATAGTGGGGGGGCAGTTTCTTCATTAGGACGTTCAGAAATGAATTTGGGAGGCGAGGATCCTTTTTCTGCTTCCTTTCTCTTACCGGATACTGGGAAATGGGCAGGAGCCAGGCCCTGCAAGATGCGGAAGGGCAGACATTTAGTGGGCTCCTGGCATTGGATTAGCGCAAAACAGAAATCCCTGCACATCATGTAACTGCCGTGTTGAGGCTGATCAGTGAGCACAGAGTGATTTCTTTGTTAGATCTTATATCAACAGAGGTCTGGGGATTCAAAACGATTCCCTCTTATCTCCAGTGCCTGTTGGACATCTCAAGCTGGATGTCCTGCAGACTTCTAAAAAGATGAATACAAAATGCAAGTCATTTTCTTTACTCCCAAACCCTGAGGCCTAAAGTTTTCCCCATCCTCTTAATCACCCAGGCTCAAAACCTAGGTCTCAACGGTGACTTCTTCCTCTCCTTCACTCCCACAGCCAAGGTTGCTTTTTACCTTCCTTGTCTCCTGCTGCAGTGTCCCACTGACTCATCTTCCTGCCACAAGTCTCTCCTACCACACTCCATTCCCCACACAACAATCTGAGTATCCTGCTCCAAGTGAAGGGCTCTCGGGTTACCTTCCTACTCAAGTGACTCCTCTGCCTGGCTTCTAAGGTTCTTTGGGACTCCGCCATCTTCTGCCACCTTTCCTGTCTTCTTACACATTACTCCCTCACCCCTACATACTCTGGGGTCCAGGGACAATGGATGGAGACCCTCCATCTCCTGATGTGGAGTATTTATAGTGGCTGTCTTTCAGGCCCGCAGCATTCTCCCTCCTCACCTCCGCCTCCTCAGTTCTTTCAAGTTCTAGCTAAGATCCTATTTTCTGCATCTCCCATGATGTTAGCTCTTTCCTTCTGTTGGCCATCTTTAATTTATTTGTATATAACTTGGCCATATATGATGGTTTGCATGTTGTCTCTCCCATTGGACCATTAGCTCCTTGACATCAGGGAATATCTTTTCTGTTTTTTTATATTCCCAGCACTTAGCACAGTGCCTGGCACATAGTAGGTGCTTAATGCAAACTGACCAACTTTACACGGGTCATCTTATTTGATCTGCACAATAACTCTGTGAGGGAAGTACTATTCCTCACTTAACAGATGAGAAAACTGAGGCTTGAGAGAAGTTCTGGTTTGTTTAGGGTTATAAGGCTAGTAAATGTCTGAGGTGAAATTTTAACCTGGATTTTCTCAACTCTAAATTCAGTGCTCTACTATACTACAATCTTTCAAAGGTCACTGAAAGTGGTTTAACAAACACCTCGGTCAGTGCTTCAGGAAACATAAATATGGTCCATCTGGGCTTGGTGACCTGAGTTCATTATGTCCCTTTTGTCCTACACACTTCCTTGGGCCTTGACAATGCACTGTTACTGAGCCCTTCTGCAAGGGCAGTCTTTCTCTCTGAGAAGATGAGCTCTGTTTTAATCTGTGCTTTAGAAATCGGAATCCCATCCTTAGAATCTTAACCAGCCGCACTCCCTTCCAGGCATTTCCTTTCTTGGCTGCCCTATCATGTTGTTGACTCCTAGGGAGCTCATGTTCCAGTAGGGACCTGATTTCTTTTTCAGATGAACTGCTTCCTGAATAGGACACCTCTTTCCACACTATTTTGTACTTCTCCATTTCATCTTTGAACTTAACTGTAAAACAAGTCAGGCATAGGAACAGAGATTGATTTCATTGGTACGGGAAGCTCCTAGGTGAGGACATTCCCTCTATCAAGGCAGATTGGCAATTTCTCTTCAACTCATAATCTTAGAAAGTTGTCTAGAACATTGAACTATAAGTCTTTACTTTTATTCCTGTGAAATTTCATTTAGATTTGGCTCATGGTTTTTAGGATCTGACTATGCTATCTAAAGTCTTAGCTGCAGTTTGGATAAGCATATCTTTTACATGTCACTCCTTCATCAAAATCTATGTGGGAATGATAATGGCATTATGGAATAGGTGAGATGTCCTGAGGGGGGTTATCGAGAGAGAAGAAGGTCTAGGAACCCAGTCTTTTCATTTACTGACTTCCCTTGGGCAAGCAAGTAAATCCCTTCGTCACTTGAACTTTAGTTTTCCTCATCTGTAAAATGGGGATCTAGTTGTTTCTCTTATAAGTCTGTTAGGAAAGTCAAATGAAACAATGTAAATGAAGCACATGGTAAATACCAAAAGCCACATAAACATCTGTAGCAATAATCTCATAATGTGTGCACAACTTTTTAAATTTCTGAAGCTTTTGATAACTATGTACTCAATAGCTCCTTTTTTTTCCCTATAAGACTTGGTCATATTTGACCTCTTTGAAACTCCTTCTAGGAAGATGACTGCATTTTAAGCACTTAAATTTCTGGAGAATCCAAAATTATATGAAAGACAGTAAATATTATACAAGTAACTTTCTTCATTTATAAAGAACTCAGTTTTTAGGATTGAAAAAATAAACACCTTTGTTTATATTTGTCCATGGACACAAAGATCATTAAGATCTTTTTCTGTCTACTCTCATTTCAAGGAAGTAAACACTCTTTTTACAATGAACTAACCAATGCGAACCATTTATTAAATACTTATAATGTGCCAGACATTGGACTAGGCTCTGAGGTTACAAGGCAAAAATGAAATAATCTTTCTAAAAAGCGGGAACAATAGGAAAAAGAAACTGAAAAAGAGAAAATGTTCAAGCTTAGTTATGGGCAAATACTAAATGATTATTCCATGTCCCCTTTAAAAATCTCACATTCCTGAAAATCAAACATCTCTTAACCATTAGTATAATACTACCCAAGTGCTAGCAATAAATTTAAATAAATACTAATAAATTTCTAATAAAAGTTTTGAAGCCCACTGGTGCCACAAAGGAAAAGACAAAACTTAAATGTACTCTCAGGAATAAAGATCATTTACACATATTTGTGTCAGGAAAGCAGCTTGAAAGGCTGCTGCCTTTTGCCTACATTCTGTTCATGCTGAGGTAACTCATCTTTAATGCCTAAAATGTTTAGATAAAATTTTATTTTATTTCTGTCATCTACATAACCTACATACATAGGTTATGTAGATGACAGAAATAAAATAAAAATTTTTTTTTACAAATACAAAATAAAAATGTATTACTACATAATAACTCTAGTCCCTCTATCCAGAATTATAACCATTTTAAATAACCCTGTAATAAAGAATATTATTTGTTAAAAGGTCTGAATACAAAATGACACTCTTTCACTGAAGGTGAAATATCAGAGAGCTGGAAGAGATATTGACCATCTACTCCAATTTCCTAACTGTACAGAAGGGGAAACTGAGAACCAGAGTAGTTGCTTAAAGGAATGCCCCACATGTTATTGGCATAGCTTGGTTGGGCCCTGGCTCTTCTACCCACTGGGCCAGGTTTTTTTCTGCCATATTTCTCTACTTCTCCAATCTGGCTAGTAAACTTGGCACGACAATGGCTATGAATTGAGACGTAAACAATTGATAATTTTCTACTTCTTGAAATGCATGAAGGTTTAAAGACAATATCCAGGTTGAAAGTAATTTGGGAGCAACAAAAACTAGAAAGAAATGTGATGCAGGAAGTCGCCAACATTTTCTTCTCCCTTGAAGAAGGCATCATAGAATAAAATGGTGGGGTTGAGAATGTTGGGGCTGCAAAGTTTAAACATGAACCATCACTTTGCCTAAAAGATTCTTTTATATTTTGGTGTTCAGACTAATAGTAGATCATCTGAGTCAGGGACAGTAGCTAAGGAGCATGCTCATGAGGTCAGGGTTAAAAGTCCAATCCCTGTCTAGGTAAAGTAGACAAATTTATTTGGTAATTGGAGATGGCAAACATAAATCGAGCTGTTTCCATAACACTACCGAGAACAAGAGAAATGAGTTGGAGGAAGCCAGATGGTCCCAGCTATATCTCTAGGTGTACATCCTAACAAGCAAGGCTCGGAATTATCAAGTACATTTGCAAAGAGCAGTATACCACATGGATACTAGAGACCAGAGAGAGAATATGGAGACTTACTAACAAACTGCAAAGAACTGCAAAGGTAATTCATTCAACAGTAGAATTACCACAGTGATACTCATTTTCCCAGTGCTTTATGCTTAAAACCGCTTTATATCTGTTACCTCATTTGATCCTCTCAATAATTAATTCCCTGTGGTATGAAATAATAACGAAGGCAGCATAAATTCTGCACCCACTGTTCCATTAGCCAGCTGTTCCCAGGACTGACACTATTGACCAAAGTACCCATCATGCAGTGAGAAGAGCCTTGGTGAGCTGTGTGACTTTGGTCAAGTTATTCAAACCTTCCTGATTCCTTTGAGTTTCCTCCTAGGTAAAATCAGAAAAATACTCATGGTGCCATTCTCACAAGGATGTGGTGAGGATGAAATGAGATAAAGTATAAAAAGTGCTTTGTACATTGTAAAGTGCTATATAGCAGGAACTTAAATATTTGTTCATTGTTCACAATCATTAGTTTTTTGTTCCCTAATTATTGGTAACTAACTTTCAAGCTAATTCAATATATCTGAAAGAAAGGAACTTAAAAAATGAGAAATAAAAAATCAGGTAGAACTTGAATGAAAAAAGACCCTTTCCCATTTACTTTCCTTGCAATAGTGTGGCATTATAGCACAAAATTGAGAAAAATACTCCTTTTGGCTAAGATACCAATTTCAGAGCTGGCAGAAGGACAGTAATATGATAGATAGTGGGTATTTCCAGCTTCATTCATGGCCAGAATGGAAGCATTCTAGGAAATGAGGGGTTTTTGGCACCTAGTTAATCACACCAAGTAGGTGGCTGGCTGCCTGGTTCATCTGCATGTCTTGCTAGACCTGAAGTAATTCATTAAGCAAATAGAATGATCATTTGAACAAAAATGCTTGTGACATTATTAGGAAGGTACCAAGACCCCTCAAATCATAAAGGTTGTCCAATCAGTTCTTAGCTGTTGACAGGACAAAGCACATTGGAAAATATCTGACTTTACAAAGCACCGGCTCTTGCTCTGAAATAACAGCTAACAACCTCCCCCTCTCCCCTTCCCCCCAACTAACTGCTTTAACCACTCCGGCCTGGAATCAAAGATCTGTACAAGCCTTTCACTGGCAATGGATTTTTTTGGATCTTGTGAGCCATACCTAGCTGATCATGAGGGGTGCCTTTAAACAGAATTCTATATGTGGTAAGAAACAGCGCTCCTTCTGCAGGGAGGATGTGGGGGCCTCCAAGAAGTCCTCCTGTAGCTTCTTCTCTTCCATCAGGATCGAGCAGCACACGGAGGCCTTCACAAACGATTTCTTCTCCTGGAAGCAGGGTGGGTCTTAAAATCTTAGGCTAAAGGGAAAAAAATAACATCCACAATCAAATTATATGTTTAAATACTCAAGAAACAAGATGATTTTTCAATTAGTACACATATATAATAAAGCTTCACTTAAGAGTTGCTGCTGTTCTTGCTCTTCAGTCTTCAGCCCTGACTTTTTGTGAGCCATGTAGGGTTTTCTCGACAAAGTCACTGGAGTTCCCCATTTCCTTCTCCAGTTAATTTTACAGATGAAGACATTGAGTCAAATGGGATGAAATGACTTTTCCAGGATCACACAGCTAGTTACTAAATATCTGAGGCTCATCATGAAGATGAGTTTTCCTGACCCTCAATCGACTTCTTGCTATGAGACCTCAAATGACGAGGCGAGGGGATAGATCGAAGGAACAGGAAAGAGAGATCTTAAACAGGAATTGGTGGTTTTTGCAAGATTGGTCAGGATGGGGGAGGTGTTGGGAAGGTCAGCCTGGAGAGCCTCAGTATACACTACAAGGATGTGAAGAAGGCACTGAAAAAAATAAACACATAAGGCTCTTTTTAAATGTCTGACTTTTGACCCGAGAGCTAGAATGATAACCTTGTTGCTCAGGGTCAGGGACTCTTGGAATGAGCAGAGTGTGGGAACTGGGTCATCCCAACAGCAGGGAATTGCTTACTCTGATCAGTACATTGACCAAACTGCAAGAAGATGGGTGTCTTTGCCTCTCGTCCTGCATTCTGCTGGCATGAAGGGTCCAAGCATTCCAAAAGAACTATTTGCTTTGTTGGCACCCACCAGCTCAGGCCGTGGTTCTAGGCACTTTGGTTCAGATCTTGAGTGTAGCCTGGGGGTCATGAGCCAAGCAAAGAGCCAGAGCAAATCATCCCTAGACATGAAGCTGAAGGACCCCTCCAGCCACAATTATCTCCTGTTGCTCTTTGGAAAAAAAATGCTGCAAAATAGAAATGAACTTTTCATATGGAGAGAGCACACCTTTTATAATATTACCTTCTGTATTGGGGGGAGCCTTCTACTCTCTCGATGAACAGCCTCCAGGGTCTCGATGTGCATTGCTACAATTCCTAGAAGGATTCAGAGTACTTAGGTTAAAGTGGGGAAGAAATGCACAAATGAGTTCAGAAATCTTGTATGTAAATCACAGAAAGACAACACAGATTAGAATCCACCAGTTTCCTCAAAGTTCAGTTCAGAAGTCCTTTCTTAGAGGTCTCTCTTGGTACGTTCACCTAATTGGAGCTATCTTCCTCCCTCTTTTCTGCTTCCCCATCCCATGTCCCCTAGTATTGACTTTGGATATATTTTGTACTGATCTCTTCACACTTGTTGTTCCCCCCAAAGAATAGTAACATTTTGGGGGACACGAATGGTTTTTTAGGCTTTGTATCCCAGGACATGGCCCAGTGCCAGGCACTGAGCAGAGCAAAAGTCAGTATTTGGTTGATGGATTATTTAGGCATTTATCAGAGCAGCTAAAAGCCTTGTACCTGCAGTCAGAGGAGCTGAGGCTGGCTCCCAGCTTGCTTCCTTACTCACTTGTATGAGTCACTTGATTTTTAGGAAGGTCTGTCATCTATAAATTGAGGGGCAATTCTAAAGTGGCCTCTCATTCTAGATCTAAGACTCATAAGTCTTGGGCTGACCCAAAGCAGCTACAACAAAGAAAAGATCTTCCCCCAAATGCAAAAGTCTGAAGTGCGTGCATCACTGGTACCTGGTATCATGCAGTGAAGGCTCTTGATGTGATCCTGAGTAACTCCACTCTCGGTGCAAACTTTATCAATAAACCGGGTTATGAAACGCACAACGGAGTTGGCGACATCACTGTTCTCTGAGTCCTCAAAGCCACTCTCGGTGTCGTAGCTCTCAGCAACACTTCCTGCAATGCTGGGACAGAATGATGATGACAGAAATGCTTGTTAATACTTGGTCAATACAGGGGAGCCACTCTTGGTTCATCTATCCCGCTGATTAACCCAGATAAATCTGATGGGCCCACTGCCAGATACTAACATCCATATCTTAAGAGGAGGGTACTTTCTTCTCATCTGTAATGTTTGCTGCATTGCTGGTGTCTAATTTTAACAAAATAATTCAAAATTCAAAAACTATCTTCATAAGTATAAACACAGTTTTCTTCACAGCTGCAATCTTGTTTTTTTTTTTTTTTTTTTTTTTTTAACATTGCCACAAAGACCTGGCATTTGTCTGATTAACAAATGTTTATCTATCTAGTAGAAAATATAACATCTAATAGAATGAGATCAATGAATATGGATGCTTTCAAGGATCAAGAACCAGCTCCACTTGTATGTACATTGAAAATCAGACTATTAAGTCTTCTTTGTTTTGGAGACTTTTTATAATTTTCCTCATTTGTTTATTTAAAAACACTGTCTGTTTTCTCTGTAATTACTACCAGAAAAATCCACAGGAAAAGATATCTAAGAAATATGTGTACACAGATCTTAGTATTGATAGCAGGGACTCCTTTATTTTTTGGTGTCCTAGACCTCCCAGCAGTCTGCTGAAATCTGTGGATCCTTTTACAAATAAAGGTTTTAAAACAATTCAAGGAAATACTAAATTTCAGTTAAGAGGTTAGTGAAGTTAAAAGGTGTAAATTTTTTCTCCTGTCCAAGCTCATGAACCCTCTGAAATGTATCCAAAATTTAAAATTATGAATCTTTGCTCTACAGAAAAGAGATGAAGTTGGAAAATTATGACCCCTTCTTCAGGAGATCTGCCTATGGATAGCAAGGGCCAATGAAGATCTGGGCGAAATCAAAGAAGGTAGACTAGCTTGGGCAACATATAAAGATGGAAAAGTACACTAGGGACATGAGAGTCGGCGCTCCCTTCCACCTGACCAATTCTCTGCTACAGCCATTGCTACAAGAAACAATTATAGAATAATTAAATGCTAAAGACTATGGCATTAATTCAGAAGATAATTGGTGTGTGGAAAAAGGAGAGATCCCTTGGGTTGAAATAGTGGAGAAGCTTAACCAATTTTTGACTGGCTGGTAGGATATGGAGGCCAGACAGAAAGCATGTGGAAAGACATTCCACAAACAAAACACTGCATTTATTTGTAGTGTCAAGAGGGACATTAGCATAACAAGGTGCTAGGAGATAAGTCGATAAGGAGATTTAGGGTGGGACATGATTATGTCGGGTCTTGAACTACAGCAGAATTCAGATTTGATAAAATAGATAATATGGAGTCACTTTGATGGTTTTGAGCTGGGTAACATATTAAAAATAGGATTCTGTATAGAACTAAATAGACAGGAAAGGACTAGAATTAGGGATACCAGTGAGGAAACAATCCATTGTAATAATGGAAGGGTAAGAAATAGCTGATAGCAATTGGACTAAAGAAGGCTACAATTTGGGATTTTGAATGAGAAGATTTCAAGGATATGATGGTCACCTACCTAAGAGATGACAGCAAAGAAAAGAGTAGAGGATGATTCCAAGGTTTCCAGCCCAAGATGATGGCAGAATGATTGTGGATTACCAATAGGAAAGGATGTTGGAAAATTTAAGACAGATGCACTTTGTGAGAGTAAATGAGTTCAGTAAGAAAAAATACTAGAAGGAAAGAAAACTGGGAGATATCCACTTGGGAGAGAAGAAAAACAAACTAGACAAAAAAGTTGGCAGGAGGCAAAACTGGAAGAGCAAGAGAAGCACCAGGATTAAGTAGAACTGCAGAATCCAAAGGAAAGAACACCTAATCTTCACCTGGCCACACCACTTTGGAACTTCTCTGACTTCAATTGTGTTTCAGGAAGCTCATTATCAGGATAACCTCATCAGCCTGCAGGATCCCTTTGGTTTTGGGACTCCACTTTATCACTGCCTTCTACTTCTCTTAGTGAGGGTTAGATCATGATTCCAAACCTTCATTTAAGGAAAAAACTCACCTGGTCATTCTATTTTGAGACTTCTCTGACTGACTTTTCTATCTATCATATTCTCCTCTTGAGTTCTTTTCCTTCATCTTTCCCCCTCCCCTTTTCAGCTTCATTTTCTGGCGATCTTCCCCATTAGATTGTAAGCTCTTTGAGGTCAAATTATTGTTCTTTTTTCCTATTTGTATTTCAGTGCTGGCACATAACAGGGACTTAATAAATCTTGATTGGTTCCTGACTCAAGATAGAGAATACACAATCAGAGGAATCCAACATTGCATAATGGTCAAAAATGACATGAAACAAAGCCATTGGAATTGTTGAAAAGGAGGCTGCTGGGGATCTTGGAAAGGAGCAATTTCACCATAGAAACTAGCGAAAGGAAGATAGATCAATGGGAAGGATAGATTAGAAGTAGACACAACAGATATAAGTCATGGAGTTTGGCAGTGAAACAAGATAGTAGTATTTATAAGAAAATAACAGGATCAAGAAAAGCTTTTTTAAACTGGATAAATGTGCATTCCGAACTGACACCAAGAGGTCAAGACTTGACATTTTATAGAAAAATTATCCCCACTTTTGTACATTCTCTTTAATAAAGTTTTATTAGCTTAAGATCATCAAATAAAATTTACATCCTCTCTCTTCTTCCCAAACCTGTTTGTGACGATGCTGTTGCTTCCACTCTCCCAGTCTCCAGTGGCAGATGTCCTCAGAAGTTTGTTTTTACTCGTGTCCAGTGGTACCAGCAGGTTGACCATAAGGTTTGCAAAGTGGATTGCCTGACTGAAGACTGTACTTTCCTCCTTTTGCACCAGCTCTTGTTGCATCTCTTTGCTCAATGTGGGCCACAACCGCAGCTGCTCTGCGGCCAGGTCCATTGCAGTCTTCTCCTGGTCTGTGCTTTTTGGAATTTTCTCCTAGGAAACAAAGTAATTAGATTGAAGAGTAAAACAGTAATTATTTTACATAGTTCAAAGAGTGAGAAAGAGGTTGTTAAAAGAGAGGAATATGTTTCAACAACTTAATATTTGAAAAACTATATAATCTGTTGTGTAAAAAATAAAAATGGAGAGTTAATAATCTTTTTAATTCCCAGAACTTTAATGAAACTTAATGAAGAGTACAGTGAATCAGGTCAATTAACAGACCAAGTGGTTTCCACTTTATTTTCCTATATCTATAAACTATATCAATTCCAATATATGGATTATAGTATATGAATTGATCTGTTGTCCCTTAAAACAATGTTGACTTTCTAACACTTTTTTTTGTTACTATGAATGGCAGGGATAGAAAATATCAACATTTTGTTGGAAGTAAGGATTATGCAATTAAATATAATAGTACTAAAGTGATTTTTTTTAAAAAAAGGATACCCCATATAGTTGAACATGTAGGTCTTATTAGAATTAAATTAAATTACATCAGAATGTATTTTTTTTTAGTACAGTGATATATGAATAAGAATTGGTTTTGATTTAAGCACTTAAATAGGACACAAAGACAAACTTTAGTGTTTGATCCACAAATGACTTTGAAAAAAGTTCAATTAACTACATGCTAAATAGGACTTAGAACTCAGTAGTCTACTTTGATTTCAAAAGCAATGACACACACTTATCTTTAAGTCTACAAAGAAAGATGCATGCTTACTGAAAGCCAATTCTTTACCAAATCAAACATTCTAAAAGAAATGCAGCAAAGCATGCTTCACTTATTACACAATAATCATGTACATTATGAGATATGAGAGAGATGATTTTTAATTAAGCTTTACCAGCTGATTAAATGAGAAGGCACATAATCACCATTTTCATACTAGATGTATGTGCCCCAAATGGGAATTTCCAGTGACTAAACTTGTAAAGACTTTGTGTCACAACGGTGTATCAAGTGTACTCTGGTGAGGGAAGAATGACTACAATGCACATTTCTGATTTTAAAAAAGGCAGTATTTAAATCTCTAGGGTGTGATAGTTGCCCAAGGTGATCCATCCAGCAAACTGCAATATATAAATGCAATGATTCTTTGAACAAAATTCAGTGCCAAAAGGTTGCCTCTTTAAAATTATCTCCTTTTTTATACAAATAGGACAACAAGGTCAGTTAAAGAATGGAAATTAAATAAACTGTATCACCACAAACCTAACCCACCTGACTATGACATTTAGCATAGTGAATGCTAATAAATGATTGCTAATTTGGTAAAAGAAAAGATACAATCTCTATTTTCATAAATCTATATAAGGGAACTCTCTCAGCTAGTTATAACAATAAGAAATTTACCACATAGGATTTAATTATAACATAATTTATAATCAATAAATTATTTATTTAAAGTACCAGTTTTATTCCAGGCATGTTGATTAGGCCTTAGGGATACAAAGACAGCCAAGGAAACATCCTTTAAAGACCTTACATTTAATGGGGAAAGACAGCCATACATGAAAAATCATGTCACAAGGTGTTATGTCATAGGTGCTTAACAGAGATATAAACATAGTTATTGTAGTACAGATGAGGGAAACAGAACTTCTGGCCGGGGAATTAAAGACAGTTTTATAAAGGAAGTGAAGTGAAGTAACATGTGAGCTGGGGAAAAAATGATGAGTTAGATTTTAATGGGTTGTAACTGGGGAAGGATGGGAGGAAGGATTCCAGGCAGTGAAATAAGGAAGAAAGAAATCATGAAAGGCAGAAGACAGTAAGTTTGGGAGACGATAGGCCATCTGATATGTTCTGCTGGTGAAGACACCAGCTCACAGAATTGGAAACCACTCCCATGTCACTTGCTAGCTGAGCTATAGACTCAAAGTGATTCTTTTGAAGGGCAGACGGTGCCCTAGAAAACTACCGAGAGGAGCCACAAGAGAGCACAGCTGAGGAAGACTGGGGGCCCAAACATAAGAGTTTTACATGGGTTGTGATTCCTCTCTTCTTTCTGTGTCACTGAACAGACCTTCCGAGGGCTGGACAAAGTCACGTCCTTTAGTCACCAGCTCCTGAGTGTTCTTCCTGCACCTTCATTTGTTCAGATGCTTCCCCTTCCAATCTTTCAAGATTATAAATAGCACTTCTAGAAGCTGTCTTTGTACAAATCACTTTTCTCCCCTTGGGATCTGTATCCTTGGGATATCTGTCCCCAGGTGGAATTTCCAAGTCAAAGGGCAGCCCGTTCTGTAGTTCTTGTTACCCCCCCGCAAGACTAAGCTCTCCAAAGGTGGAACCAATCAACAATGCTACCAGCATTATTCCAGCAATCCTGCTGTGCCTTGTCAACAGTCTGTCGGTTACTTTAAGATGAACTTCATAAAAGCATAAACATAAAAAGGATGAGGATTTTTTCTAATCTCTGTTCCACAAATGAGTCCCAATGGGTTCTTGCTTATAGACTGTTCAAAGATGCTAATACGAATAAATATCATGCCAGAAATTAACTCAATAAACAACAAGCAAAAAACCCCAAAAGCAACTGAGGGTTTTGTTTTGTTTTGGAAATCATGATTATACATTTTAAAATTCTCTTCCTCTTATAGTCTGAATTCTAGTTCCAAAGACATTTCCTATTTTCTCACCTTTTGCTTCAAGTATGTTGAATGATTGTCTTCCTTGGCTGAAAGGTACAAGGAGCGAACTTGATTTTGCACATTATTGTAAAATGTTGTCTCCCAAAATTGTTGATTAGTCCATATGGGGTGGTCCTGTACACAGGTATAAGCAAACTGACTGACTCCAGGAGCAAGTTTCTGTGAGAACACATAAAAAACAACTATCAATATGGAAATGAGATAATGGAAGTCACCCAAAGAAACTTTGACAGACATGTCAAAGTTTACCCAAAGAATGTTTTATAACAGTCCACAATACTACTTTTGCATACACATGAACTGAACCAATATTCAACTGAACCAATATTAATTGCCTAAAATGTAGAAAGCACTATGTCAGGCATTGGCTTCTCTGAGCTAAAGACAGAACTAAACTAGCAGAACATGCAAAACTTGCTCATTACATGTTTTAAAATGCAGTGTGTGTGTGTGTGTGTGTATGTTTTGGGAGTGGTTATCATTGAGTTTGTTATTTGGATTTGGTGGGGTTTTTTTATTCAGTTCTATGATTTCATTGATTTATAAAACTCCCAGAATGCATTAGGAATTATTCTACAACTTAGATAGTAGTCTTAGAGAGTTTACCCAGAATAACAGTCATTTTGTGTCAGAGGAGGGTCTTCACTTATTGGAGACAGCTTATTTATGCCATTCTATATGTCATTTCTCTGTAACTAAGTATTTAAAACAAAATGCTGATGTCACACTAAAGACTTTTTTTGGGGAAAAAACCAGTTTCCTCATCCTGAACTGTTAGCTCACATATTCTCTACAAGGATTCTAAAATGCTTTGGTTTAAAGATACTTCCTCGGGACTGAAGCCCAATATGGAAAGGGCATGTTATCCTCCTTCCACTTCTCTTATTTTCACTCTCTCACCTCCTCTCAGTATCCTTCTTACTCCTTTTGTCTCTCTTTCCTCTCTTGTGGATCTTGTGGTACTATAGCTCTATGAAGAACTATTCTTTTGTCTTTTAGAATTTTCTTTCCCAAAGTTGAATTCTGATTTAAACCTTTTTAGGTTGACATCCTCGGACTTGTTTATGACTGCCCAGATCTTCATAAGGTAACCTTGGGTTGCTGCTTGACCTTATGACGGGCTGAAGCTTAAAGGCAGTTTGAACGTTAATTTTTGCTAAATTCTCATGAAAAATGAGTGCAATATAATTACAGGCAGACTTTTTTTTGTAGCTAGAAAAATGTAGATTATCGTATGTAAAGCAACTTCGGTTAATGTTAATTAATGTCATTATTAATTTTTTAGAGGTAGAGCATGGGGAAAGGGAGAGAATAAGAATTATGGAGTCAGAGTTTTAGCTCAGATGTCAACTTAGATAATTACTAATTATTTGATATTGGGTGAACCATTAATTTCCCTGGTAAGTCCGTCAGTAAATCAACAACTATTCATTAAGCATTTAATATGTGTTCAGTGATAGGGTTTATTCCTGGGGATTCTAAGAAAAGCAAAAACATGGTTCCTGTCTTCAATGAGCTTATAGTCTAATGAGGAAGGAAGCATGTCAACAACTAGAACAAACAAAATACTTACTGGGCAAATTTCTGGTAATCTCAGAGGGAAGGCATGAACATTAAGGGAATGGGGGGAACAAAGGTTTCTTGCAGAAGGTGGAATTTTTGCTGAATTTTAAAGGAAGCCAGGTTGTGGAACTGAGGAGGAAAAGCATTCCATGTATGAGGGACAGCCAGTAGAAAAGCATGGAGTTGAAAGATGAGGTGGAATATAAATGTGTGGGGTATAAAATGTAAGCAGACTGGAAAGTTAGGAAGAGGCCAGGGTATGAAAGTCAAAAAGAGGATCTTATATTTGATCCTGGAATCTATTGTCCAATTGTTCTGTCTGGCAGATTCGATCCTAAATACTGAAGGGGGTCCAGGGAGCTGAGCAGGAGGAATAAGGTTAGCGTCAAGGGAAGACAGGAATCGTGGGGTAGTCTGAGTGAGGAACTGATGGAAGTGATGCTCTCACTTTTCTCAGGCTCCTTCAGGCTTTATTTTTATACTATATCATGATCATATACTTTTCTTTAGGTCAACATAGTCTTCAGACATGTGTCTGACTTATTGACCTTTATATGTTACTCCATTTGACACTTAATATTTGAGTAAATTTTTTATGGTTCAGTGTTAATTATTGATTACATTATGTGAAGCCAATAACGAAAGGTAAATGTTATACAAGGTTAAATGTCAGTGAATTTTGTTAGTTTACTTATGTCTTCTTTGTCAATTCTATGGATTGTTTGACTTTTCTATTTCCCTGACTTGGTGCACATAGGCATTTAGGGTAATTCCTAGTTATACTTCTTTTGATTCCTAGACATATTGATCTTTTCTGAGTCTAAGTTGGTAAACACCGTTATTTCCTGGACCTTTGGATTCTCTCTCATAGTGACAATGCTTTCCATGGTGTTCTCTCCTTTATCATTTGTTTCAGTGAGAGATTAGTTTTATTAGGACAGAATATGCATGTGGAATCATTTCTAGTTAACTTGCCCAAATTCCCCTTGTCACCAGATTTTTTTTTAGATAATATTTAGTGCTGTAATCAAGCCAATTATAAATAATATAGGAAATAGTAGTCCACTAATGAGAATCATAGAAGGAAATGCTGTTCCTGCATAAGTGCTGTGCACATTCGGTCTCAGTGCTAGGCTTGGTCAATAAGCTTGGAGATTGCAGCTTCCAACAAAATATTCCCCAGCCTTTCCAACCGCTATAAAGATGAGTGCTACTTTTGTGCTGTCTATTACTCCTTTTTGTAACTCAAAGACATTTGCCTGGAGAAGCCCACTGTCAGAGTATTACTATTTGTGGTAAATAATAAAGATGGTGAAGACATTATTAATGAAAATAACAGACACTGCATTTTGTAAAGTGCTTAATATGCATGAGTTCATCTGAGTCTGGGGAAGATCCATGACAGTCTTTGAGTCTTAGTTTTCTTAACCAAAAATGAGACCATTGGATTCAAGATCACTGGAGAAAGCTGGAAGGAGATCTGGTTTTAGAGTCAGAAGAGCAAGGTTCAACATGCAGTTTGGCTTTGTTCTGTGGGATTGTGGTCAAATCCACTCTTTTGTGAAATGAGGGAATTTGGCTACATGAACTTTCAAGTGCCTTCCAGTACTGAATCCATAATTCTGGATACTTTTGAAATGGGATCCTCATGAAGTTATACAAATGTAAGAATAGTAATGCTTCCAGTAGTATTAACTGAGATTCTTGGATAGCTTCTCATTTTCTACCTGGCTTCACTCATTAATTCTGAATTTCTCTGACTTTTCTACATGCTCTCTCACCTTTGGTAGATTGTTTCCCTCTATTAAATTGTAAGCTTCTGGAGGACAGGGACTGTCTTTCCTTTTCTTATTTGTATCCTCACTGCTCAAACACAGCATCTGGTACTTAGTAGGTGTTTAATAAATGTTTGCTCTTTATTTACCCTGTAACAGTAACAGATATTTATATGCTAGTGTTTTATACTTTGCAAAATTTTTTATATGTACTATCCCATTTGATCCTTACAACTATCCTGTAAGCTGAGAACATGCATTTATTTTCCTTGTGTTACAAATGAAAAAAAAAAAACTGAGGCTCAGAAAGGTTGTAACTTTCCCAGGCAGGAGTTGAAGAAAATGGTTCCTATGATGATCCATTCTATGATGGTAGTAACCAAGAAAACATTCTCCAAAAGCAGATTATCTTGTTTGTTTCTTGAACTAAGTAGTCCTTTCCAACTACCAGCTTCTATGATCCCATGATAACAGGTGTAACAGGGAGAGCGTCAACTCGCTGCTCCGCAAGAGTTGGGGTGCAGTCCTTCCTCAGATACATCCTGTACAAGTCACTTACCTTCCCAGGGCCCGGCAGTCACTCAAACTATAGGATGCAGAGAAGGTGACAATCTACTGGGATAGAGGAAGGAATTCATCAGGAATTCCTTCCACTGATCATATCACAAGTCTAGATCCCTCTCTCCCCCAGAAAAAAACTAATCAACCAGCCAATTCTAGAGGCAGATTTTATCAGAATCATTAAGATGTAAAACAAAATGAAAACAAGAAACTCAACTCCCTACAAATGCACAGCTAGTCCCAAATCTCTTACTGTAATAAAATAGAATTTCTAATCTGCTTCCCAGAATTTTTTGTGAAGTCACACATTAGAAACGCTGGCTTTTCTTCAACATTTCTCCTGAATATATTTCCTTTATTATGGGTTGCCCTTTACGAGGTCTAGTCTAGGTGTGTAGAGGAGACACTTTTTCAGGTAGGTCTTGTACTGGGTGATCTCTGTGACTTGTCCACACTCGCAAAGGTGGCCGAAGGTAGCAGAGATGGGATCTGAACACTGGTTCTTTGTCTCCTGATCTAGTACCTTTTTACAGACAATATTTTCTTCCAACAACTTCTCTAAATCTATAGATGGAGTTAGCAAGAAGTGAATACTTGGATCACAACCCCTGTGATTATATCTTCAATCTTGTGAGTGATAACCTCAGAGGCAATACTTCCCATCAATGCCTAAAGCCCCGTACTCATTGGATGGAATACAGTCACAAAGAGCCTGCTTATCTGAAGACTATGCAATACACACATTTGGTGGCAGGTACGGCTTCTGATTGGCAAACCACAGACATGAAATAACTTTCTGAAAACCCCTACACAAAGTGTTCTCTCTCTCCAGGCACTCCTCTCTCATGGTACTGCTTTAAGGGCAAGTGTGCTCGGCTCTGCCCTCTCTCCCCACCAGCAGAGGGCGACGGCAATAGGCCACAATCCAATTTTCTATCACCAGACTGCCTTTCTTCTTCAGAATATAAAATTAAGCCCTTTCACAAATACATTTTAAACACAATTTCTTAAGAACCCCCCCCCCCAAAGTTTCACACAAAGAATATATTTCTGAATCCTAATAAATGCAATTTTTAAGCCTTAAAACTCAAGCTCTTCCTTTCACATGTGCTGTAATTTCTATTAATAGTGAAAATAGTTTTGAATGAGGCTGGCACTAGAGCCTAAAAGCAATGTTAGTTAGAGAAACAAAGTTCCTGAATGCTCCAAACTTGATTTATATCCTTATACAGCTCTGATACAATATCTGTAGAGCAGAAAGGGTACTTGGAGTCAGATGTCCTGGGTTCAAGTCTTCCACCTATAACTTGCTACATAAGGGCAAATTACTTAACTTTTTTGTTCCTCAGTTCCTTTATGTGTAAAATTAAGGTCCTTTAACTCTAAATCCTGGGAGTATATAAGATTTTCTCCACCTATGGGAAATAACGCCCACAGGTATTTCCCCCTCTATTTGGAGACTGAAAATTTACCCTATGTTTCACAATTGAATGCATGTGTATCCCATAAGACAAGGCTTAAACTTTTTCCACTCACGATACCTTTTCACCCAAGAAATTTTTATGTGGCTCTGGGGACAGAGGTATATAAAACAGGTAAACAAATCACACATTTATGGATAATAAATCATAGTTTCATGATTCCCACATTCAGTTACACGACTCCATATGGGGTTGTGATCCACAATTTAAACAGCTTTACTATAGAAGCAGGTGATGTTTTTGCATGGAATTTTGTAATACAGTAAGGAGTACTGAAAGAATAACTATGGAATGTAACCCCCCCTTCCCAACCTCAAGTAAGTCTGCATGTGATTTATGAGTTCCTAAGGGCTCAATATTAAGCAGTGCCTCTTCCTTCCTATCTAGGGCTTTTAAAGAGAACACAGAATGGTTTACTTAACACAGCATCAGGACTGGACTTAATGTACAGGAGCTGGTTAAATACAACTGGGCATAAAAACTTCGGAAGGAAAAGCTAGCCAAGCGAAGGATGAGGAAGGTCAATGTGGGACAGTCATTCAAATAAAGAAGCCTTTCCAACAGGCTTGTAGGCAAGCATGCTCTAGGAACATGGAGCTTATCTAAGGACAGCCCTCCTCTCCTCTCTCGGAGAAACAGAACTTTAGCCCAGAAATTTGGAAGAGCCAGCTGCAATCAATTACTCTTAAGGAAGGTCCAGGATCAGGGATACAGATTGACTCTACATGCTGGGGTCTTTGTAGCCATGAATCTCCTGAAAACAACACTTATCAAACAAAGCCTGTAGATGATCAGCATTTCCATGACAAAATATCCTCTTTATCTGCTTTTTTGAACTTTATGACTTTGCACATCATCCTTCATTTCCAGTCATTTAGGTAGTTATTTAAAAGTTTTAAAAATCTTTTGGAAACACTTGAGCTCTACAAGCCCTCATAAGGCAGGCTGCAGAAGATGGCTTTTCTGTCATGAAACAGAACCACTGCATCCTGGCATGTTGGACTTGGACTGGCATCTGGGATTCTTCAGGCCCACCTGAACCTCCTCATTTTGTGGAACCATTTCTTTTGTCCTCATTGTGAAGAGATGAAGGAATATTTAGTTGTTGACTTTCTACTAAAAGAATAACAGCCTCAGAGCTGGAAGGGAGCTCCAGGCTGATGAAGCAGGGTGAATAACACCACTTCTCTCTGGGTTTTGATTTCCTTTTCTCAAAAATGAAGGGCTTTGATCAGAGGGTAACTGAAGTTCTTTTCTGCCCTTTTTTATGTGGCTATAAAAATCCTCTAATTCCCCGTATATAGTTGGGCAGTATTTGAAATTCTGAGAATATCACAAATTCTCAGTGCTTCCTAAATAGCCTTTGCAAATATTTAGAGGAAATAAGGTACACATTATTTCTGGAAGTGGTAGGCCTGGAGTTGGAACGGGCAGACTGTTTCAAGAAAAGACCTAATTTTACTGCCCTAGAAATTAACTTCCCCTTGCTGTTTTCCTAAGTCCATTAGTTATCTGTACTACTGTGTTCTTGGAATTACTATATGCTGGTTATTCCTACATCTAACTATTCTTCTCCTTTGATATCTTGTGAAAGCACCTTGGATTCTTGAAAATTGCTCCAGAGAGGCACAAACTCAGGCAGGTCTTACACCCAGCCAGAAAGGATTCACATTCAGGCCCTTTCTAAAGAAAAATTTGGCAAAGTGAACAGAAGCTTAACCCCAGAGGGGTAGCCACTGAGTAGAGAATTTTTTTCAGCTACATACGTAGATATCTAAGGCACAGAGGGTAAAGTAGAAGGAAGACGTCTACCTTTAAATAACAATTCTTTAAATCATCTCTAAAACAGCACATAGTAACAATGCATAAGTTACTGTTTTAATTCTAATATTAAAATTCCAATGGTAATTAAAATTAGTCCACTGCTCCTTGAGATTCCCTCATGTCCTTAGCATTATGAGAACTATGGATACCAAAGAAACTTTAAGATATGGTCCTGCCCACAAGAATCATATAATTTGACTGGGAAAATAACATACACATCCATGTATATACATACACACACATGATGAGGACAGCATCACATGTAATACATTATTTATAAACACAGTCACACTGTTAAAGTAAAAGCCAAATTGGGTGAACAGAGACATTGAGAGAATAGAACATAATGAGTATCTGGCCTGAAAGATACTCTCTGGTGCATACAAATAGGCCACAGGTTAGTTCACCTCTAAAACTCTCCTTCCCATGGCTAAGCTACCCTTTGTTCTACTACTTTAGAACATTTTTCAGTTTTCTTATTTGAACTGATTTTGATTTCAACTCCAACTGGGATTTTATCAGTCCTTAACCCTGCTAGGAATGATGTATATACCCAGTAATGGTTATCAAAACCTACAAATGATCAGTATTTCCACAACAAAATATTCCCTTTATCTGCTTTTTTGGAATTTCTTACTTTGCACATCATCTGATTGTATTTTCGTTTCAGTTCTCTTTGTGCAAATGTTGAAACTCAACAAGTTACTTCATTTAGCTTTCTCCCAATTTCCCCAAACAGACCCTGTGTAATTCCCCACATGCTTGTGGGAACCCACACAGGGAGTCCCTCCTCACAAGGCATCCCAAGTTGGCACGTGGCATGCATTTTCCAATATAAATGATAGATATATTTGAAATAATCTCCTATACTTCAACTAACTATTTATGTTTTTGCGGGTTGGTTTGGGACTCTAACCACCATCTCTAATGTTGTTCCATGGGAAAAACCAACCCAAGTTCCAAAACCCACTTATAAATGGGTTTTCCAACTTGAGGACTGTTTATATTACAATAAAGCACTAACACGGAGATAAGTGCAAAAGAAGTTAGAGAAGGAAGGCATCAGTCAGGATTGACTTAAACTCTTTCTTTCTTTCTTTTTTTTTTTTTTTTTTTTTTTTCCAGCATTCCACCACTACTCTTTCCCTATCACATAAGGGAAGTTCTCTTCCTTTAGATTTCTCATTTTACAAATGAGAAAGCAAGTAGGAAATAAGAGAGTGGCTAAAAGTTAGCAATGAATTAGTGTAGTAGGTCAAATCTCCTTAAAATAAGCCAGGGGCAGGGCATTCCAGTTCTTTTGTTGTACAAGAGTTTTGTCCTAACAAAATAAGCAGTCCTTGACTGGGCCTTCTAACTCCTATATCCATTTCCTGGTGCTCCTTATAAGCCAGAGTCAGAGATTTGCTTAAAACATTTTTCCCCCAGAGTAAATTCTGAGTTTAATGACAAGTCACCAAATTCACCAGTGTACTATATATTTTCTATGTTCAAGCCTAGCAACAAGAATACTCATGATTGAGGACCTATGGGATCCTCATTAATCAAAAGGAGATAGAAATATGGTTATTCTATATTTATTAAGGAAAGAAAGTAGGCCAATAGATGTTTATGTGATGATCAACTATATATGGAATAGACTGGCCTGAAAAGTTTTCCAGTTTAAATTATAATTCACATTTATATAGCATTTCAAAGTTTAGAAAGCATTTTCTTTATAATAATCATGTGAGATGGATAATGATTAATCCCATTTTACAGAGTATAAAACTGAGGGTCCGAGAAATGAAATGACCCAGCCAGGGTTGTCTGGTCAGTGTCTGTATCAGCTGTAAAACCCAGGACCAGGAACGTAGACTTAGGACTCTTGCCACTATACCCAACCAATTAAAAAAAAAAAGGTGGACACCCAATAGCTGAGTCACTTCCTCTCTGGGTGAGCCTTGATTTCTCCATCTATAAAAATAGGAATAATATTTTCATCACTTACCTCACAGAAAAGTGAAAAAAGTGAACCGTTTAGCATAATTGTGTTATTTAAACTAGACAACTTTTTCAGGGCAGTCTAGCTTAACAGAGTCCCAAGGCCTGCGCTCACTAGCACTTACATATCCTAGGCATTGTGGAAGCAGTGACCAGTCTCTAGGACAATAAACCAAAGTGCTGAGAGATGGAAAGGCAACTTGGCTCACTCGATATGGGACTTTTGGCACATGGGGCAGTTTTTGTGGTCTTTTTAGGAGCAGATTGTTTAGGAGAGACCACTTTTTCCCTAAAAAGTAGGCTCCACCTGTAATTTCTAAATAATTTTTTTAAAAAATGGAGTAACTAGAGTTAAGGGATAAGCAAGATAGGTAGTTATCTACTATATATATTTTTAAATTAACCCCCCCCCCCCAACAACTTCCTCTCTGGAACACTGAAGTAATTACTTCTAAAAGGCTTAGAAGCTTCTGTTAAATTGTCATACCAATTTTCAATTCTTTAGTTGTCCTGACTGTCAGGTAAGAAAGGATAACAAAGAGATGACCAAAGTTCTCTTTATCAGAGTCAAAAGATGAAACAAATGAAAAGAAAGGAAAAGTTTACTTGTTTCCCTCCTCCCTCATGGGTTGACTGCTTCAGGGTCTAAATCCTTTCACACTATAACAGGGATGGGGCCAACTCCCAGGAGGATATTTCAAGGCTTAATAAGGGTAGATCCACTATTGCCACTCATGATGTGAGCAGAAATTTTACAAAGTGTCAGACCACTGTGCTTATCTGTTTAAAGCTAGAAGGAACTGAAGCACCCTGCAAAGGGAACTGATGAAACTTGGAAAATGTTTCTATTGTACTCAAAAATTCACATGAGGTAAAGAGAATTAAAAAAAAACCAAACCAAACCACAAATATGGCTGTCATAATTGTCCTTGATTTTAATGGAATTTAGCAACTAAACAATATGAAAAAAGTGTCTTTTTAAGGGATGAAGGAGGAAGCCACAATGCTATTACATTTTTTGAATATAACTTTTTTCTTTAGTTTCCATCTGCTCATTTCCCTCTAAAAACTAAAACTGAAAAAAAAATAACAGAATTGTGTCTGAGGCAGGGAAAGCTTGTAGACGTTTTCTATAAACACAGATGACTCTTAAGAAAAACAGTCGTTTCAGAACTACATTTTCAATTTTCATTTTTCTGATCTGAATTGATTTTGATTTCAATTTCAACTTGGGTTTTATTTGCCCTCAACCTTGCTAGGAAGAATATATGTGCCTATCAGTGGAATCCATGGGCCAAACAGTATAAAAATGTTACTTTTTTTTAAAGCAAAATTTCATAATTTTTTTTATCACAGTTGTATTATTTTACATCTCCTCTAATATTGAGTGACTCCATCTTTTGCTACTACCATTTTGTCAAATATGTGAGATTTCTTAGTATTTTCATTTACATTTCTTTCATCATGATTTGGAGCTAATCAAATGAGTGCTTTGGAGCAATCTTTGATTAACAGTTTGAAATTCTTCTTTTGAGAACGGTTCACATCTTTTACTATTTATTCATTAGCGAATGGTTGCAAATTAGAGAGATTTGTATGATTTTCACACATGTTCATATGTGTATATATATACATGCACACACATAGACAACACACAGATAAAACACCAGATCTTTGTCAGCAACATCAGGTTCAAAGATTCCCCTCCCACCCCTCCTCAAAATGACCTCTTTTCTCCTTTGTGATCTCAGATCTCCCTTTCCTGGGGCATTCCCTCCTTCCCACTCGCTCCTCCAATGGTTCCTAAGACCTCCAGCCTGGTCATTAGGGGTAGCTCGAAAGCTGCAGAAGCTTCACGAGAAGTTGGGAGTACAAAAACTTTCGGGGTCAGGGACAACATGTTTGTATTCTGATATTCAAATGAATGTGCTGACTCACTGGAGGCATTATTTATAGCCCAGCCTAGCTGACTCTGTGCTCTAAGAAGTCTGTCCTTAGCTTAGTAACTCCTTTATGGCTCTCCTGCATGGATCCAGTGAGTCCTCAAAAATTCCAATAATGCTGACTCAGGGTCAGGATGCTGGCTGCTGGGGGATGCTGTGTCTACAGATTTCTTTCAGGGAAGTGGTTAATCAGATCCTCCCTTTCATTCTTTGGCTGATCTTCCTGTTGCCTTAAAAATAGTTACAGACTGCAGTTGTCCTTCTTTCTAGGTTCCTGCATTTATGAGAATGCCTACTTTGAGTTTGGCCCTGACCTAGGCACTGTTACCAGACTGCACAAACTCTTTCCAATTTCTATGCTTAAGACAGGCAAGGCTGGGTAATTAGGAGTCCCAATGGAAAGTAAATATATATACATATTTTTTCCCATCTTATTCTTTTTTTTTTAATTAAAGCTTTTTATATTTCAAAACGCATGCATAGACAATCCTTTAACATTAGCCCTTGCAAAACCTTGTGTTCCAATTTTCCCTTCCTTCCCCCACGCCCTCCCCTAGACGGCAAGTAGTCCAATAACATATATTTATTTTAAAGACTTCCAAACAAAATGAAATGCCAACACATTTTGCAAAAGCTTCAATTCACGTTATTCGTGCTTGTGATCAGCACAATAAAGGGAACAAGGAAACCCACAGAAGATGGTTGTGAAATTTACCTCTTTTGAATTCTTGTTTATTTATTTATTTTTTAAACAACAGCAAAGAAAAGGTAGGAGGAAAAGGCTAGACTTTCAACTGAAATAAGGATACAGATTTTTGGGGAGCACTTTAATAGAATGATTCTCCACCTCTAAGTGCCCCAGGTTCTAAATCCTGGTGGAAAGAGTCCTTGCTTTGGACACTTCTGTGACCAACAGCTTGAATTGTAAATGAGATGTGGAGCCTGAGCTATCTTTAAGATATGATGTTCAGTTTTTTCTTGTTTATTTGGTTTCCTAAGGGACCTTTCCACTTCTACTCTCCCTGCTTCCAATCTAACCTGGTACTTTCAAGTTAATCTAAAACACAAATCTAATCATTACTTTACTCAATCTACTACTCTATTGAAATTAGGATGGCAGTCAAGACCCTTTAACCTCCCAATCTAGTCTAATCCCCTTAATCTCCTACAGTCACACTACATTTCAGCTAATGCAGACAATTCAATGTTTTCTAGACCAGGAATTCTTAAATTATGGGTAGTGATTCTATATAGGTTCTTGTAACTGAATGCGGCGGTCACAAAATTATGATTTATTATCAATAAATATTTTATTTATATACCTATTTTACATAACTGCATATCCAAGATTGTGTAAAAATACCTCAGGTGAAAAGAGGTCACAAGTGAAAAAACTGAAGAGTCCCTGAGCTAGATATCCCTTGTATTCTTGCCTCTGTAGTTCTGCTCATGCTTATAGTTCCTTATACCTTAATTCCCTTTTCTCACCTTATCTGGTGAAATCCTACTCATCCCTCCAAATGAGCTTAAATATCACCTCTTTTATTAAATTCTCCTTGACTATACCCCATCAGGATAGGATCTTTCCCTTCTCTGGGCATCAATAGCACTTTTAAACTCTTATACACTTATTACATTCTCCTCTGCAGTAGAATTATCAGAGTGTAATCCTAATAGCCCCCACTAGACAATGAACTATTCAAGGGCAGAGGTTGCGTCTTACTCTTTTCCTACTTCCAACTCCCTATAGTACTTAAGTATAGGATATTATTATAGTAGGTGCCCAGTAAATGTTCAATGAAATGATAAGGGAATAATAATAATAGCAACAACAATACTTTTTTGGTTTTGCAATAGATCTTAAACTGTTCTCAAAATAATTTGGGGTAGATTTTCTCCTTTCTATCAAAACCTGAAAGAAAAATTTGAAAAGTTCAAAAAGAAAGAAAATAAATGGGCCAACTGTATACTTTAGCCAATTTTCAGTTGAGGGACAGTATAAGGTGCAATGATAGATCAGAGATAGGTAGACAGTCAGGATAAAAGGTTATGTGCACAACAATACTAGCTGTGGATAAATTCAGTTATTGCTGTATCAACTAATAAGTATTTATTGTCCGTGAGCTCCATATGAATCAATTGTGTGACAGAGCCGCCAAGAATGCTAGTGCACATCTGGAGAGGGCATGACACATCTTAGGAGGAGCACGGACAAGCTAGAGCACATTCAGAGGGTGGGGTTACAATAGGAGGGAGATGCTGGAGACCATACTATATAAGGATTGGTTGAAAGAATTAGATATGTTCAACCTTGAAAAAAGAAGCGAGGGATTTAGAGGGACATGTTAGCTGTCAAAGTACTTAAAAGGTTACAAGGAAGAAAGATGAGATGCAGTGTTCTTGGTTCCAGGATAGAACTAGGACCAAAACTAGAGAGAAGCATAGTTCAACTTAACAGATTTCAGCTCAATTTAAGGAAGGGTTTCCTATTACATTTGCCCCCAAATGGAATGGATTAAGTAGTAGGGTCCATAGTACTGAGGGTGTTCAACCCAGTGGTCCATTGGTTGAAGATTTAAAGAAGGGATTTGCAAATATTGGGAAGGAGGTTAGTTCTAAGTTGCAGAGTAAATGACAGGGAGTAAACATGTTTAAAACATAACTTGTGAATCCAAGGGATTTATACTATGATAAAGGAAACAAAAGTCACAAACATGACAAAACCGGCAATCTGGGGCAGGCAATGGGTAAAGGGGAGGGAAGAAAAAAGAAAGAGAGGAGGGAAGAGACAGAATAGTAATTCGTTTTTTTTTTTTGTTGTTCTCTGGACATCGAGGTGGCACAGGGATTAGAGTGCTGCTCCTGGAGTCAGGAAGGCTCATCTTCTTTGGTCCAAATCTGGCCTCAGACACTTATTAGCTGTGTGACCCTGGGCAAGTCACTTCACCCTGTTTGCCTCGGTTTCCTCATCTTTAAAATGAGTTGGAGAAGGAACTGGCAAAACACACCAGTACCTCTGCCAAGAAAATCCCAGACGGGATCATGAAGAACAAGAATAAACAACAACAAAATTCTACTGGGTCCTTGGCTACCAAAGGACTATTTTTAAAAGAGAGGAACAGACTTGAAAGGATAAAAATATTCAGACAATTAAGGTTTTCAACAGTGATACACAATATGTAAATCATATCACTATGTAAAGCCTGAAAGAATATTCATGTTAAGTGGGCTAATGTTGTACAGACTGTCTTTCCCACTTGGTCTTCCTAAAGGCTTCAAATTCCATTTCTGGATAACCTGATTTCTTATGACAACCCTTTGGCGTGCATCATGCCCAGATGTCAGCTGCAATGCATTTCCCAGAAGTCATGTCAGCTTCAATTAGCTTCCTTGATGGAAAAGATAACAGATTGTGTCTCTGGACCAAACTCCATTTTTTTTCCTAACCTATAATAGGTTTGTTTTTTAATGGAAAATGATCAAGTAAACCCACAGTTCTGCCTGGAACATAAAACTCTTTGCTCGAGCCTGGCTTGTGTCATTGAACATGCAATTGTGAAATTAGTGACTCAGGAAGAAGACAAAGCTTTGGTTTCCACACAAGTGTGTCTCCTTAATAATCAGAACTAATGAGAAAGCAAAACTGGAATCAGGGCACTTAGAGTTCAGATCTCCATGTTTGCCTAAGAGAAGCAAGCATTTGTCATGACTTAGTAATCCTGCTGGAGTTGAAATGTGCAGAAAATTGGAACCTTTTAACCCAAGATTTGGGAATCTGCACCGTCATACTTATTTTATACAAAAACCTGGGTTATATACAAAGTTCACAGGCAGTGGAATGGGGCCACAGAAAATAAACTTCAAGTTGTTTTAGGAAAAAGCAAGTTAAAATGACACACTATCTTGGCTTCTAAAAGCTATACAATTGCATAACCTGGGTATAATCAGTAACATGGAAAACAATCTAGAATGAAAACTTTGAAGAATATTTCCATAAATGGCGTTTTATTTTTATACAGCTCTATATGGTATGTTGGTAAATATTTAACAACTAGCTCTCTCTGAAAAAAATGTATATGGGATTTACTTTTAAATTTAATGAGTAATAGTGACCATTTGCCCCAGCATTTTGTTAAGTCTTGACAATCAACAGAACAACAAACTGTGATTCATGACTTTGCTATTTTCAGAGGTGTGATGCTTACATTGAAAATTTAACAGTGTGAGCTAGCACACCTCTTCATGTACTATATTAATCTTAAGTAGTTTCTTTGATTCTGATATTTCTTAAATTCCATTCCACATACTGTGGCTAGATTATAAGGCACGCCTTTCATCAAGCTAATTCCCATTTTAGGCCCAAGATGGCTTTTTGTGGCCTGACCGATGAAATCCTAAATCCTCAGTATAACCTTGAGGCTCACTAAAATCTCACCTTCCCAAGATACGTTTTGATGGAAAGTCAAGACATCACATATAACATACTCCCTTTTGTCACAGTATCTTTGTTTTTAACTTTTTAAGGTTTTTTTTAGGGGTGGTATATAATTTAGAAAAAGAATAACAGATTTAGGATCAGGGGGACATGGTTTCAAAATGAGCCTCAGCCACTTACTGTGTGATTATAATTAGGCAAATGGCCTCACATCTCTGGTCTTCAGGTTGTTCCATGGTAAAATGAAGCCTTAAACTAAATGACCCCTAAAAGAACCTTCTTTCTCTAAATCGATGAGCTATGATTCTAACTCTTCTCAAAGGTAGGTTTAGTGTTTGTTAGAGGTTTATTTCTTTCGGGAATCTTTCTTAAACAAACAGGAACCAGGCTTATGGGGAAAAAAATGGCATCTTTATTCTACTTATCTGCTTTGCTCCCAATTTTAGCTGAATTGGCTTTGTTTGTACAAAACCTTCTTAAATTTATGTAATCAAAACTGTTCATTTTACTTCCTGCGAACCTTTCATCGTTTGCTTGGTCATGATCTTTTCCCCATCTGCAGATTTGACAGGTAATTTCTTCCTTGCTACTTTAACTGAATTTTCAATTAAAAAAAAAAAATTTGGTTGTATGCCCAGTTCATTAATCTGCTCTTTTTCTCTTTTACTGATAAATGTATATAGAGATAAAAATTTTCTTCCTAAGTATTACCTAGATTGTATTCCCAAAATTTTGATATGTTGTCTCATTGCTACTATTTTCTTTGATGAGACTATTTGTTGTTTCTATGATCTGTTCTCTGATAAACTTATTCTTAAGTTATTTGCCAATTAATTTTTAATCTTTACTTCAAAGGGTTTTTGTTGAATATATTTTTATTGCATTATGCATTAAGAGATGTACTTAATATTTCTGCTTTTCTACTTTGGTTTGTGATGTTTTCATGTCCTAGAACCATGGACAATTTATGTGAAGATGCCATGTTTTTCAGGTCTCCTTTAGGGCTATATCACCTTTCGTGCTTGGGCCATCTATTTTAAGGAGAAACAGGAATTTTTCAACCTTTGCTCCTGAGATACGGCGGGGTGGGTGGGAGGAAGGGGAGTTGGCGAGGGGAGGGGGGAGGGGAGTGTAAAAAAGGAAGGGGCCAATACTAGTGGCTTCTATATATTATTTTCACTCTTTTCCATTACTATGTAACTAACACCAAAAGCCAAACTGTGTGGTTGGTGTTGGTGTTTATCAGGATGTGCTATAGTCCCGGTATTATGCTCTAAGTTGAAATTAGAATGTGATATTGTGGTGTCACACGCAACAAAAACTGATACCTATTTAGTGCACATCACTTTGTAGAATCCAAATGAATGTATTCTAAATTTGAATGTCAAAATGATGTCTAAGGTCCATTTCTGTTCCAAATCTATGACTTGTATTTTGTCAGTTCCTTGACTTTTATTCTGGGCTCACTCTTAATAATTCTTCTCTGGCTGCCTCTTGCACTCTATTTTAGGTAAGTCACTTAACCTTTTTGCACCTCAGATTTCCTATCTATGAAATCAGAGGTTTGCATTAGATGATCTCTGACATCCCTTCCAACTAAGAACCTATTATCCTAAAATGTACACTGCTGAAAGCAATCAATAACAAAGCTTTAGGAAGTTCAAGTTCTGTTAAGTGTGCCATAATAAACACATGGGTAAACTTATGAGCAAGATACAAAATATGATCAAGTCTTTAGTAGGATAAATTTTCTCCACCACTATCTTATTTATATGATTGATTTACAAAGCACAGTTATTAGTCACAGAAAATATAAAAATGGCTTAGTCCAAGCCAACTGATCATGTAAAAATTATTAATAATTTAATGTGGGGGCAGCTGGGTGACACAGTAGATAGAGCACCAGCCCTGAAGTCAGGAGGACCTGAGTTCAAATCTGGTCTCAGACACTTAACACTTCTGGGCTGTGTGACCCCTGGGAAAGTCACTTAACCCCAATTGCCTCAGGGGAAAAAATAATTTAATTTACTTGCCCATAAAGTCTTTTAAAAACTATTATATCCTGTTCTTTGAGATGAAAGTGATTGCTGACATCTAAAAATTTTATGTGCAGTATATTCTGTTGCAGACATCTCAAACTGAGGAAAGGAAAAAGATTCATAAGGCATATTATGTGATCTTTGAGACTAAGATTCTTTTGAGAAACAAAATAAAGATAGACTATAAGGTCAAACGGGCATTTAAAATTTGAACTTAGGAGTTCTGCATGTTTAAAAAAAGTATGAAGACTATCACAGTAGATCAGATTGCTGTTACCTAACCCCCCTCTCAGTCCTTACAGAAAACCTACTGATTGAGACAATCGATCAATCAAGTATGATCTAAGTCAACCAGCCCCGGATATTTACTGAATCAAATAATCAAAGGCAGGGATTAGCTGTGAAGGAGTCACTTCAAGGGACGGTGAAGCACTCCTGAGCTGCCAGATGCGGCAGAGTAGTGTTTGCAGAAGAGGGTCAATGGCACTCTGGGGGTCCAGGTGAAACACGCAGCAGCCTGCAGTAGTGGGCATTCCGGCAGCGGCTGGGGAGGGCATGTGTGGGGATGAGGTGGGGAGAGGAGTCCCAATGTTCTCTCCACTCGCCTTTAACTCAAGGATGACCAGGTGGATTTCCCCAGGCTGGAAGGCACAGAGGTGACCCTGGCATCGTACCACTGCTCCTGCCGCAGCCTGGCTGGTAGCAGCACTCCAACAGGCTGAGGAGAAGCAAGGAATCTAGCAGGGGCCAGTGGTGGCAGCCTGAGGGGCAAGCTCAGAAGGACTTCACAAAGGGAAAAAAGAACTTTCATGTGCCCCACTTGAGTCTGCTTTCTCCTTCTTTGTGTGTACCTGTTGCAGAAGTGGGCCTCTGATTTAGGGACATGTTTTGTTCCACCTCTACTGATTCCACTCCTCATTTCCCAAAACTAATTAAGTCAAGTTAGCTGTTAATCAAAGGACAGCAGTCCAGGGGAGAAGTCCTCCTGAGCCTCTCAGGGTTTCCTTTAGAAATTGAAGGAAATAAGCCCAATGACTCCCTGGGGACCTGACCTTTAGTTGGACTGGGACACAGAAGCAGGAGCCCAGAGCCTTCACTAATATAATAATAAAAGGCTGTAAATATCTTTTATTATTGCTCTTATACTTTGTCCAAGAGATGCAGCAGCAGCAGTGAAAAAATTACTCACTGATCTCTGATGGTTTGTTTCTAAACTAAGTACTTCACTGAAAGAAATCAGGAGGGGGCTGGGTCAAATGGAAGACACTGATTATTGGTGTCTTAGTGAAAATTTGGAGTAGGTTTGTTAGGCAGCTTAGAGAGGGCAGCAGGGATAAGAAGACTCTTCTCAGATAGAGACAGCACTGAATTTGGGATATTGATGGCAGAGATGACTTGTCATGAGATACAGGCAATGATTAGGTTGGTGCCTCCTAGAAAGTGGAGGTGAAAAGAATTTAGGGAGAAGAACTAAGGAGGTTGAGGATCTGACACCAGAGTGTCTGGGGGATCATCAACCAAGACAATGAAGTCACACAGGGATGGGAAGGAAAGAAAAAGGCAGGAACCAAGTGCCTAAATCTACTAGAAAGGTTATAGTGGGTTGTGTAACTAGTGGACAAATGACTTGAGTAATTCTGAAGCTTATATGAATAAGATTTTTAAGTAATCAATATATTATAAAAGATACTAGGGATCTAAAAAGATCTTTATATATTGGAAAACTGGCTCAAATCTACCAGGATAAAATTTAATATCCATATTGTAGTTAAAAATAATCAGCATTGGAAGAACAGGATAGGATGGCTCAATAGCAATTCACATGAAAAGTACCTTGACATTTTTGTGGACCACAAACTCAACTATGGGTCAATATGGGGCAGAAGCAAAATGTCCAGAAAAAGGAAGGTATTAAGTTTTCCTGTCACTGAATTTAGTTCAAAGGACCATATTTTAGACTCCATGAAAAGTGGAAACTTTCTTTAAATTCCCCTTATTAGTATGTGTTTTTTTTAAAATAATTTATATAATATGCATATATATGTACAATACACACATACATATATTCTGTATATTATTTATTGCATTGAAGTCAACGAAGGATGTGTTTAATATTATACTTTGCTGCATTTGTGAATTTTTAAGTCTTATGAGGTTTTTTTACATAAAAATAACACTTAAAGCTAGAACCATGTATATTTTTTATGATTCTGATTTGAAAATTGCCATAGGTCTATCATATTCATCTTTTAAAAAATGTTATTCAAATCCTCAATTACCTTCTCTTTTATATTTCTGTTAGATTTATCCAAGTGTGGAAAAAAAGCACTGACATCCACAACAATTAGTTTTCATGTGGAGCAATGTTTAGGCTGAGGAAGATATGATACTGCACAAATAAATGTTGACTGAAAAACATCTACAAAAAAGAACTGCCAGTTCCACTTCAGTCTGAATGCATCCCTCTAAAAGTCAGGTTGAAACAATAAACAGTGAATGAAAATTTTTAATAAAATATAAAAATTAGTTGTATGACCAAAAAACTCTCTTCCTCTCCAGGGGCCTTGGTTTCTTTCTTTGAAAAATGAGAATACTGGACTAGATGGTTTCCAAGGTTGTTTCTAGACCTAACATTCTCTATAGCTACTATGGATAATTCCCACTTTTTCAGGGTAGGTGATCTCTCACAGAAACAGGGTTTCCCAGAGAAATAAATGAAGAAAATCTAAGGACACAATAATCTGTGATGGATTTCTGTATGAATATTCTCAAGAGAGAAGAGGATGGCATAAAAGGCTCAGAGGAGATGGGAGTGAGAGAAGAAAAGAAAAATAAAAGAAGAAAGATGAGAGAATTCAGAGAAGAGGACACTAATTTTTGAACCATCCCTAAGACTTGGGTTTTGTTGGAAGAATCTATTTTAATAAACATTTTATTAACTCTGCAAGTCCAGAGTTTGATATGACCCAGCAGTAGTGTTCTGGGTCTTTCTTCACTCTCAGAAAAGTTCCTCTGCTGAACAGATTAACTTATTTAGAATTCTAGAGAAGATAATAAATAAAGATGTTTCAGTCTTTTTGCCAGAAATATCTATCCTCTGGGACCTGTCATAGGAAACGTAATTTATACAGTGTTAGATCTGGAAAAAACAAAATTCTTTGTCTATTTTTAAGAACATTTTCTTTTCTTTCACATTTTACAAACTGAATGGAAGACTTTTTTTTACGTGTTCCACTTATTTTTGTATTTGTGCAATACAACGCAGCAGAGAAAGCACTGGGTCAAAGTTCAAGGTTCAATTCTGCTCCCACTTCTTAGCTATGGAGTGCTAGGAGCCTTCGGGCCTCAGTCTCCCACCTGCAGAACGAAACCACCCCGAGTCACCCACTTTCTTTGGCTGGCTAACCCTGGGAAGGGGGGTATATGAACCTACTCTTGAGGGCCCAGTCTGTGATGCCTGTCCAGTCCCCTTGCGTCACCCCCAGGAAGAAAGCACCCCCAAACCCTGTGGCTCTGGGGTCAGAGGTCCTGACCTTTGATGCTGTGAGTCCCTCCACAAGGAGGGCGAGGGCCCGGAGCCTGGGAGGCCGGTGGGGGCACCGCGCTGATGCCCGTCTGGCTCCTCGGGGCCTCCTCTTTGCCTCTCCTCCTGCTTCCCTCCTGGTACAGACTGTGTCCTCACTGACGTCACCGAAGGGCTCCTGGGCCACCCTTGCTCCCGGGTGCCCTGCAGGGGGGCTGTAAGCAATTCTCCTGGGACCGAGGTCTCCGTTTGCCTCAGGGCCCCAGAGAAGTGGCCTCCCCTTTCTGGACCCAGCGGAGCCCTTGGTGTAGCAGCAGCAGCGCTTCTGCTCCCTGTGGGCCGGGCTGACCCGCCTGGGAGTCAGGAGTGTCTCAGGAAGCCAAAGTAGGGAATGGAAGAGCGACCTGCCCAAGGCTACAAAGGGAGTGGCAATAGCAAAGCCGAGGTTTGCTGCAAAGCCAGGGTATTTCCTAGGTGGTCCCGCTGCCCTTCCATACCCATGTGTAAGAACCAGGGCCTTGACATGCTTCCACCTGACAAAAGAACTGCTCAGCCAGAATGTGACTTTGCTCAGTAGCCTCCGGCTGGGGGAGAATTTGTTAAAGCTTCATTTGCTGGATAGAAAAGCAACGGAAGAAAGCTAGAGATGAAGTAGTGTCTTCAGTCAGAAAAAATAAGAAAGCTCCCAAACTGCTTTGTCACACGACCTAAGGTTGACTCCATCCTCCAGCTTGCCACAGTTTTGACCACTGGCTATCCCTAGATAATAGAGTTTGAAGGAATCATGGATGCCGCAGCCTTGCCCATAACATTAAAAATGAGACTCTCAGATGAAGAACAGAGGTAGTAGCTTCTGATGATACTCACTGAATATTCAATGGGAAGGACAGGCTACAGACATGAAAGAAGCATTCTCCTAAAATAATGGCGGCCTCAGAAGCAGAGCAATATGAATTTATAGGCCAGTTTTGATTTTCTGTTGTGTGGACATATAGTTGGCAAACTACAGTTAAGCAAATTATTTTCTCAAATGTTGGTTCAACCAATTTTCTGTTAAGAAACCTTGAAAGTTGGCTTCTTTTGGGCTTTTGCTTTTTAAATTAGAGGGAGAGTCAAACCTGGAATTCATTGGGAAAAGAAGGCAACTGAAAATTGGGTTTTTGTTATGATTGTGTAAAGTCAAAGTTCTGAGATTTATCAAACAGGGAATTTCTTAAAGAGACTTAAAATTTACATTTCTTAGCCACAAAATCTTGACTTGGGGTCCATAGACCTTCATGGGGATCTTGTATCCACAAGATATGGAGGGGAGAGTATCTGCGAATTTGGGTGAGAAAAATATATTTTATTTCCACTAGCTAAAATTTAGCATTTCCTTCAATTATGAATGTAGGCAACAAAATGTTATTCTGAGAAGGGGTCCACAAATTTCAGTAGGCTGCTATAGGAGCTAATAACATGAGCAGGCTAAAAACCCCTGCTTTAAAATAAATGAGAAACTCTCATCTCATATCTTTAGCCTCCCATTAAATCACAACTACTAAAACACTATCTCCTAAATGATACATAATTTACTTCATGTGCTGTCAGCCATACACTGTAAGCTGAATGTTCCTAGTCTACAATGCTCACAGTGAATAAGTCAGATTCACGTTGACCTCTCAACCCCAAATGGTTTCAAACGTTTTGTGAGATTACAGTTTAAATAAATGACCTCTTTTGGTTAAGAGCCTAGGTCTGCAAAATACTTGTCTCTGCAGTCAGTAAAACATTCTGGGTATTTCTATGATCATTTCTGGGTGTTTTCACCTGTACTTAGATGAACTTTGGAATTCTTCAAGGTTGATTCTACTGTATTCTTGAATTAAAGTCAAAGAAAGGTATTTTCCTTCCTCTCTTTTGGTTTATATTAAAATAGTTACATTGGCAAATTACTCCATGTAAGGGTGATGAAGAGATTTGTATGTCTTCTGTGAAGTTGGTCTAAGAACATTTGACCAAAGAGCCCATATATTACCTCTTCCAAGAAGTTTTTCTTTTGGTAGGAAGTGATTTCATCTTTCCTGAATCTTTCATAGCATTTTATTTAGATCTCCTTCTACAAAGTTGTTATGTATGATACAGGCTACTGTGCATAATGATCACATGTATACCTGTATCATCCTAAAAAGCATAGAACATCTGTGATTTTTGTTGGTGAGCTGTTTCAGTTGTGTCCAACTCTTTGTGACCTTATTTGGGATTTTCTTGGCAGAGATACTGGAATGGGTTGTCATTTCCTTGTTCAGCTCATTTTGCAGAGGGGAAACTAAGGCAAACAGAGTCAAGTGATGTACTCTGTGTCACACAGCTGGAAAGTATACTCACTGTGCTACTACCTACCTATAAACATGATGATATTAATTAGATGCTTAACTTTTTAAAGGATAAAAAGAATATTTTTTGTATTAACTCATTATGAGTAATATTATTCCTACGTTACAGGAGAAGAAAAAAAATGGGACTTGCTCTTAACAGTGCAACTAGTGGCAACAGATAAATGAATGAATCAGAGATTTTCAGAATTGGAAGGGACCTCAGAGACTACCTATTCTATTTTTGAATGAGTCTAGCACTTGAAGGACAATGCCCTCTACAACATCTGACAGATGGTCATTCAGCCAGAATGCTTCTGGGACAGATGTACCTCTAGAGCACCTCTTGTGCTGAGACAGCCCATCATTTCTGGATATCTCCGACTGTTAGCAAGTTTTTCCTTAGGACAGGCCTCTTTGGAATTTGCACCTATTGTTAATAATTCTGCACTCTGGTGAGAACAAACCTGTTCTCCATGAGGACCTCCAGGTAAAATTTGCTTGTCCTTCCCACCATCCCTGACATGGCATGATCTCTAACATGCTGACCATTTACTTAAATGTGGGATTTAGAACTGAATATTGTCTGACCCTGGCAAGAGCATAAGACAGTACATCAGAGTGGAACCTGGTCAAGCCCTGGCCCTGATTACTCCTGATCTTCACTCCTGATCACATGCTGCTCAACAATGTGATGTGTGAGAAATCACAAACTCGTGTTGCGTCCATGACACATTTTTCCCAAATCTTTCAGCTGGTCTCAAACTCTTATGACTCTCCTTTCCCCAGCCTCTCAACTGATAATCTTGGCTTAAAAGTTCACTGAAAATAAGACAAAATCCAAGACAAAAATGGAGACCACATCCGCACCCTAGCCATATCCTACATGTTCCAGTGATTCTGACCCTATGAGTCATCATTGCATTCCCCACGCTCCCTCTCCCAATTCCTCATTCCCATCTCCCTCAAAGGCTCTATCCCAAAGTCCCAATGAAACGCTACCTCCTCCTTCCATCGTACCCTCTGGAATGACTGTTCCATAAACAAAAAACTCTTCATTTTGAATCCTTTCCTCTCCGATTCCTTCCATCTTCTACCTACCACTGAAGCCTGGCCCTCCCTTGATGACACACTCTCTTTGGCCATTCTTTCCAGTATTGGCTGCATCTTCACTCATTCTCCTTGGATAATTGGCTGACGTGTGGGAGTTGCTCTCTGCTGTTACTTTCAGGTTCTCTCTCTACTTCCATCACTCAGTAACCTTTACTCCTTTGAGATTTATGCTGTTCATATCTACCATCCAATCAAAATACTGATAGTTGTTATTTACAGACTTCCAGGTCATTCTCCTTTCTTTCTCAGTGAGTTTGGTACTTGGCTTACAACTTCCCTATGCTCCCCAACTCCTCCCTTCATAATGAGACTTCAAACAAACATGTTGACTCTCCCTTGAATATCTTAACCACTTAGTTCCTCAACCTAATACCTGCTATTCCAATCCATTTCAACTAAACAAAGATGCTCATTTGATCTTGCCATCTTGCCAATGTACCAACATCATGTTCAAGAATTCCCAAATCCCTTTAATTAGACAATCCATATAAGCTTTCTACCACTGCCTCTGCCTCCCCTTACCCAACCATACCAATCCTTTGCCCACACCATGACCTCTAATCTGTCACCCTCTCAGTTCTGAACCACTCTCTCCTCTTTCCTCATCTTGGTCGCTTAGTGAACCAGTTCAATTCTACACAATCTTCTTCTCTTGAGTCTTTTGTCCTCTTATCATAGCATCATCAATTGTGCCTGCCAAGCCTCAGCTTTGGATAACTCCCACTGTTGCCACTTTTGCTCTTACACACATGCTACTGAATATAGGGGAAGAAGATCACACAACTGTTCTAAGTCTACTATAAGTTTGTCATCCAACTGTAACAGGAACCTCACTATTCCTAGGCAATCCTTCTATATCTTCTTCTATCAACACTGAATCCTACTCTCCACACAGTAGCTCTTCCAGACCATTTTATCCCAACTGAAGGCTCCCAAGGCTCTCTTTCTGCCCACCTTCTCACTTGAGAACCTTGCTCCATTTTTCATAAAAAGTTAAGGTCATTCTCTTCTCCCCTCTTCCTCAGCTCATATCATTCATATGGCTTTTACCACCATCTTTTCCTTTACCCTTGTCTTACATTCTTTACCAAGGTCTCTCTCCACCCCCCATCACCTGCACAAGTGATTCTGTTCCATCTCATCTCCCCCTACAGATTGCCTCCTCCATCAACTTTACTGTATCACTCTTTGTCTATTTTCTATCTCTTATTATTTTCCATCTTTCTTATTATTTTCCATCTTTCTTTGTCTACTGTCTCCTTTCCACAAACATGCTCACATCTGAAAATTTTATCAATTTGTTTCAACCTTAAAAACCCCTCTACTTGATCCCTCCAACCCCATATTAAATCATCCTATTTCCTTTTGTGACCAACTCCTTGAAAAGACCATTTGCAATAGATAGCTCCTCTTTGCCTCTTCTCTCTTCTTACCCCCTCAGAATCCAGCTTCTGGCCTTATCATTCATTCCCTTGAAACTGTTCTCTTCAAAGTTGCCTGTCAGTTCCAAAGGCTTTTTCTCAACCCTTATTCTCCCTCTGCAGTCTGGGACCCCGCTGATCCCTTTCTTCTCCTAGATTCAGGAACACTATTCTCTTGCTTCTCCTCCTTTTCAGCGTCCTATGCTGGATCCTCATCCCCATCTTTGAACTAGACGTCCAGTAGACATCTTAAACTCAACATGTCCGAAACCTTTCTTTTAAAACTCCCTGGCCCTCCTAATTTCTCTTTCACATAGAGGGCACCATCACCCTTCTAGTCCCCCAGGAGTGAGCTCTATGTGTTATCCTTGACTCTACTATTTCTCAGCCCCTCCCTCAACATCCAAAATGGTGGCTAAGGGCAGTCTATTTCATCTTTGCGACCCCTGTTGGATATGACCCTTCCTTTGCCTACCCTGTCCCCGCCTGATGCAGGACCTCATCCCCTCACCCCTGGGTTACTGTTATAAGTGGCTGGTGGACCTGCCTGCCTCAAGTCTTCCCATTTCAATCCATCCTTTATTCAGTCACTGAAGTGATTTTCCAAAAACTCGGCTCTAACCACATCATCCTTTTATTTCATTAACTCTTGTGTTTCCTTATTGCCTTAACTCCTCTGTTGCTCAGAGTCCCTCACAGCCTAGCTACCCTACCTTTCCAATCTTCTCATGCCCTCCCTCTCCCTTCCAGCCAGGGATACCGGCTTCTTGGTTTATGCACTAGATGCATCCTTAGCCATGGGCATTTTGCGTTTTCCATACCGGAATATTCTGCTTCCTCAGCTCTACCTACTGACTTCCTTGGCTTCGTTCAAGTCTCTACTAAAATCTCATCTTCGACAATTAGTATTTCCCAGACTATTAATTCTAGTGGCTTCCTTCTTTTAATGATTTCCCACTTTTCTTATAAACTTAACTTGTTTGGATAGCTGTTTGCTTGTTGTCTTCCCCACAAGACTGGGAGCTCCTGGAAGGCAGAGACTACCTTTTGCCTCTTTTTGTATTGGATGTTCTTAACGCAGTGCCTGGCACTCAGTGGGCACTTAATGTTTACTTGATGACCATTGGCATGGCATGTTGGTTTCCTTGCTAGGAGTTTTGCTCCATTCCAGTCTCTCCTTCGTTCACTTGTCAAGGTGTTATTTCTAAAACTCTTGTCTGACCATGTCACCCCTCTACTTTGGAGTAAACTCCAAAGACTCAGATCTTTTTTCACCTTGCCAGTCTTCTTGTACCTTGTACTCTACCATGCCTTCTATTTTCCAGTAACACTGGTTTCTGTTTTTTTTCTTTAACAAAATATTACATCTCCTAATTCCGAGAATTTTCTCTGGCTGTCCCCCCTACTTAAATTCTTTTCAGCGTCCTCTACTTCCTGGCTTCCTTCAGACCAACTAAAATCCCACACTCTACAGGAAGTCTTTTCTGATCCTCCTTATCTTCACCATAAGACAACATGCAACCAAGTGTATGGAAACAAGCTATGTACAGGATAAATTGTAAATTGTCAACAGAGGGAAGCCACTAGAAATAAGGAGGATATGATAAATATTGAGCTTAACATTCACTTAAATCTTTTGATTTTTTTTTTTTAAAGAAGAACTTCAAACTATAATTTCTTTACTTTGGACTTGTGAAACCGATTTTCTTGAATTCAAGAATTATTTAATTAAATTATTAAATGTCATGTTATTGGAGCCAATACAATATTCTGTTTTGTCACGTTCCTTTTGGATCTTAGCTCTGTCAATCTGTATTAACTAATTCCCTTGTCTTTGGTTTATCTAAAACTATAATAATCATACCATCAAGTTATGCAAGTTACTGATAAAAGTGGTACAGGGCTAGGCACAAAACTCTGCGGCATTCCCCTGAGAGATTTCCTTCCAAGTTAACAATGAACCAACAATGACTATTTTTGAACCTAGCTATTTGTTCAGTTCTAATTCCACTAAACTATACTATTACTTAAAATTCTAAATTTAACTAATACCAAAAAAAGAATATTTTCATGTACAAAGCAGATTAGAAAAAAAAAAGAGAATTATAGGGAAAACTACAATCTTTAGTATACAAAGTCTTTTTTTTTTTTAAAATTGTACATAACAAATTGACAAGTAACTTTCAAACCTGTCCTGCTATTCTAAATTTCTATTTTCTTCTGTGTATTTACGGAAACATCTGAATGACTATTCTTTTTTTGGCAACATTATTACTATTTAACTTTACCAATGTTTAGCCTTCATGTTATCTACAGATACAGCATGAAAGACTTGTCAAACATCATTGTTCACTAAAAAGGGCAAAAGTATACAAAAATAAATGTTAAAAATATTTTGATTATTGAGGGCTAGTAGCTTTGAAAGAATTTGATTTCAGAAATGAAGAAAATGGAAAAAAAAATTTGTCTTATCAAAAGCATGCTAGACCTGAGATTCTGCTTGTCAGTGAAACTGTGCAGCTAAAAAAGCAAACATAGAAATGAATATGAACTATTTACTATGTAAAAATGAAATCAAAACTGGAAAAAACAAGCCTAAAAGCAAAATCTCGGTTCAGGAAAAACAATAATTCAATTGAACACATTCCCAAGATCTGAGCAAAGAAAGGACTAGGTAGATAGTGTCATAAATGGAAATTCTTGCATATTTGCACCAGAGGTCAAGCTTTAATAGGTAAAGATTAGATGTAGATAAATTATATATTCAGGTTTAACAAGAACTGTACCTACTTAAACTCTCCCATGAATAAGTGAATGAATGCATAAAGTGGCCACATTTTCTCCAACAGAGGTAGAAATCTTGACAAAAGTCTTGGGAGCTTCCATGACAATAGCACTATCATACAGATTGAGTTGTTGACAGAATTGCTAGCAAGTTGGCTGCTCTGTGGTAATGAGACAGGTGAAAGCAATTCTCAATATTTGTATAAGTTTCTGATTTTTATGTGGGAGAATTTATCTGAACTGACATTGACATCGCGCTCTAGAAACAAATTCCAAAAAGTTAGAGACCTGAAAGTTGTTCAGTTTCAGTGTGATTCCAATAAATGATGATGAACAGAAAATGAAATGAAAACAAAAAAATGAAAAAACAAACAAACCCTGATGACAAATAAGTCTTACATTAAAGAGAAATTTTATCTTATTGTATTTTTATGAATATGCTACACTGTGTCAATGTTTCCATTGTGAAATTCATTGTAGATTAAAGATAAGAAGGAAAGTTAAATAACTGACCTTTTAAAAAATTAGCAAGCACAGAGAGGCTATTTATTTGAGGCTAAATATATAAAGTGAGGTTTTTCTTTTTTTTAAAGCATTCTGAAGAATGCTTTTATAGCTCAAAGATAAGCTAGGTTTGCATAATTTTCTTTTCTCCTCTGCTTAGAGAGAAAAAAATAAGATGTATCTGTGAAATTAAAAAAAAAAAAAAAGGATTCTGAGTCTTTTCTTTTTCATTGATTTAGGACATCTATTTTAAATCGAATAAAAGTATCCTTCATAATAAGGAACATTTTGGTTTTTGCAATCTTCAAATTCCCATCATGGCAGAGGGTCTTGTTAGGGTTTAAGAAATGTTTATTAAATTGAATTTCAATTAAGTGAAAGCAAATCAGAATTAACTTATTTTAATCTCATTCAAACTTACCCTATAGAAAGCACTTGTCAAAGGCAGTAATGCTGCTGCAATATTATATTCTTCTAAGGTTGAACAGTCCTTAAATAAAACAAAGAAATAGAAACATAATTATGTACATATCCATCTGAAAGATCAATTCTGAGTCATCAATTGTAGTTATCCCCCTCCTCTACTGTCCTAATTTTTGGATGATTTCTAGGAACTTATTTTGGTACTTGTCCATTCATTACTCATTCAGTCTCTGTCCATTTTAATTGAGGACAAAAACATTATTTATTTTTTACTTTATCTCCCCAATATTTAGTAAGTGCCTTGTGTGTATAGTTGTAGGTGCTTAGGAAGTGCTGGCTGAACCGAATTCTACATTCCCTGAATTTCTTTCCTGTAGGCATGGAGGAAGCAAGTTTAATAGAAGAGAGATTCAAAGGACCAGCTGAAAGAGCCCATGAGAACTACAGCATGCAAGCTTTTGTGACAGATGTGGTCACAGATCAGAGGGGTCAGAGATCCGAGGGGAATGGGGGCAGGGTTAGGGCCACATCTGACCTGAAAAGACTCTCTTAGGAATGACACACTGGTCTCATGTCCATCACTTTTCTAACTCATTTAGACAACTCTCTGTACTCCCCAGATTCCTTGTTCTTGGTGACAAGCAGTATGTCTCTCTTCTTCTTTCCCCTTCCTCCCTCACTTCCTTCAACAAAGATTTATTAAATAGTGATAGAGTAGATGCTGGGGATAAAAAATTGAAAGTGAAACAATACTTGCTCTCAAGGAACTAATATTAGTCAATCAATTACGACCTTTTATTAAACACTTATTATGTGCCAGGCAATGTCCTACGTGCAGGGGAGATGAAGACAAGAAAAATAACGTCCTTGCCTTCAAGGAGAACTTCAAGGAGTTCTAATGGGAGAAATAACACACAAACAATTATGGACATAAAAGAACCTGCACTAAAGTAGGGGCTGTGTGATTAGAAATAAGAGACAAATGAGATAGATTTGGTCAAGGCAGAACCAAACTTGGTAACAGATTTGAATTGGTAGTGAGAAGTCAAGAATGACACTACGATAATTCAGGGGAGTCACCCACTCTAGGAGCATGGCGGTTCCCATAATGGAAACAGGAATAGGTACAAAGGAATTGCAGCTACCTTTCTATAATTCTGACCCACGGGGTCTTTTTTTCTCTACAATCTCAATTCATCCTTCAATTTATTGCAAAGTTCTTTATTATTGTTTTACTTCCCAAGTGTAAGAGTTTATCTCCAAAAGATACAAAGCACTCCCTTAAGGCAGTTACTGTACTGCATACTTCTGTAATACTAGTGAGCATAGTAGGTTAAGCAATAAATCCTTAGAATTGAATTGAACTCCTATCATATTGCACATAACAGTTTTCTCAATGCCAATGCCTAATTACATTTTAGAAAAGCAGGCCAATGACTGGAAGTGATTCATGTAAGGTGGATCAATTTAATAGCAAAGGAAAAGATAAGTTCTAATAGCAAAAAATCAAAACCAGAACTAAAAAAACAAAACCAAAAACACACCTCTGTTTATAGCAATTGGAAGTACATGGAAAAAACAGTTTTATGCATTGTTCCTAAGATATTCACAATAAATGAATGAAATTATTTTTGTTAAAACTTTTTATTTGTAAATTATATATTTTATTTCATATGAGCTTTTGAAAAGAGCTAATACTATAGGACCTCTGAAATGGGTGATTCTGGAGTTGGGACAGAGTTAACTGAAAGCTAAAAGAAGGCCTTCTGGGGGTAAGGTAGAATGGGTACCATTCTAGGCAATTTCTTCCTTTTCTCACATTCCTTGCTATTGGGTCAGTTATGTATGATGTTTTTTGGGAGGATGGAAGTAGTTTGCTTTGCCAAGGAACTTATTTGGGCATTTAATTTGTTGGAGAAAAGCAAGGTCATGGGAGACCAGGTGTACCATTATGGTACAGTAGCAGGAAAACTCTCACTGTATTTGAAATCAAAAGACCTGGGTTTCTATTCTTGTGACTTTGGAAAAGTCTTTTAAAATGAAGGGATTAGACTAGAAGACAATGCAGCTTCATGAGATCTGACTGTATGACGTTTGTCTTTTCCAGTATGTAGAAGCTGTACTTTCAACTTCAACTTTGTGTAGCTTCGGACAGGAATCAGGGTAAGTGAAAGAAAGTTATCAAGAGACTGATCTCAGACCAATATAAAGAACAAAAATTAAAGCTTAATGGGAATTAATGCAGCTTAAATGGGAATGAGTTCCTTTGTCATGGAGGTTGGATTAACGCTTGTTAAAAATATCATTAAAAAGCGTCATATTTCAGGTCATGACTGGATATATATTAGATAATTCCAGAGGATATGGACGGCAGATGACAGTACTCACATGGAACTATTCTCACTAATGAACCTGTATAAGTTCTCATGTCTTGTCAAAATTCCAATTCCTTTTCCAATCCTATATTTTTTTAAATTCCAAGTTTTGCTTAGCTCTTCAGAAAGGTAGCTAGACATTCATACAAAATCCCTGAACTTTCCTTTACCACTTATCTCACCTCTGAAAAAGTAGTTATCACCAATATTTCTCAGGGTAATAACATACATTTTATGTAGCATTTTTAAGGTTTGCGAAATTATTTTATTTCTCCTTTAATTTCTCTTATTTGACTCTCAAAACAGTGCTGTTAGAAAAGATCTATAGGTTTTTATTAAGCAGCGTGGTCTAGCAGAGACAGTGCTTAAGTTGAAGGCAGATGTCCTGGATACAAAGCCTGGCTATTTGTTAACTTGGTATAACATATCAAGGGCACATAATTTGTATTAGGCATAGGATTCAAACTCAGACTTCGCCTGACTCTACATGTAAGGCATTGTTTGTTTGTTTGTTTGCTTTAAGTATATCACAAGGTCTCCATTTAGCTTACATTAGCTTTTGGCTAGAAAAATGCTATAGTTAGAAGAAAATTTCAACTGATATATGTAATTCATAAAGACACAGACTGCCTTCATACTAGAAAAAGAAAATATATTGTTTGCAAACAGTCTGGAAAATAAAATATCTTTTCATAGGAATGGCAGATTATATACAAAAGCAAAATTATAATCTCTTGGGTTTTATATGGAATTCACTTTACCTTTGTATGAAATACTGAATTCTCCAGTTTTGCAAATAATGCAAAGTGAAGGAAAACATGGACACATACATTAAAACAAAACAAAAAGATCCAGTTCAGCAATTAATCTTGCCGAATGATTGTGGCTAATAGGAGTTAGGGCCCCATGTTCCTATTTTGTATAAACTTTTCCGGTACAGTAGTTAAGGTAAATAAGAGGGATGTTTTTTATAGAGGTAGAGAAGAGCAACCACATGTTCCAGTGTGTAACTCTCCCCCTTCCAAGGTACATATCTAACCAATCTACAATCTACTCGTGGCTGCCCTTAGTTTAGGCCAGAGGCTTAAAGGGATGAGAAAAAAAAAAGTCTAACACCTTAGAAGTGGAAATTATAGTGAAAGGAAAAGTGAAGACAGAACTCTAAGAAAGCTAGCTTTACTCTGAAAGGTTTCAGTAGCTTAATACCACTACAAAATAGTTAAACAACAAATCATAGACATAATTGATAATTTCATCCAAGAAAATAACAATAATGAGACAATATACTCAAATTTATGGGATGCAGCCAGTTCTTAGGGGAAATTTTATATTTCTAGATGTTTATTTGAATAAAATAGAAAAAGAAAAGATCAATGAATTGGGCATGCAATTAAAAGCTAGAAAAAGAACAAATTAAAAACTCCCAACTAAATACCAAATTTGAAATTCTGAAAACAAAAGGGAAGAGTAATAAAACTGAAAGTAAGGAAACTATTGAACTAATAAACTAAACTAAGAGTTGGCTTTATGGAAAAAAAAATCCAACAAGACAGATAACACTTTAGTTAATTTGATTAGAAAAAGGAAATAAGAAAGTCAAATTGCTAGTATCAAAAATGAAAAGGGTAACTTTCCACCAATGAAGAAATCAAAGCAATAATTAGGAGTTATTTGGCCCAACTGTATGCCAATAATTCTAATAATTTAAGTGAAATGGATGAATACTTGCAAAAATATAGATTTCCCCAGATTGACAGAGGGAATAAATTACTTAAATAATCCCATTTTATAAAAAAAGAAATTGAGCAACTATTAATCAACTCCTTAAGAAAAAACTTCCAGGGCCAGATGGATTCACAAGTGAATTCTACCAAACATTTAAAGAACAATTGATTCTAATATTATACAAACTATTTGGAAAAATAGGAAAAGAAGGAGTCTACCAAATTCCTTTTATGAAACAGATACCTAAACGAGGTAGAATCAAAACAGAGAAAGAAAATTATAGACCAATTTCCCTAAGGAATATTGATGCAAAAATCTTAAATAAAATATTAGCAAAGAGATTACAGCAAGTTATCATCAGAATAATACACCATGACCAAGTTGGATTTATACCAGGAATACGGGGCTTGTTCACTATTAGGAAAACTATTAGCATAATTGACTATATCAATAGTCAAACTAACAGAAATTATATGATTATTTCAATAAATGCAGAAAAATCATTTGACAAAGTCCAACACCCATTTCTATTATAAATATTAGAAAGTGTAAGAATAAATGCAGATTTCCTTAAAATGATCAATAGCACCTATTTAAAACCATCAGCAAGTATCATATAGGGACAAACTAGAAGCATATCCAATAAGATCAGGGGTGAAACAAGGTTGCCCATTATCACTGCTATTATTCAATATGATACTAGAATTGTTAGCTTTAGCAATAAGAAAAAGAAATTAAAGGAATTAGAGTAGGTAACAAGAAAACAAAATTATCACTCTTTGCAAATGAAATGATGGTATACTTAGAGAATCAACTAAAAAAACTACCAGAAACAATTAACAATTTTAGAAAAGTTGCAGGATACAAAATAAATTCACATAAATCATCAGCATTTCTATATGTAAGCACAAAGTCCCAGCAAGAGACACAAAAAGAAATTCCATTTAAAATAACTGTAGGTAATATAAAATATTAGGGGAATTTACCTGCCAAGACATAGTCAGGAACTATATAAACACAATTATAAAACACTTTCCATACAAATAAAGTCAGATCTAAACAAATGGAAGAATAGCAAGTGCTCATGGCTAGGCTGAGCTAATATAATAAAAACAACAATTCTATTTAAATTAATCTATTTATTCAGTGCCATATCAATCAAACTACTAAGACATTACTTCACAGAGCTAGAAAAAATAACAAAATTCATTTGGAAGATCAAAAGATCAAGAATTTTTGTAGAGGGCTGAATAGGTGTACTTGAATCAGACAACAGAGCACTTAAGGCTAATTACCTATTCAATATGAGACAATGACTCTATTAGCATTTGTTTGGATAAATGGCTCTTTTCACAGTTGAAGCTGGCTGAATGTTTGGTGTTAAGATAATCAGAGGCAAGGATTAGAGGGTGGGGTGAGAGAGACTAGAGTCACTCTGTGGTAGGACAAGGAGGAGAAAGGTGGAGACTCAGAAATTCTTTGACCATAAATTCCATTGATAAATGGTTAAATGATACAAGGAGGCAATTTTCAGAAGAAGAAACTAAAACCATTTCTATTCATATGAAAAAATGCTCTAAATAACTATTGATCAGAGAAATGCAAATTAAGTCAACTGTGAGATACAGTACACACCTCTCAGATTGGCTAAGATGGCAGGGAAAGCTAATGATAAATCATGGAAGGGATGGAGGAAAACTGGGACACAAAACTGGAACACTAAAACATTGTTGGTGGAATTGTAAACTGATCCAACCATTCTGGAGAGCAATTTGGAATTATGCCTAAAGAGCTATCAAATTGTGCGTATTCTTTGATACAACAGTGTTTCTACTGGGCTTATATCCCAAAGAGATCATAGAAAAGAGAAAACGACTCACATATGCAAAAATGTTTGTAACAGCTCTTTTCATAATGGCAAGGAACTGGAAACTGAGTGGATGCCCATCAATTGTGGAAGGGCTGAATAAGATATGGTATATTAATGTTATGGAATATTATTGTTCTATGTGAAACGCTCAACAAGATAATTTCAGAAAGGCCTGGAGAGATTTACATGAAATGATGCTGAGTGAAGTGAGCAGAACATTGTACATAGCAACAATAAGATTATGTAATCATCAATTCTGATGGATGTGGCTCTTTTTAAAAATGAGGTGATTCAGGCCAATTTGAATAGACTTATAATAGAGAGAACCATCTGCATCCAGAAAGTGTGGGAATGTGGACCACAACATAGTATTTTCACCTTTTTTGTTGTTTGCTTGCTTCTTATTTTCTTTCTCATTTTTTCCCCTTTTGATTTAGTTTTTCTTGTGCAGCATGATAATTGCGGAAATCTCTCTATATAAGAATCTGTACATGTCTAACATATATTGGATTACTTGCTATCTAGGGGAAGGAGTAGAGAGAAGAGGAGGAGAAAAAAATTTGGAACACAAGGTTTTGCAAAGATGCATGTTGAAAACTATCTTTAACATATATGGAAAATAAAAAAGTTATTATTTAAAAATTTTTAAAAAGTGAGAGATGCTGAATACAATCTGACTCCTTAAAGAGTAGAGTTTTTTTTGTTTTGTTTTGTTTTGTTTTTGCTGATTAGCCACCTACTAGAGCCAAGGGGATTACTTTTAGTTGCTTTTAGTGCAATGGAGGCACTCAAAAATATCATATAAGATTGGAAACTGACTCACAAAAGACACTAAAGGAACTGAGGACATTTCAAAAGAAATACAAAAGAGTCCTCAGACTAAGATTTGGTCTCTTTTAGGGATTGTGCACTTTATGTTTTTCCACATTATCTGGCTGAAATAAATGAATTCTTCTTTCTGAATTCTACCCTTTTATTTTGAAGAAATTTCCAGCTAGGATAGTTATCACAAATACCAAAGCACAAGCCCAGGGAACTGCTTTGATTTTGGGGAAAGAGGTATTTTTTCCATAATATTTCTGTGAACTGAGTAATTGTAAGTAAATACAATAGAGAATCACTAACTCTGACAGTCAGTTAGGACCACGGGGTTGGCAGAGTTGAATGGAATTTTGGAGATCTAGTTTGAAAAATGAATCAATTGAAGATCCCAGAATTCAAATGAATCATCCAAAGTTAAGATAGTGAGTTATCTAGTGGTATAATGGGTAGATCATGTCCTCTCACAACTCTAAGGAAAAAGTTCACATAAAGGGCTTACTAATTTTTTTTTTCATTTTAATTATAAACATGTCAAATTCATCTAATCATCAAACAATTTCATTTTCATAAGGTTTAAAAGATAGAGTTCCTAGGAAACCTTCTGGTTTGTTTTAATCATATGTGAAAAAAACTTTTGAAGAAATCATCTTCATTATCATTAACAAAAAACATATTAAGTGCTTACTATGGAGCAGGCACTATATTTTGGCCTGGAATTTAAAGACATGATCAGTGCCTATGCGCAAGAAAATCACATTTTACTAAGAGAAATAAGAATAAAATACAATTAATAGATAACAATATCATAATATGAATATAAGATATATAAAATGTAACAGGTGGGTAATTTAGAGAAGGCATTAGGGCATGTAAGAGGCGGGGGGAACATGGGGGTAGAAAGGAGACAAGGGGACATCTGTACTAGGTATAAAATCTTGAAGACAGTAGAATATGAGCAGAGCCTTGCAGAAAACTGGAGGTGGAAATGAGTTAGAAGATAATTCCAGCGTGGGGCAATGAGAAGGAAAGACACTGGAGGAGTTCATGTGCAGAGAACAAGAAAGCTGGCTTTCTATTTGGTCAAGTGCACAAAGGGGAATAAAGCTTAAGAAGATTAGGAAGGGAGGAAGGGATCAGTCTGTAGAGAGCTTTGCTCCTGGAGGCAATACAGAGCTTAGACCCTTTTATGAAGAGAGTGAGATGTCAGACCTAAGTTTTGGGAGGAGTGATGGAGGATGGTGACAAAACTGAAGACTGGGAGAGTGGTGGAACCCTCAACAGAAACAGGGAAATTGAGAAGATGGGAGGATTTATTTGAAAGAAAATGAGTTTAATTTTGGATAAACTGAGTTTGAGATTGGAGGTCAGGAGAGGTTAGGGGAGGACAAAGAGATCCAAGAATTATCTGTGTTGAGATGGCAATCACATGAAATTCTAATTTCAGTGACATAAATAAAGTTGTGCTGGCACCCAGATGCACATTTGTTTCTGTATTGTCTATAGCTGCTTTTGCATTACAAAGAAAAGAGTGGAGGGAGTCCAGTGGCTTGCTCACTACCAATTGCAGTGATATAATCTTACTTGAAAGCATTTCAGGTGCCATATATACTGTTGTATTGTAATATTTTATTTTAGTTTTGGTTTTTATTACAAGTGCATATATATCATGTCCAAACAGGAAAAGAAAAAAGAAAAAGAAAGTTTTACTATGATTTTTGAGCTCTGGTCTGAGATGGAAATTTTTCTGAATGAGCAAAACTGCTTTCAGGTTTTATCATTGAACACTGAATAGTTTTGTCTGCTTTGTTTCCAATCCTGAAAACGATCTTTAATGAATTCAGACTAAAATTATGAAGCAAAATACTACTTACATGTAAAATTTATATTGCAGTAAAGTCAATTTGATGACACAAATGTCAAATTTATGTTCCTGTTCTGACAAAAGTTAAAAGAAGCAATATCTTTATTTCCACATAAATTTATAACATATATTTTCCCCAAATTCTAACAGCATTTTTTCAGATCTTAATTCAAGTGCAAAAGAAATTTTCATATTTCAAAATCCAAATAACTGCAATTGAGGAACTTCCACCTACTCTTCAAATGGAAGTGATTAATCTGAAATGTAATGACATGCTAAAAAAGCAAATACTAAGAAATATTTAACAAAATTCTTATAAATGTCTCCTAAGTGATGAATGTATTCAATTAAAATCATGTTCACGAAATGATGTCAGTATTTGGCAGTATCTATCTGTGTGAAAAGCTATTTTCAAAGATGACATATGTAAAACCTCATTACCTGTCAGCATTAACAGATGAACATTTGTAACTGATTTTGGTAATAGGGAACACTATCACAAACTCAATTAAGAGAAATGTTATTCTCCCTAAAGAATTCCATCATTCTCACTAGTAGACCTGTATTACAAAAACTTGATTCCATCATAATCACATATTTTGAATTCTATGAAAAATTTCATAGAAATTTATTTTCTTTTGTTATGTAAATACCTACATAATATCTTTGATTTTAGTTTTTGGCCTGCAAAGCCCAGAGTATTTTTACCTGGCCTTTTACACAAAAAGTTTGATGATTTTGGCTATAGAGGGAAGAGAGGAGGGCTAAAGGCAGATCCTTGAAGGCATCTGGTAACTGGATGTGACCTAGAGAAAGACCCAGCAAAGGAGACTAAAGAGTCTTTTAGATTCTTAGGAGGAAAATTGGTAGGAGAGAGCAATGTCACAAAAAAACTAGGGAAAAGCAAAAATTGAGAGGGAAAGGTTGACTGACACTGCAAAAAGTTGCAGAGAGATCAAGAAAGACAAGAGTTGTGGAAAGGCCATTAGATCTGGCAATAAAGACATCATTGGTAACTTCCCAGAGAGCAGTTTCAGTTGAATGACAAGGTAAGAAGACAGACTACAGAAGGATTAGAAAAGAGTGAGTGGAGGGGAAATTAGAAGTAGAGATTATACATGGCTTCCTGAAAGAGATTAGCCAGGAAAGGAAGGAGAGATATAGGATGATAACTAGTGGGAAAAGTTTATCGAGTGAGACTTTTTTAAGAATGGGAAGATAAATGTTTCTAGACCATAGGGAAACTACCAGTAGATAGGGAGAAACTAAAGATTAGTGAGAAAATGGGCATGATAGAAGCAGCAGTCTGCTGGAGATGATCACTTGTATATGGAGAGGGCAAGGAAAAAGGACATTTCTGTGTGACAAGGATGAGGATTTATTTGAGGAATACGTACAACTCATGGGAAATAAGGAAAAGGAGAAAAAGGAGAGCTCTTCAAAGATGTCCTAACTTATTTATTTTTGTTAAGTTTTATAAAACATTTGAAAAAATCCTAGAAAATATTATATCTAAAGATATAAATGACTGTTTTATCAATAAATAACAAATACTATATTAGTAAACAGCAGTAGTTTTTATAGAAGCATATTTTTTTAAATATGCCCATTAATAGGAATATTTCCAAAGGATAAACTTAATATGGAGTTGACTGTTGTTGAACTTGCTAATTTAAAAATAATTTCAAGATCTATATAATTTATTTGAGAAGATTCCACAGTTTGCTAAAATGTGTATTTGAAAAGTTCCTTTGTAAAGGATTTCAAAAGAATTTAGCATGGTAGAACATTGGATTAAAAGTCAGGGAACCTGAATTCTGGGTCCATGTTATCATTGGCAAATTACTTTTCGTCTTTCGATCTGAGTTTCTTTTTATAAAAAATATGTCTTGTTATTTTTGGGGAGGGGAGAAATAAACTTTTAAAAAATACTTAAGTGCCTAAGTTTACTTGATGAACTTAAGAATTAAATTTGGCATTTTAAAGAAGATAATGTTGTTACATCTGAAGTAAACTTGAGTGATGTTTTGCTCTGGTAATAATGGAAAAAAGAAAGGAAATCATGGCATCTGACTGGATGATCTCTTATATGTACATTTAACTATATCAAAAGGATGAAACCAGTTAAAGAATGAATGGAATCTCCTGATGACTACAGATAGTATAGAAGGACCTGCTCAAGGAGAAAAGAAGAGAGTAGGCAGACTGAATGGGTTCTTCAACTTTAAGTATCTTTACTGAAGATGTTGGAGAAAGTCCTTTGATAACTAGAGGTATAATTTTAAATAATGATAAATGCATAGGATGATTAAGATTTAACAAAGTAAATAGAGACACTTTACCAGACTCTGATGGTATTTGAGAGGTCAAAAGAAATATAGAATTTATTTTGTAGAACTATTGGCTAAAATCTATGACATTATCATCACAAATAGCTGACATAATGTAGCTGAAGTTATATATACAACAAAATGTCACAGGGAGGAGCATAAGATGGACCTGAGTTAGAATCCTGCCTCAGACCTTACTAGCTGTTTGACCTTGAGCACATAATTTGATTTATTTCAATCTCAGTTTCCTCAAGTATAAAATAGGAATCATAACACTGTGTACACACCTCATAGGATTACTATGAAGATCCAAATGAAATTTTATGTATATGTAAAGCACTTTGCAAGCTTTAAAGTTGTATATAAAGTTTAGCTAGCTATAGCTAGTAGAAAGAGAACTGGATTCAAAATTGGGAATGTCTGGGTTGAAATCTGGGCCTTTCTATTTACTCTCTGACCTTCTGAAAGTTATTTATCCTTCCTGGACCTCAGTTCCTTCATCTGAGAAATATTTATGTGGTACCCACTCTTAATCAAGAGGAAATTAGGAATGAGAGGACAATGAGTTTCAACTGTGGCAATGGGCAAATTGATGGGGTCCATAACAATGGGAAAGATCATCGACCATTCAAACACTTACTAAATATGGAAGTTTCTACATAAAAAACCAGTTTAGTTTAGGGATTTCTGAAGGACAAATATTTATGTGAGTGAAAGGAGACTCATGAACACAATCTATGTAGATGTTCAAAAAAGATCTAAGAATGTTCTACACCAAAGACTATTTTAAAAAGTGAGTTACTATACAGTATGGGGGCAAGGAGAACTCAATTTTTGATCACAAATTGCTTAGAGATATTTTTATATGACCAGCAAACAATAAAATGCTTTGCAAATGACCCTTCAGCTTTTTAAGGTATGAGAAAGCAAGCTGAAGGAAACAAACTACAGAAAGATTTTGGGAGGCCATAATGAATGGGAAGAGAAAAGCAGATGAGTTTCCATGTAGCCAAGCTTTGGGAGGAATAATCCAAATCCTGATGAATGAACTATAAACTTTGAGGTAACAGTGTTGACCCAGGAAGAGATCTAGCAGTCACCAACCATAGTTCGCAGCTGTGTGTGAGGCTTTCCCCTTGAAATGACCTTGCATTTGCTTCATCTACACTAATGAGTACATGTTGTGTTCCTTGATCTAATGTACTTCCTTTGAAGACTAGCACAAAATTCTTCTTTTGATACCCCTCACCCAGAGCCTGGCTAAGTGCTTAATGTGTGCCTGTTTGAGAATTATTCCCTGAAGACATCAGATGTCTGGAACCAAAAAGAAAAAAAGTCAATCACATCTTATAAATGGCATTATCAAGGAGGATGACAAAAGCTTTAGAAAACAATCTCACAACCTATAAATAGTCATGGACTATTCACCCTTGGAAGCTTACGTAATATTCTCATAGTTTTACCTCCAAAACTGACATATTGGAACTAGAAAAAAGTCTAACTAAATTTAAAAAAAAATGATAGTTTAAGTGTGATAGTTTAAGGGAAGAAGCTAATATTATGAGGACTCAATTTGGAAAGAATGTTGAGAGGGAAGACGATCGATTTGAAAAAAAATGGTGGAGAAAAGATGAATATAGACTTAATATTTCCCACAACAGGAGCCAACTTAAAGATTTTCTTTTTACTCCTAGAATTGTTAAAGTTTTAGATAAATCTATGGATGCCAAAGCTAAAATTTGAGATTTCTCACGGACAATTCATGTCAACAATAAGTCAACACACATTTATTAAGTGCTTACAATGTGCCAGGCATTGTAGTGAGGAGAGCACAAATACAAACAGAAAGACAAACCCTGTCCTCAAGTAACTTACATTCTAATGATGAAGACAATAAGTATGTATGTATGTATGTGTGTGTATGTAAGTAACTCTGGAGTCATGATAAAGGAAGTGCAACCCTCCTCCCCAATTCTGCCTTTTTCTTTCCCCTCCCCACCAAATAGAGAATATAAGAAAAGCAAGACTGATTACAAACATAGTCAATTTAAATAAATTTCCATGCTGACCATATTTTTAAAAAAATGTTTTTCTACTGCATTCTGAGTGTTTCACCACTCAATCAGGAGATGGATAGCATGTGTTAGTATCAGTACTCTGGAATCCTGGTTGTCCATTTCCTAGATATGAGTTCAGCAAAATAGTATTCTATCACATTTACATGCCATAATTCATTCATCCAATCCCCAATTTATGGATACTCCCTCAGATTCCCATTCTCCCCTACCTCAAAAAGAATCATAAATATTTTAGTACATCCTTAGATTTTGTTTTTCTAGGACAATCTCTCCCTTAATCTATCCTCCCTCTAATCGCTCCTCCTACCTCCTCCCCTTTCTTCTTTGACTGAAAAGTATTTTTGCACTCTGGGTGTGTGTGTGTGTGTGTGTGTCTGTGTCTGTGTATTCTTCCTTCTTTTGACCAGTTCAGATGAGGGTAAGGTTTAATTATCAGTTGCCCTCACCACCTTCTTCTTGTTTGTATAGACTTCTACTTGTGCCCCCAGTTATGTGAGATAATTTTCCCTAACATTCCCCTCTCCCCAAGTGTACTCCTCTTCTTGCTTTTCAATTCTTCTCAAGATCATCAAGACACAACAAAACTACTCTCAGGCCTTGTTGATTTAGATTCCATTTATGGACCTGATAAGGATAAGGTTCAGAAAGGACACGTTTATCATCTCCCTATATTCTGATGTAATCCTTGTTTAGTCCTTTGTTACTATTCATTCATGTTTGTCTTTTTATGCTACTCTTCATTCCTATATTTGAACTTCAGAGTTTCTCCAAAGCTCTGGACTTTTCATCATCAATGCTTAGAAATCATATATTTAGTTAAAGAGCCTATACCATTTTTACTCAGTTTTGGGGGTAAATTAAACTTGTCTGTAAGCTCATATCCTTTGCCTTCCAGAATATCAAATGTCGTTTCTCTCCTTCTTTAACGTGGATACTAAATCCAGTTTAACTGCTTAAATTGCTTATGATCCATACTGCTTCCAATAGTTGAATTCTTCTTTTCTGGTTGTAGACAGTATTTTTTCCTTTTACCTGGAAACTTTGGATTTTGGCTATGACATTCCCAATAGTTTTCATTTTGTAATTTCTTTTAGGAGGTGACAGTCCCTTCTTTCTTGTTCCATTTTGTTCTCTGGTTCTACAATATCTGGGCAGTTATCTTTTAAAATTTTTCAAAACAGTAAATCTAGGCTCTTTTTGTATGTGGTGGTGGTGCAGGGGAGAATGACATTTAGGGAGTCCAGTGATTCTCAAATTGCTTCTCTATTTTCTAGGTCAGTTGTTTTTGCTGTGAGAAATCTTAGATTTTCTTTGATCTTTTGATCTTGTTTTAATATTTCTTGTAGCACCATGGAATCAATAGCTTCTATTTGGCCCACCTTAATTTTCAGGAGTTTATTGCTTAGGTAAGGTTTTGTACTTCTTGTGCCAAGCTGTTAATTCTCTTTCCAATTTTTCCATCGTTTTCATTTCTTTACCAAGTACCAATTTCATTTATATAAATATTTTTTATACTTTTAAAAACTCACATTTTATCCCTTTCAGAAATGCTAGTTGAGTTCAAGCTATATTTTTCTCTGAAACAGTGTTATAGATGTTTTGTATTCATTCCCTTCTGTGTTTCTGTCTTTAGCATGCCTACCACCAAAATTGCTCATTATGAAAGGATTCTTTGTTGTTTGCCCATTCTTCCACTTTACTTCTTGACCTTAGATTTGGTGTCATGGCTATGGCTTGAGGGACTGGCTCTGTTGATTTTTTCTCTTCTCTTCTCTTCTCTTCTCTTCTCTTCTCTTCTCTTCTCTTCTCTCTCTCTCTCTCTCTTTTGCTCACATATACTTTGTTCCACGATTGACCCTCATTTTACCATCTGCAGTCCTCAGTCTCCTCCCTATGCCTCTTTGAGCTAGACAAATGACTCACTGTGACTTTTTCTGTAGTTCTCTTTCAAGATTTAGTCTAGTATGTCTTCTCCATCTGTTAGAAGAATTTTGAGGAGCAGAACTGCTTCTTATCACTCTGTCATTTTGGCTCTGGCTTTAATGACTCTTGAATATGACATTTCCAATGTCTTTGTCATATTCTTTTTTCTTTTGAGATGCCTATCAGAGACTGATTATTCAATTCAACTGAACAAAGATTTATGAAGGACTTCTTATGTGACATTTAACTGTGGTGCAGTAGAAAAGGGCAAGCTTTGAAGACAGAAAGACCTCGATTCAAGACCTAACTCTGACTTATACTAGATACGTAATCCTGGGCCTGTCCTTTCAGTGCCTCAGGTAAATATCTAAAATTTCTAAGATAAGCTGTGAATCTGGTTGGGTGAAGGATGTTTCTAACTTAAGAGTTCTTTATGCTGATTTAATCACAGTCAACCAAGAAAAATGTGCCAGGTATTATGAACCTGGAGCTATTGAGGTGGATAAAATTTGTTTCCTGCCCTCAGGAACCTTGAAATTTATATCGGGCAAACCAGAACATGGGTAGAAGCAATGGGTCAATTCCTATATTGTAGCACATATTATGAGAACGATTATCACTAGGAGTATGAATGATGCTAGCTTCACTTACCATAGTCTCAAAATAGCAACCTGAAATTGCAGTGACGCTGTCGGAATGCTTTGTGTGGACAAACAGGCAGTGTGGCCATGGTCTGCAGCTCACTCTGCTTTTCCACTTAAAAGGTCTCTTTAGGAAGCTCCTGTGCCAGAGTTGCACATCCTTCCATTATTTCCCCATGTCTAATGACCCAGAGTGAGCCAATAATACGATTTCCTCCCCTTGAGCCCCCAGCCCCCTTTTCTCCCCTCTTTCCTTTTCGGGACGCTGCTGCACACACCAAGACAATCTCCTTTGTTTCTGAACATCTGAGATTCTTTAACAGGAATGCCATGCATGTTTCTGAAGACCGTCATGAGGCCCATGGCAATAAAGTTCAACATATTCAGGCTGTAATCTTCTCCCAAGGAAATGGTTAGGATGCCAATATGCCTCCAGACTTTCATTTCACAGTGGGACTGCGTTTGCAGCGACTCTGTCCAAGTCTTAAATGACACCAGCTGGGATGCAAAGCTTCACACAATAATTTCCAAAAATATTTCACAAATTTAAAAAATTAAACAAGAGAAGATTTAAATACGTGACCAGTTAATAAGGGACCAACCATTATAAAGCATTTAGACAAGCAGGACTTATTTATTCTTAGTGTTTATACACTGTAGTGCATGTCTAAAACCTGTTCTCCAGTTAGACACTGATTGCAAAATATAAATACAAAATACTTTGTAAACCACATTACCAACATTCTGGTTAAGTTAGGTTAAGAAACAATGGAAAAAGTCTAAAAAATAATGTCAGGACTAGCAATATAGCATTCACATTCCTGTCCAGTTATCTATTGGAGAATCAGTCCCTAAATATACGCCTTTTCCCTGTCCTTCTGCTATGTAATAGCATTGCTGCCACCATGTACATACCAGGCAATTTACAAACTTGCAAAGACTTGAAAACTCATGTATGTTTTCTTCTGAACTCTGCCATGCAGCTTGTCTTTAATTTTTCTATGATTGCAGAGTGAGCATAGTAATCTTAATTTCCAACTGTCCACAATTACTTCATCCTACGAACCCAAATACCTCTGAGAAGCCACTTCTAATGTTTCTCTTTCCCATGACTCTCTCCAAGAAAATGCCACAAGTACTGGCAATTTCAAAAAAAAAATTCAAACAAGTTGTTTCATATTTTTATTAAACAGAAAATTTCCACTGTTTCAAAATAGTATCTGAGTCTAAAAATTATTTTGGAGAGTAAGCTTTCTATTATATAAAAATTGGGTGGGAGAGTGGAGAGAGAGAGAAGTTTCCTTTGTTTAGGAAGTCTAAGTTAGTGGCACCTTCTCGATTAGAACAGCATTTTCTAAACTTCTTTGATCATGTCACTTCTGTGCTCAAAAACTGCCACATCAGTAGACAGTGGGATAAGTAGCAAAGAATAAGAAGTTTCCAAAAGAAATAAAATTGATCCAATAACTATAAAAATTCAAATTCTTTAATAAATAGCAATATGCAAATTAAAATAACCACTACCTGACAACCATCAAACTGGCAAAGATAAAAGATAATAACAAGGTGACAATAAAAGATGAAAAAATTAAATGTTGGTTCAGCTGTGGACAAACGGGCATATTATCACACTGCTGGTCCAATCTTTTTAGGAAGCAATATTTACTTACTGTTAAAAATGTTCACTAATGGGATGATAGCTAAATAAGCTGCTGAGAGGAAAAAATAGGGGAAAAAATTCCTCTTCTATAAAAAGAATTACTGGTAGGAGTGTAATAGCAAGAAACTAGAAACAAATTAAGCACCCACTTATTAGGGAATAACTAAACAAGTGAAAGTACATGAATGGAATGGGTTATTGTTATAACAACTCATGTATAAAAACAATTTAAGTGAATATGGGAAAACTTTTTTGCAATCATGTAGAATGAAGAAAGCAGGATTCAAAGAATGATACACATAGTGATTACAACTATATATTTAAGTTTAATAGTATCAACAAATTCATTCTGTAGCCACAAAAAAGATCACAAAGACAAGGACAGTGTGGGTTTTTAACATCTTTAACCTCCACCAATCTAATTTTATCTACTCTTTAACAGAAACTCTTCACCCAAATCAGCTTGCTTTCCTCATTCTCTCTCTCACCACATTCTAGATTTACTGCTATTTTCATCCTACATCTTCCAAATGGTAAGGATTCACTTTATGTAACTTTGGTGTCTTCCCCCCAAACCCCACCCCCAAAAAAAATTCCTAGCTCAGAGTAGGTCTCTGAAATTGCATGCCAAAGGATTATAACCAAATGCCATGGTGTACTTATCTACTGCCCTTTGTACTTTGTGAATTTTATATACCAATTCAAAAAGAAACTCACAGTTTTTAGAAGTATTTTAAGACTAGAAAATCCCATGCTACAATATTAACACCTTTAGCATTGTTTTCAGTTCTAGGCATCATTTATGTTGGCAGATTCCAGGATGGTGAGGGGATAGATCCATCACTGCTTCTTTTATGTATAGAGAACTTATCAAGTTTAGTCTGGAGAAAAAAAGATTTAAGTGGGGACAGAATGAGTTAAGATCATTACCTTTTAAGACCTTAAAGACTGTTATGCTGAAAAAGGCCCAGGTTTACCCTTTGGTCCCAACAGGCAGCACCAGGAGTAGATTTTTGCTTTATATAATAAAGAACTTCCTAACAATTAGAGCTGTTCAACCATGGGCTGCTGAGGAATGAGTGGGTTCCCTGAATCATTGGTCATGTTACAGCTGAGCCTTTATAATCACATTTTGAGATGTTATAAAAAGAATTCCTGTATCAAGAAAAAATTGGACTAATTGAACTCTGAAGGGACAAGATCATGATAAAAGTACAAGCCTCTCCAGTTCTAATTCTGGCTCTTCTGGAGTTCTACGAGATGGGTGTTTGTGGGGAAGACCTCTGGTCACTCTCCGATGTTCACAGATGCAATACGGAACAATGGAAAGAGACTGGAAAGATGTGGGCTTGAATCCTCTCTCTCTTAACATTGCCAGCCTGTGACTAAGACTAAGTCACTTAATCCCTGTTCAGTTTGGGCTACTTAACTTCCAAATGGGCAGTTAGGTGGTATAGTGGACAGAGCACTGGGCCTGGAATTAGGAAAACCTGAGTTCAAATCCAGACTCAGGCACATACTAGCTGGATGACCCTGGGCAAGTCACTTAACCTCCGTTTTCTTTTCTATAAAATGAGCTGGAGAAGGAAGTGACAAACTACTCCAGTATCTCTGCCAAAAAAACCCCAAATGGGCATGAAGAGTAAGATATGACTGAAATGACCAAACAACAATGACATTGTTTGACCAGACCTTTTGACGAGCTCTAAGATTATGATTCCTAACATCAAGTCTGTTTTCCTTGAATACAGTATCAGTTTGGTGACAGACTACAGAGTAATGATATTATTAAGATAGTATAAACATTTTTCTTATTAATACCAATACTGATATTAAAAGAAGCTTTTCTATCATTGAGAAAAATGTCAAGAATATTAATGAAATGTGATAATGGAAACACGATCTCAAAAAAAAGATGACTTTTCAAAAAATTTGTGTTAACCATGTCACCTAGGTCAGACTCAAATGAACGGAGATTTTTCACTTAATATACGGGAGAATTTTATCTAAAAAACAAAAATCAAACATCTAAAATTCAAAATTCAAGTTCATTGTGTGTGTTGTGATGGGGGGCATGAGGCAGAGAGGGAGATTGTATGTTCATTTAAAATATTTAACAATTCACTACAATTTAACTACAATTTATTTTATCTGCCAAAAATACTTTGGAAATAAATACAACTATGTTGTCCTTTATACTAGCTGTATTCCAAATCATGATCTCAACTTGTGATCCCAGAATAAACTCATATCTCAGGAATGACCAAAAAATGGGCCATTTGGGACATTTAAATGAAACTGCCTTATCATTAATTCCTGCTAAGTTTCAAGAAAATATTCAAGGAAACTGTCCAAACAGATTGGGGAAAACACATAAAGAATCTGTCCAAATGTCCAAAATAGCATCCCTGTAATATATTTATGAAACTCAGATCCAAATGTATTCTGATCCTAATATTCCTTGGCATCCTATTTCAAACATTTATGTTGGTTGCACTGGAAGAAATCAATATGAAAATCACTTATAGTAGGAATCTATTCATGTGTAGAAATCATCTGTACTATGTTTTTTAATTTTTAAAAAATGGATCATTTACATCTTTTTCATTCATGTTTATTCAGGTCACTGAATAATTTTAGTCTCCCTAAACTTGAGGTTTTTCTTTTTGTCCTAAACTTCTTCATGACCTACATTCTTAAGCACCAAAATGTCATACCATGTTGGAGCTAGAAGAAGGCCCTGGAGAAGCTACCTGCTCTCCTCCCTCCTCACCAAGGACAGAGCAGGGCAATGGCTGTCATGAAGAGAGAGTTCAATTTATAGAACTAAATTTTTAGAGTTCTTTTTTGAGGGAGAAAGGGAAGAAAATAAAGAATGGGTGTGGATTTATTTCATTCACATTAAGTAATTTATATTGCCTATGAATAATATACCACAAACCTGAATTTTATGGACAAAGGTAAATTTTGAAAAATGTCATTTTACAGAGGGTATGACACTAAGTAATGAGTATACATATAATGTCTCTCAATTATAATTTTGATCAAAATACTGAGTGGCTTATTAGGGCTAACAAAAATTTAAAGTAATGATAATTCTACCTGGTCACCAACTTTATCTTCCCCAAATTGAGACACCCCTTTGAACAAAATTTCTAGAATATGCCTAATGCTTTGCTATGAAGCAGATGCCAGTCGTCTCTTCTAGCTCCACCACCCTGTATCAGTGGAGTGCCCAAGTCAGAGACTATTCCTGTTCCCTTCTTATGCTATCCTGTGTCTTGATCCTCTCAGAAAATCCTTGGTGGGGAATGAAGGGAGGTGAGGGGGAAAGAGGGCATTTTTAATTAGCATTTATTCAAGATGAAAATTAACATCAAATTACTTATTTTCTGACAGATCCATATACTTTTTTTCTATCTTTTTTACATGGTTCCTTCAAAAATGAGCTAGTTAATCTTTTTTTTCGGGAAGTCCAAGCAAGCTGAAGTGCATGATGGAACATTACTATGATATAACACTAAACATTATGAAATAAATATAAGACATGTCAGCTCTTGGGATCCTTACTGCATTCCCACTTCAACAATGGGGCTCCATAACTTGTTTACTTTCCCTCCTCAGGATTTGGGGATAAACCTTTGAAAGGTCAGGAGTAATTCTATAATACACTGGCTCTAGCCCCTACTGTGTGCTTCCCTCCAAGATGATTAGCTCAGAATCCCTTAGGCGGTTTTAAGTGGGCTGGGGTGTGTGTGTGTGTGTGTGTGTGTGTGTGTGTGTGTGTGTGTGTAACACACACACAGAGAGAAAGAGAGAGACAGAGACAGAGACAGAGAGAAAGAGAGAGAGAGAGGGAGAGACAGAGAAGGGGATACTTGCAAAGATAATAAGCACAGTTGGTACAAAACATTCCCCGGAACGTCTGTGACACAACATCCCACATGGATACATTCAGAGTAGCTTAACCTTCTGAAGCCCATGTGCTAAAGGGATTGCCATAGCTCATGGTTTCTTGAAGAACTTTTGTCCCATTCATAGGTGCTCAAGAAGTTCCCCATAAAGAATGGTGAATTTGTTTTGAGTTTGTCTTTGGCAACTGATATAGACACTGTTGCCAGCTGATCCGGGAATGGCATTTAGGACACTGATGGGAAATCCAACATCCTCTGGATCCTATGAAACTGAATCTCCTTCGAGTATGGGGGTGGGTATAGGGAATGGAGAAGAGACTAGTCAAGGCTAAGCTTAAGGTTAAAGCCAAGGCCTCCCTCTCCCCATCCTCCACTCTCCTTATCCATGTACTGGAAAACCACATGTTCCAAGTTTTAGAATTCTATCCCTACTCAACTCATGTGATAAATTATAGCTGATCCTCAGTCCCTAGATATTACCAAATTTCATCGGTGTATTAGAACATATTTCCTGTCCTGTTCATTTCATTTCAAAGACTTTTCATATTTACTCTAAGGTTTTTTGATTTATTAATTGATTGAAAAGCATTTTCACCTAATAAAGTTATCCAAGCTAGATGGTAGGGTAGCTCTGACCCCACACTCACATAGAAAAGTAGGGGGAGGCTTATATGAAATGATACAAAATGAAAGTAGCAAAATCAAGAAAACAATACACATAATGACTATAACAACATAAATGGAAAGAACAACCACAAAATAACTGAAACTGAATCCCACAAATCTATCATGACCAAGCTTGGCCCTAAAAAAGAAATATGTAGATATAATTCCCTGCTTCTCTTGCAGAAGTAGGAGGCCAGGCATATGGAACACTGCAGATAAAATGCCATATTTAGCTGCTATATAGACAGTTTTGCTAAACTTCCCCCCTCTTTTCTAGTCTTTGTTATAGGGAATAAGTGGGAAATGTTAGTGATAGAAAAATAAAAGATATCAGTAAACAGAAAATTTGTTAGTTATGGGCAACATGACAATTAAACTGACATGATGAAATACTAGTCTTATATTCACAGTGTATCAGTGCAGATGAATTTCAAATTCTCTGTTTTATAGAGGGAAATTAAGATATCTGATTTGATACCTTCTAATAATAATAATAATAACAGATAATATTTATATAGTACTTACTATGTGCCAGGGTCTGTGTTGTGCACTCTATAACTATTATCTCATTTGATCCTTACAATAACCTTAGGAGATAGGTGCTATTGTTTTACAGATAAGGAAACTGAGGTAAACAAAGATTAAGTGACTTGTCCATTGTCACGTAGCTAATAAGTGTTTGGGGCTGGATCTGAATTCAGGTCTTCCTGACTTGAAGTCATTGCTCCACTTAACTCCAAGATGTTAAATATTCTTGTGCTGAGAAACTCATGCTATATAGCTTTTGTTTTCTAAGTTCTGAAATAGCCTCTGGCTAAAAGGAATAAAATATGACCCAAACATAACTTCCTCCTTGAATATTTTTGGATGAAAAAGGTATTCTTTTACTGTTGATAAATGTCCATGCTGTAAATGTGAGTTTTATGACTGTTGCTATTTGTGGAAGAAACAGGTAGGTCAGAGACTTATGCTGGGGTTGACTATGTCTTCCTCCAAGGGTTGTACTGTGGACAGAAGGCTGGAGGTAGAAACAACATAAGGAATGGAGGAGAATTACAGTAGCTTTTAAAGCAAAGTCAAAAGGGGGCAGAGAAGATTAGACAGAAAACTGAGATTAGGTTATGGGATGAGCAGTAAGAATGGAAAGAAAGTAACTGAAAAACCCTTAAAAGAAATAATCATATTTTTGTCAATGGCACCACCCTTTTCCCAGTCACTAAGACTCATAAGTGTGGAGTCATCTAGGACTTTTCCCTTTACCTCACTTCACAACTAATGAGCTGCCAAGTTCTATGAACTTTTCTCCACAATCTCCCTTACATCTGGATACCTCCTTTTAATTCACATTCCAACCATGCTTGTTCAGTCTCTCATCTTTTCTTGCCCAGACGACTGTAATAACCTCTTCACTGATTTTCCTCATTTTAGTTCTACTTGCATAGTTACCCTCCAGCCCCATTGGTGCCCTGACTTCCATCTCCATCCCTTCACTCGTGCCTGGAATAGATTGTCCACTCCCCTATCCCTGCCCAGTCCCTGTTGGCTGAAGTGCATCCTTTCCTTCAAGGCCCATTCAAAAAAGACTTTATCCAAGAAGCTCCCCAGGTAACCTCTGAAGTGACCAATGTTTCTCTCAGTTTTCCATGGCCTACCCAGCTGTGCGACCTTAGGAAGTTACTTTGTGTCTCAATTCCCTTATCTGGAAAGTGAGAAATGAGAGAACGGGAATAAAAGTACTCACAATTCCTTTCAGTGCTAAATCTTATGAATCTAGTAGTGGCACAAGAAACTGAAGAGGAGAAACTCGATAGGGAAAGAAATGGAAGTTCATTGGAGTCATAAAGAGTGCTGCCCCAAGGAGATACCATCTAGTGTAGGAAGATCTGGATGGGGAGGAAGCCAGGAAAGATAACCAAGTGAGTATTCAGGTGGTTATACACAAGCTCACAAACAGCTCATAGATGTACCTTACATTTGTTAAAACATAACACAAGAGAGGGCAGCTAGATAGTACAGTGCACAGAGTACTGACCCTGGAATCAGGAAGATATGAGTTCAAATCCAGCTTCTAACACTGATCACTTACAAGCTGTGTGACCTTGGGCAAATCACTTAGCCCCAATTGCCTTGCCAAAAAAGAAAAAACAATACAAAATAAAATATCAGCAAACACAAAACTTGCTTCTTCAGCATCTAAGGGAGGAAAGAGAAGTGGCTATTGGCTTGGACAAGGGATGAGAAGTATTTTCAGACAAAGTCTATATGAGAATGTGGAAATTTGTTTTGATTGAATATCTATATATTTATTATAAATATTTTGCTTTCCTTTTGTTTTTAGGGGAAAATGATGGCAGAGGAAAAAAATGCTTGAAGACTGAAGGAAAAAAATTGCTGAGTAGAAAACAAGAAAATGAGGCGCCTAAAATCATGTTTATAAGGTTTGCTAGATCACTAGCCAAGAAATGAAACTTTGAGTAAGATCCTGAAAAAGCCTCAGGACTTCATTAACCTGAGTATCATGTTAAACAAGTTGAAGTGAGTAATATACTTGAAATCATAAACCTGTATAAAATTTATCTTCCAAGCTATCTATATAACAATAAAGTCTTTTTTTTTTTAATACTCTATCTGGAGAAGCACATATACCACAGAGAAAGGCCCCCTCTTTGGAAGAGAAAAGCTTCTCTACTTAGATGAGGGCAAATAAAGGCTACCCATCTAGTAAGTCTTTTAGTTTGAAGGCTTCCTTGGGTCTATTTCATTATAACTTTAAGACAACTTTTATAATTGTGATCATTCTACTAAGCTCCAATAATTCCTAGCTACTCCTTCTCTCCCTCAGAACTCCAAGAATTGGAATGCTAGGCATTGAGTTTAGCTAAACCCACCTATTCCTTTCCCACTTGTTCTATCTGCCAGATATTACTGAAACCTGATGGCACAGCTCTCTGGCTACGCTTTCTAGTTCTGGCTCCACCCTCACTCATTTCCTTCAGCTCACTGGTTGAGGAACAGAAATGGAATACTCCTTGCTCCCCACTGACACTTCCTGATTCTCCCCCTGTCTCCACTTCTCAGTAACCTCCCTCCTTGGAAGTCTATGTTTTCATATATTACCTCCCCCCTCCCCCCCAATCAAAATCCTGGTAACTCTTGTCTACAGATGCCCCACATCACTCCCTTTTCTTCCTTAATGAGTTTGGTACGGGAGTCACAACTTTTTCTTTCTTCCCCAACTTCTGCCCTTGTACTAGTAGGGACCGCCAATGGACACACGGACTCTTCCTCAAACATTCAGTTCCTCAACCCATTTACTTCCCATGATGCACTCCAAGAGCCACCCACAAAGGTGGTCCTACCCTTGCTCTTGCCGTCACCACAGGTGTACTAGCTTCTGACCAAGCATTCTGACACTCCCTTAGCCAACCATCATCTATCCGTTTCCCCCTCTTCCTCTGCCTTTCCTTACCAAATCGTACTCTGTCTGCCCCATGACCTCCAATCCCTTGCCCCTCTGTCCTCTCCCCGGCCATCTCTCTGTACCAGACTCTCTCTTCTTCTCCCTGTCTTGACTCCCCAGCACCTGATCCCACTCGACCTTGCTGTCTTCTCGAGTCCCACCTTTTTGCTTGTCACGTCAGTGACCACCTCCTGCTAAGCTCAGCATGGCATCTCTCCTACCACTCACTCTCCTTACACGTGTGATTGAACGTAGGTAAGCAAAGTCACACATCTGTTCGGAGCCCACTACAAATTTAGGTTGTAAGCCTCAACTTGGCCCTCATTGCTGCTAGGTCATCCTATTCTATCTGCCTAATCAACTCAGCATCCTGCTCTCCAGGGGCTCTTCCAAACCTTTTCATCCTTCTTCTCCCATCCTCAACTGAGAATATTTTACAGGAATAATTGAGGTTATTCACTATGAGCTCCCTCTTCTCTCTTTCTCCTCATCTCATATTACTCAAGTTTTCTGCCACTCCTCCTTCACCCCTGTCTCAGATGGTGAGGAGAACCCGTCTACCTGCTCAAGTGATCCCATTCCACTCCATTGCCTCCTCTGTTGTTGTTACTTTATCAATTTATTTTCTTTTTTCTTTTCTACATTAATTTTTTCTCAATTACATGTAAAATTTTTTTAGCATTCTTTTTTTTTTTTTTTTTTTACAATTTTGAACTCCAAATTCTCCTTTCCTCCTCCCTAATTGAGAAGACAAGCAATTATAGATAATACATGTGCAGTCATACAACATATGTAAAAGAAAATGCTGACCAAGAATCCAAGAATAATGAAGTTTAAAAAAGCATGCTTAAAAAAGTTTTAAAAAATCTACATTCAGACGCTACCAGTGCTATCTTCAACTTAAATCCTTCAGAACTGTTTTGCATCATTGTATTGCTGAGAAAATTTAGTCATTCCCAGTTGATTATACAACATTGCTATTACTATTTATAACTTATTTTCAAACACTCTCTGTCTATGGGTTCATTTCCCATTGCCTACAAACATGTTTTTGTTTCCCTCATCCTGAAAAATCCTTCACTTGATCCTTCCATTCCTGTTAATTATCACCATAGGTTTCTTCTGTCCTATGAGAGATTAAATGATTGGAAAAGGCTGTCTATACCAGGTGTCTTCCTTTTCTCTTCTCTCACTCTCTCCTTAACTCCTTATAATCTATCTTCTAACCTTATCTTTTCACTAAAACTATCCAATCTAATGGCGTCTTCATTCTCTTCAACATCTCTGCAGCTTTTGGCACTGATGACCACCCTCTCCTCCTTGATACTCTTAGGTTTTTCCATGTCTCTTGGCTTTCCTCTTACCACTTGCTCTTGGTTTCCTTTTTCCAGACCCTCCTCCAGACCATGCTTTCTAACCACAGCTATACTACAGGATTCTGTCTTTGTATTTTTTCACTTGGTAAGGTCATTAGTTCCCATGGATTAAATTAACATCTCTATGTTAATGAATCTCAAGTCTAATGATTCTGCTCCAAACTCTCTGCAAACGTCTAATCTTGTATCTTCGACTTTTCAGACCTCTCAAACTGGATCCAATAGAAATCATAGACTCAATATATTAAAAACTTAACTCATGGTCTTTTCCCACAAAAACTTACCTCCCCTACTTCCTATTACTGTTGAAGGTAATACCATTCTCTCAGTACCTCAGGCTTGCATCCTTGACTTCCCACTCAGTCTCAGCCCTCATGTCCAATTAAATTTCATAGCAACCCCTCCCCAGAACAGGACAGCGTGGAGATCAACTATTAACTTCTACTGATGTAAAAACATTGAATTGTTTACACGTTTATTTTGTTCTGCTTAATTTTTCACTGGTAACTCAGAGTAATATGTGCAAGTAACAGATACAAGGGAGCCTAAATCAGCTCTAGTCAATCAAGAGTGATCAGAAAAGTTCGCAAAGAAAAGGGGGGAAAAGGGAGGGGACAAATTTCATTATTGGAAAAAAAAAATGGAGCTGAGGCAGGATTAGATATAGTTTACAAAGCACTCAGTGAAGTTTAATAACCAGGCCAGAGGGTAGAAGATGGACATCTCCACTGATGTGGGGCCTTTGAAGTTCCAGCTAACTCTTCTTTGATCCCCTGCCTGTTGTGCCACTTACCTGGCACTCCAGTTCCTGGGATTTTGATCCCAAGGGGAGAGATGTTTTCTGTTGGCACCCTTTTATGTTGCTTCCTTTTAAACAACCTCACTGTGTCATAGCTGCAGGATCAGGAGCAGTTGCGAGAGTCATTTAAAATGTGCACAGCCTTATACACCATTATCTTTCACTGAGTTCTCACAAGCATCCTGGGAATGGGTTCCACAGCTATCCCCCTCAGAGAGGTGGGACCTTAGGCAAGGTTTGCAACTCTTCTGGGTTCGATTTCCTCTTGTACACAGAGGGAGCATCCTCAATGATTTCAAAGGCTCTTGGAACTTTGAGCATAACAAGCCAGGAGCAAGGGCAGGGGCTGAATCCATACCTTCCTATCTCTACAACGAGCACTTTCTCTCCTTATCCCCACAATACTACCTCATTAAATAAGAGATTTTCATCTAATTGTAAGGAAAATGTCAACTCTGAAAATAATTTTCAAAAGCTTTTAATTTAAACCTTTGTTTTAAAAGAAAACATAAAGCCCAGAAGCACGAAGGATGTCCAAATATAATTAATTACTAAGAAACCTACTATGGACCAGGGTTCTGGATGTTGGGGATATAATGACAAAGACTGAAACAGTCCCTACTCCCAAAGAGCTGGCATTTTAATATTTTTATGGAAAATGATGAAATCAGGATTAGAACCAGTTTTTTTTTGACATATAGTACACATTCTTCCCATGATAACTTGTGTGTGTATGTGTATTTGTATGCACATGCATGAAGAGGAAGTTTGTTTTCCTCTATCAGTGTCTAGAGAATTAAAAAAAACACAACCACCAGTTTCTTGTAGAAAAAAAATTAAGGTCCCAAAAAGTTGAAAGGAAGAAGAAGTATGGAAAGAAGGAAGAATATAAAAAAAAAAGGAAGGATAGATGGAAGAAAGGAAGGGAGGCATGCATAGAAGAAAAGAAGGATGGATAGAAGGAAAAGAAGAAGAAAGGAAGGCCTTTATGACTTAGTCCGCAATTCAGTCCAAGTGGCAACCCTTTGGGTGATTCAGATCCTATGCTTACTTCACAGTTTGGCCTAGTTTTGACTCATTTTGGTTACACATTAGTTAAGAGTTTTATGTCAGAAATTAAGATGGAATTTTTCAGAGAGGAGGGAAAACCAGTTAGCTTAAGGGGCCTTTTGCCAAGGAGACCACTTAAGTCCCAACTTTGGCAGTTCTAAACCTGACACCAAAATAATGGGAGGATCTCACAGAGAGTAGAATCTGGCTAGGAAACCCTGAAGGTCTCTGCAACCTGTATCTGCTTATTAAAGCCAAAAAGACCATTCTCTTTTACATAACTCTTCATTCTTTAAGGTTATATGGTCAAAACAACACTTGACAGATCCAAATTTCACAACAGTAAACAGCTTCCAACACGCTCCTATGCTCTAAGAATTAAATTTCAAGACTATAAATATTCCAGCTGTGTTTTTTCACAGTCCCATCTCCCCTTAAAGTCCATCTCAGAACTGCCAAAAATTCTTCCACTGGATTTAAATCATTTAAAGATTCTCCAGTGGTGGAATGCAGCTTTAGTCTTATCAGTTTTGATTTTAGTGAATGTCTGTTTCAGATCAGGTTTTGCATTTTTAAAAATGACTTTTCTATCAATAATGCATCAGAAAATGTTCAGCCAAGAGTCTGATCACTGCCATGGTCTACAGGGACATATCTTTTTTAGAAATGAAGTAATGCTATTTTGAGGATACTCTTTCCCAATGCACATATTGAGCCTAGCACTGTGTTCTGTAAACTACATACAAATACCTTCTGGAATTTACAACCACGGCCAAAATATCTGTGGAGATATTTGTCTAAATGGCCACACTAAACAAGAAGCTGGACATGATGAATGGGATGTCTGAAGGAATAAATGGGCTCAAGATGGGCTTAAACAAATAAGATCTAGAAAGCTGGAAGGGGCCTCAGAAATTAGTTAATCTCATTTCACAGATGAGGAAACTGAGGCCAAAGAGACGTAAGTTAATCAAAGGTCACACATGTAGTCAGTCTTCCAGCCCAGGAGTCTGTCTTACATGTAATATAAGGAAAAACTGAACTAACAGGTTAGCAATTTTGTTGTTCTGCTTTTCCACACAGAAATAAGAAGAGATCCACATGAAAAAATACTCAAACCTCCTGGCAGATAAGATAAAATCAGAAAATGTTAAAAAAAAAAAAAAAAAAGGCCCAATGATAATTGTATAAATTATGTATACATATATTGGATTTAACATATATTTCTACCATGTTTAACATATATTGAACTACTTGCCATCTTAGGGGAGGTTGTGGGGGAAAATTGGAACACAAGGTTTTGCAAGGGCTAATGTCAAAGAATTGTCCATGTTTTGAACAAAAAAAGCTTTAATAAAAAAAAAAACTCACTATTGTATTAGAAATAAATAAGACTTATTTCACCCAAGAATGAAAAAGGTTTAAAACCCTTGTGTCATGGAAAAAGTTTTGGTTGGGGATGAGGATCGGGGCCATAGAAATGAAATTCCTCTAGGTGAATTCTAGGAGTATTGTTCTTTAGGCACCCACTTAATCCTCTACTTAATCCAAGGTACACTAAGTACCTTGTAATAAGAAGCAATAAGAAGGTACAGTAGGTGGCAAAATAGAGTGAGGGGCTCAGAAAGAATGGAGTTAACATCTGTGCCCCCTTGAGCAAGTCACAACCTGTTTGTTTCAGTTTTCCAATTGTAAAATGGGAAAAATAATAGCACCTCCCTTGTGTGCTGTTGCGAGGCTCAAATAAGATAATATGCACAAAGCACTCTGCACAGTGCCAAGCACATAGTGGGCACCATACAGATACTTATTCCCTTCCCCAATCATTAAGTAGTTAGACCTTATGAAGAGGAAGGTCAGAGTAGGTTTTAGATAACCTGGTCTGAGATAACTTAGGACTCAGATATTCAAACCATGGAAGGACAAAGCAGAGGAAGAACTCCGTCCCAATTTCACTAATAAATGCTGGTATTAGAATTCTAAGAAAAACCATGGCAAACAGACTATAATGATATGCCCCCCAAACTCTTCATTATAAAGAGCAGGTTTGTGTCAGTGAGAGAGTGGCATAGGAAGTTTTAGTTAGAGAGTAAGATTTCAAAATTCAGAATCTTGGAGATGGTACAATCCTGAGATATGATGACGTGATTGGTGTGATCATATTTAAATGTGATTGAATTTAAGTGGAAAAAGACTTGAGTGGAAATGAGGAAGCTGAAGAATTGCATGATCAGATTATTAGAAACTGTCACATGAATAATAAAAGTCACTGAAGATAATGGCCAGTGATGGGGGAAAAGGAAAACTGAACCAAGTTCTGTTGATGAAAAATGTGAGTATTCTTCAAAGGTATCTCTTTGGTTCTCTCTCTTCACATATGATTTCAACTACCACCTACACATAGATGACTTCCACATATTTCTCTTGCAGTCTGACTTGTTTTTTTCTTAATTTTACATATATTTCTATAATTATCCATAGCATATTTTTGCCTGCATGTGCACAATCAAACCCAACTAATTTAAAATACACATCACTTTATTTATATATTTCCCAGTAACATCATCACTCACTTGATCACCAATGTTAATAACTACAAGCAAGGCAAATGAAGCATAGAAGAAACTGTGTTAGCAAAAGCAGAATCTAAGACGTGGATAAGAATTGGGCAGGGAGGGTGGAGGAATGTCTTTGAGGGATGAGACTGGGATCAGAATATTTATTTCAGGCAAAATGAGTTATGGCTGGTAATTTTTTCTTTTAAAGAAATGAAACAGTATTTAATAATGGGGAAAAAAAGGAAACTTAATTATAACCTTGAAGATTAATGGATAAATTTACCCATGATAAGAACATTAGAAAAGAATAGAAAACAGAACCCAATAATATGTATGTTCCTTTTCTCCTTTTCTGTCTCTATCTCTCCCTACACACACACACACAAACACACATACGCACACACATTTTTGAGATGGAATGTTGGGATAGTAATAGTTTAACTGTTAGTCTGATGATAGTTAACTGTTATGGTTAGAGAAAAATCTTTCCTATAAAATTTCTGTCTGGTAATCAAGGAGACTCTGGTGAAATATCTCAAGTTGATAACTCTCTAGAGTGATTCATTTCACTGCTGTAAAGCTCCTTTACAATAAAAATATACTTTCTCTCCATTGATTTCAGTTCTGTTTTCTTAGTATGAAATATAACAAATATGCTCCCCAGTTAAATATTTAAAGAAAGGCATGCTCCCATGCTCAGACTAAATAGTTCTAGTTCCTTGAACATTCTACTAATGACATGGCTTCAAGTGTTCTGAGCATCTTGGTTACAAAGCATTAATCCCTGTACCTTTTGTGGTAGCAAAAATCTAGAACCAAAGTGAGTGCCTATCAGTTGGAGAATAATTGGACAAATCAGAGTAAATGAATATAACAGAATACTATTGCACTGTTAAGAAACAACAAACATGAGGAATTAAGAAAAATATGGTATTATCTGTATCAACTTGATACAAAATAAATAGTGTAGAACAAAGAAAATAATATGTACAATTACTACAATAATGTGAACAAAAGCAACACTAAAGGCATCTGAATTCAGGTTAAATGCAATGAGCAATTCTGGTTTAAAAAAAAGATGATGACAACTATTTTCCCCCTTTGGCAAAGAGATGGGAGAGGGGAGAAGGGGGAACTAGTGTGTTAGGATGCTAAAAAATACTAATATATCAAAAAATAGTCCTGGTGCCAAAAATGAATACATAGTACCTGGACACCATACTTTAGATGATGTTTCATCAGTTTCAAAAACAGAAAACAAATACTCCTGTGATATGGACATTAGGTCTTATTGGTATGGCCTCATATGGTTAATTTTTTTCCCCTTTTAAGCAGTTACATTAAATGGTTGGCTCATATCTACTCCACAGCTGAATATACTCTCTAGATATTTTTCTAGACCTGTTTTAAACTAGGTTTTCTAGACCTGTTTCTAAAACTATTCTCTCTCCTTCTATATTTTTACAATTGATTTTTGAACCAAAACAGAATTTTATGTTCACTGAAATTCATCTTGCTTATTTTTACTCAGCATTCTTGTCATTCATGGTATTACATCATTAATATTATCCCATTCAGCTTTTGATTAACTGAAAATCTGGTTAAGTACATCTTCTTGTATTTCATCTGTTTTTGATAAAAATTACAAAAAAGACAGGGTGAAAGACAAATCTATTAGGCCCCATCTTTAAGCATGCAGTAGATACTAGGAATTTGGTGGACAAGGGAATGGCAAATGAAGAGGAAAGGTCTGGATTGGGTGGAAGCTAATATAAACTACAAAAACCAAACCTCACATAGCCTTTGCTAGGTTTCATTTGGTCCCTTCCCGACTCAAATGTTTTCTGTTGTCTTATGGGGCTGATTATAAAAATTCTTGCAGCACCACAATAGAGATTTCTATCCAGTTTGAAAACGTCATTAAAAGCACTCTAATGCCATAATTATTCAACTATTTAAAAATCCACCTAACAGTCCAAATTTTGTAATATTAAATGCCACAGCATAATCATGTTTCTGAAGCCCAAAGAAATAATGCCTATAGCATTTTCCACATTAAATTAAAAACCTATCAATATGAAATTAGTTCAGAATAACTTCTTTTTTGATCCCTATACTGGTTCCTAAAAAGCACCGAGTTCTTCTGTAAATGTTTATGGAGTAGTGCTTGGGGTGTGGGGGTGGTATAAAAGATAACTGCTCATAACATGGAACATATATTTGTATTTTACTATTTGTTTTGATGAATGATATTTTATGTTCAGTTTTTAATTTAAAAAGTAATATTGATGGTTTTATTTTTATAAGAAAAAAATTGCTTTTTATTTTTAGATGGCCCTTAACTGATTCATTTCCAATCCTAATCACTGGATATCATTAGGAAAATTAATCTATGTCCTAATTTACATATTCACTCACTTTTATTATCTCAAACACTTCTCTTTCTAGATGTATTTTAGCACCTAACCTTAAAAGAGTAAACTTTTGACCCTAAATTGTAAATAATGAATTTATACTGATACTGTACCCATACTGTCACTTTTATATGAAGCAGGCTGCACATTAAAAGAATTTCCACTGCCATGGGTATTTCTTCAAGGATATCCTGTGGGTTCATATGCTAAAATAACTCTGGAGGCCACTTTTCTAGAAGCATAATGTGAGAAACAGAGTTTGGTCCGTATCCAACTGTTTCTCTGTTTTGCACTAACTGAAATTGCTGAATTATCTGGAGCTTACAGCTGGTGTTTTCCCGAATTGGCTCTGGGCCTATGTAGAAGGATACAATGTGGAAAGTACCTTCATTTTGTTTTTCTAATTTTGTGGAAGAACTAAGTTTGGGAAATTGAGGGATTGTTAATGCCGGATAGAGTCAAACCTCGAGAGATGTAAGTATTGATTTGAATTTTGATCCATTCATACTTCAGGAAACAGTAATGTGAAAGTGGTATTAGATTAGTTGGTCTTGGTCTCAGAAGCAGAATTATGAGGACTAGGAAGAAATTTAAGAGAAGCAGACTGAGGTTTGAGGTAATGAAAAATTTCTTTATAATTATAAGTATCTAAAGTATAATAGGATGCTCTAGAAAACAATGGGTTTCCCCCTCACTAGAGTTCTTCAAGCAAAGGTTGAATGCCTTATTTTCAGGCCCTCCCATTCTGGCTTCACTGGATTAGAATGAACTACTGTAGTCATCAAATCAATTATGTAGAGAGAAATCTTCTTCAAGTGATGGCTTAGACTGATTGACTTCTGAAGTCCTTTGCAACTGAGAATCTGAGATTTGCTTCCAAAGCCTTTGTTCTGATTGTGGAATGCTAAAACACAGGAACAGTATTTGCTGAAAGAGTAAAATGGAATTTACAATCTGATTATTTAAAAACTGGTTTGTATTTCATTACTGACATGACATGATAAATTAATAGATGCTTCTTCTGCAAGATGTAGTAGGTTCTGCTCTAGTGGGTTTTGGGTAGGAGAGGAAAGGCCAGAAGATACAGTCCAAAATAATTCTTAGGTCAAAGTCTCTGCAGGCTGGGGCAGCTAGGTGGCGCAGTGGATAGAGCACCAGTCCTGAAGTCAGGAGGACCTGAGTTCAAACTTGGCCTCAGACAGTTAACACTTCTTAGCTGTGTGACCCTGGGCAAGTCACTTACCCCCAATTGCCTTAGCACAAGAAAAAGTCTCTAGAGGCAAATGGTATTCCTTCCCATTTTAGAAACTGAATTAAAGTATGTGTAGATAATAGTCAGTGGAAAAACTCTTTGTGCGTAAATTTTTGCACTGCTAAGGTGCCTTAAGACACCATTCTAATCTAATCACAAAAATGAACAAGGAAGAACATGTTTGTTTGAAAAGAAGGGCCGTTTGATGAAGATAATGGATATAAAAGGATTGTTTAAAAGTCAATACAAAAAGTTCTCTCAACAGACAAAAAATCTGGTTCCAAATCTCCTACATGTTATAAAGACCTGGAAACAATTCTGTAAACTTGGAAGACCTTTTACCTTTCAAGGCTGGTGGCCAAGAGTGTCTCCTTTCTGCCTTTGCTGATTCCCCTATCTGGAAGTGAGTTCTTTCATGCCATCATCCCAAGTGCCTCTTGTAAGTCCCAGTAGCACTGACCCCTGAGCACAGGGGTTGAGGATGTCCAGAACAACTGTGCACAGTGCTGAGCGTGGGGTCTTCTATATGGGAGATGGCTGTCAAGTGTTTGCTAAGAAAATGAATGAAATGAAATGGCACATACAAGTCCTGAAGCTTTAGAATCTAATGAAATGCACGCGTCATTTAGATGAAAGGGAGTCGCTTACCTTCTTTTACTATTTCCTCATCAGAAAAGTTGGGGAGAATAACATGTCCTCTACCTACCTAGCAAAGCTGTTTTGAGGAAAATACTCAGTAAACTTTAAAATACAAGAAAAATATGAGCTATTATTATACTGTTGCGTACATTCTGCTGATAGCTAAGTTCCTGGCAATGCCCACAGTCTTCCACTCCCCGAGTGGCTTGATCTGTTTGCCTTCACACTGGTTAAGTCAGCATTCCTGGAATGTTTTACAAACTCTTTGACTGTGATATGCCTTCATTGTGAAGGACATGGTTGAGGGTTTCAGGGTGTTCTGATCCCAAGTACTGCTTTTCCCTTTCTCCTAATCTATTATTCAGATTTTAATCAGAACTTCTATATTTCCGAGAAAGCCAAGACTTTAAAATATACAAAAACATTAGCAAGTTATTTTTATTTTTTTAAAGAACATCATTCTTAAATGTTAATTTTATGGTTTTGACCAATACTCAGTCTTATATTATATTGCTGTTCTTCTACCTCTGAGAAGGCATAGTTTTTAGTCACTCTGAGTTGTGTTGGCAGAGTTGTGTTGGCTCTTTGGTACTTAGAGGAATAATGGAACAGTGGAATTATTATTTTCCATACTCCTGATGCTTCTGACAGGAGCATTCTCTAGTCACTTGCACCCTAAGAGCCTTAGCAGTGAATGTCTGCTGGGTTTTCATTGACACTGAACCCAACTGCTGCCAGAGGAAGGAACTTGGCCAGGTCCATTGCATAGTCATTGAAGGCTCTGAGACTGCTTTGGAGTTCTAAACTACAATAATCTGACCTGAGCTCCCAAAACAGTCTTGAAACTATTCAACCATAATTTTGACTGATTTAAGGTATAAAAAAATTTTTAAAGGTAGACTAAAATTTTTTTCATATCATCTGATAATTTAATTAAATGTAACAAACAATTATTAAGAACACTGCACTGGGCTCTGAAAGTATTTGAAAAATAATGTAAGGATTTGTTCTCAAAGATTTTACTAGAATGAGAATGGAGTTAAACAATTTACATGATATAGATAGATATAAATATATACAGATAAAAATATGATTTTCAGTAGGAGTGTAAGTACAAGATTGGACTGCTTAAGCTAAATTTATTCCTAAATACATAATGTTATAAGGTCAAGATCTACAGGAGGCCTTAGAGATGAAATAAAATAACTAGGAAGACAAAGTCAAATTTAAGGAGTGATTCTGAAGTCAAGAATTAAAGTTACTAGTAAGAAAACATGCTAAGAAGCAAGATGAACAAAATAGCAAGAAAGTGAACTAAGCATATGTATAAAAGTTTCCATGATGACACTGTCCTAAATGATATCTAGGATAATAAAAGTGATATTCCAAGCTGACACTAATAAATCTGAATAGTCTATACTGGAATTGTACTTTCCAGTTTACAAAGCCCTTTAATATTTATTTGATACTCACAACAACTCATGATACAATGGTTTGGAAGGAGTATAAATATTATTATCCTACTTCTATGAATGAAATTTGGACTAGGATGTGTTGATAAATTTTTAACGAGTGGTGGTTTGGAAGAAAAAAAAGTATACAGGACACACTTTTAAATTCAAGTTGCTTTATTAGCATTTTCTCTACTATTCTCTTTTAAACTCCAGACTGGGGACAAATCTAAGAATGATTTAAAAAAATGTTTTTAATATAATAAAACTTTATTTTAAAATGTAAAAACCATTCTTAGCTTGTAGGCCATACTAAAACAAGCAGACTTGTTTTGGCCCACGGGCTGTATTCTGTCTATTCCTGATCTAAACAATCAGCAAAACAATAAATCAAACCCTGATTTGTAGTGTTTGCTGATTTTGTGTTGTAAATGCTTATATTGCAAATTTCATAGCTGACTCTTGGGAGACTGTTCAACTGGCTCCAGCAAACCCTTGAAATGGGGGCACAGAGAAGGGAAGTAAATTGCTTACGGTCTCCAGGGCTCCTTCTACCACACTCACCTTGTTTTAGCAACTTCCTCTGTGTCTTTCAACCTTTAGACCATCTAAACATTCTCATCTCCTCACTAGGTAACCTCATTTCTGCCAAACCTAACTTATTCTTTGTTCATATCCTTTCAAATGGCTAATTACATAAGTCCCAATCACTGCTTATAAGAAAGAGGAGAAGGAAGAGAATAAACATTTATTTGGCACCTTTTTTTTTTTTTTTTTTTTACTGTGTTTTAATGAAAAATATCTCAACAGGTGTTAACAACAACTCCAAGAAGGCCTCTCTTTCAAGATGGAGCTCAGGCACCCCCTCCCAGGTGCTAGTGCCCGCCCTCTTAAACCATCTTGTATTTAACCTGTGCCTTGTGCACGTACTGTGTTTGCTCCTTTTGTGTTACTCTGTACTTGCCATCTGCCATGTCAGAATGTAAGCTCCTGGAATAGTTCGGAACTATGCTCAAAAAGTTATCAAACTGTGCATACCCTTTGATCCAGCAGTGTTGCTACTGGGTTTATATCCCAAAGAAATTATAAAGAAGGGAAAGGGACCTGTATGTGCACGAATGTTTGTGGCAGCCCTTTTTGTAGTGGCTAAAAACTGGAAACTGAATGGATGTCCATCAGTTGGGAGAATGGCTGAATAAATTGTGGTATATGAAAATTATGGAATATTACTGTTCTGTAAGAAATGACCAACAGGATGATTTCAGAAAGGCCTGGAGAGACTTACATGAACTGATGCTGAGTGAAATGAGCAGGACCAAGAGATCATTATATACTTCAACAACAATACTATATGATGACCAGTTCTGATGGACCTGGCCATCCTCAGCAACGAGATCAACCAAATCATTTCTAATGGAGCAGTAATGAACTGAACTAGCTATGCCCAGAAAAAGAACTCTGGGAGATGACTAAAAACCATTACATTGAATTCCCAATCCCTATATTTATGCACACCTGCATTTTTGATTTCCTTCACAAGCTAATTGTACAATATTTCAGAGTCTGATTCTTTTTGTACAGCAAAATAACGTTTTGGTCATGTATACTTATTGTGTATCTAATTTATATTTTAATATATTTAACATCTACTGGTCATCCTGCCATCTAGGGGAGGGGGTGGGGGGGGTAAGAGGTGAAAAATTGGAACAAGAGGTTTGGCAGTTGTTAATGCTGTAAAATTACCCATGTATATATCATGTAAATAAAAGGCTATTAAATAAAAAAAAAAAAAAAAAAAAAAAAGAATGTAAGCTCCTGGAGAGCAATGATTGCATTTTTAGGGACAAACACAGTGCCTACCACATAGTAGGCATTTAAGCAAAGCCGATTGACTTAATGAGCAATAATATTTAATACATGCTTATCAATTGTTGTAGTCTCATTCTGGTGATTAAAAACTCCAATGGACTACTCAAAGAATGAAGACTTAAAAAATGAAATAACTACAAAAGCAATGAAATGAAATGAAAACTGGACAAGTAAATCAGACAATCAAAGAACTATGAAGCTTTTGTGGACCTTTGAGATCCCACCTCTCCTTCAGCACAGGAATTCTTTGTGGAACATATTTAACTGATGGCCATACAGCTGTAACTGTAACTTAAACTTAAAATACTCCATATGTTTGAATCAAACAAAAACAAATCCTCATTTATACTAAAAGCATGAGAAATATGCAAATCAATCTTATCTTTGAAAATAAATCTTTTCTAAATAAGATAGACAAGAAAACAATTTTAATACTCCAAATCACTAGTAAAACTAAAAATGCAAATTACAATAACTGAGGTTTCATCTCACACACATATGAGACTGGAAAAGTGGGGGGAAATCCATCCCCAGTAAATATTTTAGGGCCTGTGGGAAGAGCCATGAACTATTCCAACCATTCCAGAAAACAATTTGGAATGATACCAAAGTTACTATACTGGACATATCTTTTGGCCCAATAGTAATCTTACAAAGAGTAAATCTAAAGGATATAGAACAGGAGGGAGAAGTCTGTATACAAACATTTATAATAGCATGTTTTGTAATTGCAAAGGACTGGAAACTAAGTGAGAGCATGTGGACTGGGAATTGCTGAACAAATGGAAGTATACTGATACGATGGAATGTTACTGTACTATTAAAAAGTAATGAATATGAAGAATTCAAGGGGAAAAAACCTAAGAAGATTGGCAAGAACTGATGAAGAGTAAGGTATCACAAATTCGGAGAATAATTCCCATGAAGGCACCAGCAATGGCAAAGAAAACAGCATTGAAAGACTGCATATCTCTGGTGAATGCAGTCATCAATCATAACTTCAGAAGACTTACTTCGAAGCACCTAGGCCAAGAAGTGGGCCAGCAATGTGGAACGTAGCACACATTTTAGAAACAGTAAATGCTGCTTGCTTTGCTTGACTCTTCCTTTTTTCTTTTTTTTTTTTAACTAGGGCAAGATGGTCAATGGAGGATTCGTGCAAAAGGGACAGTGATATTTTTTTTAAAAAAAGAAAAGAATGCAAAAATAAATTTTAAAAAATTAAATTAAATTCTTAACTTAAAAAATTAAAGAAAAGTTTTAAATTAAAAAAATTTCTTAGTCACATACTGAGCAAACACTTTGATACCAGTTAACAGTCCATAAGTACTAATAACAACATTTTACTATGTATTGGCCTTTAAATTATACTCAGTAGTCAAAATAACAGAATCTTGACAATATAAAGGTTTATGCCTGCTAAAATGGAAAGAGGGTACCGGCTAACTATTTTATTTTATAAGATAGTTTTTCATTAGTCTAGCTTCAAAAAGATATTAGCAATTTAAAAAAAGTATTGCACACAGGTTTACAATTTCCACAAAATGGAATTGATTTTTTTGAATGACAAGGACGTGTTAGAAAAATTCATATTCTCTGCGAATCATTTCTTTTTATTAACTTGTCATAAAATCATCCTGATAAATGAAATAGCCTTTGGGCAGTAATCATATCCTATTTAGTTTTCCCCAGAGAGCAGGAAAAGCAGAATATTTCTAGGTCACAGAAAACAAAAGTCACTGAAGTTTTTGAATCCCTATCTAAAAATTGGTTCATCTGATTCATGTTTCTCTTCTAAAACACCACTGCAGATGTTTGGCCTTTCTGCCACGAAACTGTATGCTTCTGTAAAAAATGTTCAGAATGTCAAGTCAAACCCTACAAAGTACATTGTTGTAACAAGAACATAAATATTAAAAAATCCCAAGGTGCCAATAAATAATACATTAAACCCCAGAATATCACCTCTGGGTCCACTGTAACTGAAGAAGATCTCTGTATAATCTCAATTATTAGATGAAGAGTAGGGTGTAGTTTATTTATATTTAAAGGGATAATTCAGTACTCTGACCATACAAATCTCTCAACTGAGATACATCTCAAAGCAACCAAAACCATATTTCTTCCTTTTTTTATGAAGCACAATAAGGATATGCCAAAGCAACAAAAACTTAGGACCTAAATGACTTTGCAATTAGACAAAACTTACTTTAAAATTATCTTCTGGAGCACTTGTATATTATGTTTTAGTTACTATATAAAACAAATATGGAACTAGGAACAGGACAATTATTATTCATCACCACAACCATTTATATTTAATTAAATTTCTGAACTAGACCAGACCCTGAACCTAGAACACAAAACCAAGGGTTTTTAATCTGGGATCCATGGACCTCCCCATGGAGGTCCCCCTCCGGCCCCCCCCCCCCACCTGGGGTCCTGTGTATAGATTTCTGAGGTCTTTTCACTAACCTCTAAAGGATAATTAGCCTTTCCTTCAACTATGAACATTTTTAAAAAATAAAGAATATTGTGAAAATAGGTCTCAAGATCATCAAAAGGGTCCCCAACAACAACAACAAAAAATAAAAACTCTTGATCTGGTCCAATTCATTTCTGTGATAGACTTAATTTTCAGTCATCAGGGATCTGCTCCAATGTTTGCAGTGCCAAGCAAGTTCCTCCTTACTGCAGGGAGTCCATTTTTATGTCCAGCTCTAGTAGTTAGGAAGTTTTTGTTCAAAAGAGCCAAGATATGTGACTCTGTAACTTATTCCCAGGGAAACTAAGTGAATCAATTTAATTGCTCTTCCAGATATCATGTTCCCTCTCTCAGTCTTTTCTTCAGGCCATACATGCCAGGTTCTTTTACCTTTCCTCCCATGACATGATCTTGTTTCCCTCCTCTGCAGAGGTTCCAGTTTGCCAATAGTCCTCTTATAATGTGTCACCTATCATTGAAGGCACATGGTCCCTAATTCTATAGATTATACTTTCTGAATGCAGTTCAAGCCCTCTTGAGCTTTTCTGGCAGCCATATGTCATCTGATTCATCTGAAGCTGGTGGACATCTAAAATCTCTGAGGTTGTTGTTTTTCTCTGAAGAAATGTCTACCTTATTTTTAGGGGCAGTTGAGTTTTTAAATCTAAGCCAATGACTTTACATTTATGCTTATGAAATTTCATCTTATTAGATTCAGCCCTTTGTCTTGAACTATTGACAAAAATTTGGGAATCCAATTCTGTCATACACAATAATTTTCAGCTTTTTATTATTTGTAAGATTTGCTGGTATGCCTGATACTACTGGGCTATAGTAACTGATAAAAATGTTTACCAGGGCCAATTCAAGAACAGACCATGCCCTTGATCACAAAATGTTAGAGTTAGAAAGGATATCTGTTTAACTCACTTGTTTTTTACATATAAGAAAAATAGACTAAGAGAAGGTAAGTGATCATCACTAGGCTAAATAGCTAGTTATTTAAGCTAATAAGTAAAATATTTATTATATGCTAAATCATGCCCCATCTTTTATCATTTAACATACAAATATATAACTCAAAGCTAAATGATCAACACATTAGGCCTCTTTGAGAGAATATGCTAAAATCTAAGATATCAGTTTGTTAATACCTCCAAGTATAAAATGAAAATAAATAAAATGAGGCAACAATGAATAGATATTGGTGAAAGGCATTTGAGGAAAATGTAAAGATTTTGTTATTCACAAAAGTCTTATTTTCTATTTTACTAGGAGCTACAAGGTGATCTACACAATTATTTATTTGTTGGCATCTCAGCAAATATCACTACTTTTTATATAGTCTTAGGAATACTTTAAAAGATACTAATATTTACCTTCTTTGCATTAAGAAATTATTATAAATGGATTTTGCTTTAACTTAGGTCATAAAGACAATGAAGAAAGACAAAAAGAAGTAGCTTCCTAAGACTTTTTGAATCAAGCTTTTGAATATTTTATTCGAAAATAATTTTGTGGTTGTTATACATTCAATAATTTCATGAATCAGGGTACTATCTCCTGTGATGCAGAATACAATTCATTAATACAGTTAGTAATGCACTAACTGGAGCACTGGATCTGGAATCAGGAAGACGTGAGTTCAAATTTGGCCTCCGACACTTAATCAGACAATCAATATTTATTAAATGTCCACTAAGTTCCAGGCACTATGCTAAATTCTGGGGATATGAAAAAGAAACAAAAGATAATCCCTGCCCTCAAAGAGCTCATAATTAATGAGAGAAACAATAAGGAAACAAAAATATGCAAAGCAAGTTATCTCTCTGTGTCTGTCTGTCTGTCTGTCTGTCTCTATCTCTGTCTCTGTCTTTCTCCCTACACGTGCACGTTGTGTATATAGGATAAGTAAGAAATAATTAACAAAGGGAAGATGCTATTATTTAAGAGGGCTTCAGAAAGGCTTTCAAGAAAAAAGGAGATTTTACTTGGGCCTTAGAGGAAGCCAGGGAGGTCAGAATGCATAGATGAGGAAGGGAGAACATTCCAGGCATAAAAGAGAAAATTCTGGAGTCAAGAGATGGAAGGTCTGGTTTGTGGCAGTGTGTGTAGTAGGGAGTAAGGGGTACAAAGAGTGTGAGGGTAGAAGAAGGTTATGAAAGGCTTTGAATGCTAAATGCAGCATTTTGTATTTGATCCTGGCAGTGACAGGGAGAGTCCTGGGTTGGGGGTGAGATGATTAAACCTACATTTTAGGAAAGCCTCTTTAGTAACTGAATAGAGAGGTTGGGTCGGTGTGGGGAGAGTCTTCAGGCCGGCAGCCCAGCAGTAGCTCCCACAGTAGTCCAGGCCTGGGGGATGAGGGCAAGCACTAAGGTGCTGAAAGCTTTGGAGGAGGGGATGTGAACTTAGAGAGGTTACAGAATGAATCAGACAGTCCTTGGCAATGGACTGGACATGGCAGGGCAGAGACAGGAGTTCAGGATTACTCCCACTAGCTGGGCAACCCCAGGGTCACTTTCCCTCTAACTCACTTTTCTTCAAGTGGAAAATGGAGTACTAACAGTAGCTACATGGCAGGGATGTTGCAAGGATCAAGTGACACAATATTTGTGAAGCCCTTAGCCCTGTGTCTGCATAGAGCAGATCCTCCTGAGAGAATCTTGCCTGGGACCTGACGTGAATCCTCCACTCAGCGTGCTTCCTGTCTTTCTTTTAGACTTCTTATGTGTATATGCTGATGAAGCTTCTAAGTCCTTGGATTGCACCCGTTTTTCTTGGTTGTATACATTTCTTTGATGACAGTTTTCAGGCTATTTTTAAAAATATTCTTCAATATAATATTTCTCAGCCTTATGCCCCGCCATGACCTTCACTCCGGTGCCCTTTGTGTAGTATTCTTTGACCCCTGGAGAATCACTCACTGACTCTCTCCCACCTTGTTTTGCCTCCACAGAATTGGAGGAAGTGACAGTGAGGAGAGAGAGACCCGGAGACTTTGCCCCAAATGCCATCATGGGAGTGGGTGTATTTCCACTCTCTGCTACCTCAACAGCAGTCGAATGCACACTGTTCTCCCATGAGCCAGGGGGCCCACCCCCAGCAGGGCCACTTTCCTCCAGGGGAAGACTGGTCCCATCAGCCTGAAAATCCACACCCTGATGGCTCTCTGGGACCAGCAGACAGCCTCCTTTTGGGCTACAGCATGTCTCTTCCCCCTTCATCACTGCCTCCCTTACTCTAACCTCACTACTACTCCCTCAGTGGCGTTGAGCAGTGTTGTAGAGAGTAAGCACTCAATAACTGCTTGTTGCTGATAATAACAATTGATGTGCTTCCTGTCAAATAAATAACCCCCAACCTCCAGTCACAACCAGAGCATTCACCTGGGCAATACCATAGTCAGGATCTACAAAGACACAGGCACCCTCTTCTAATGAGAACTTTAGAACCAACTTGGTTCTTCTCTTCTTGATACCTGCCACTCAAATTTTTTACTTCCTCCTCCTCTAAGCCTCTAAGTCTTTGCAAATCCCCCTTTCTCTGGCTTTATTTTCTCATATTTGCCTATCTAGAAAGTGCAGCCCAGGTCCTCCCTACTTCTTGTTTCATTCCTCTAGGACCCTCCTTTATTCTTAATATGCCTTCGTCCTAAATCTCGTTCTCTCTAATTTCTTCCATATTTTGGTCCCACTAAAACCTAGTGTTCTCCTAAAGACATCGGAACTACTGACACTCACTTTCTAGCTGGCTACTTCTTGTCTGCCATCTCGGTACTAGAATTCCTACTTAGCACTCTCTGTCTGTCTCCCTCATGGGCTTGTTTTGCATACTTGGTCTAAGTTACTGCTCTTTCCACCTTTCACAGAACCACATGATTTCAGAGTTAAAAAGGCTCATGTCAGAAAATGGATCTTTTCTGCAGTACAGCATATCCTGACAAAAAGCCATTCAGCCTTTGCATGAAGACCTCAAGTGAAAGGGAACTCGGCTTCTCCCAATGTGACCCATTTTATTTTGGAAGAGTTTTGTTTTCTTTAGTGGCATTTCCTTGTCTCCATAAAACATTTGGGGCTGTAGAATTAAGGCTGTAGAGGTTGTGGGGTTTCACTATCATTTGTGGTTTAAAAAGTCTGTTGTAAAAGTCTTCACAGAGCTTTTCCTCTCTTTGTTTCTATGCTTTCTTCCAGTTATATTATTAAAATATTTTCCAAAATTACTAAACTACCTTGAGGCCATTTTACTTAACTGAGTTTCTTACTAGCTTTCTTTAAATTTGTTTTCTTTCTGTTTGTTGTTGTAGGAGGTTAAACTGCTGGTAAAATTCTGCCATTGTTCTCTCTAAGATTTTTACAAATGAGTTTATGGTTTTAAGTGGTATTCCCTTGAGCTGCCCCATCTTTCCTCTTAGTCAGGAGATGTAGTATTTCCTGGTTAAGACTGGTTTCCTAAGCTTGTTTGTTCTCCTGGCAACTGATTGACATCAGTTAATCTTCCTTGGCAAATACAGATAAGCAGTGTCAATTTCTATCCTTTTACCTATTTCTCACTTTTTTGGCACCAACAGATTCTTTAAATAGATCAGAAAGGGACTGTTTTAATTGGATGCACTATCTTCTAAATTTTATTTTTGTTTTAGTTTGGCATTGGTTTTAATCTCTACTCTAAGAAGTTAGTAATCTGTCTACACACAAGCATCATAAACTATTTCCACATTAATTACCTGTTGTTTCATATCTAATAAAATATAAGCAATTTAATTTTTGCATGATGTTATTTGGTGCTTAATGTATTTCTGAATCTTTCATCAACAAATGTATCAATGTTACACAGGCGTGAGGCCTCTTGTAAACTTTTAAGGCTTTGGCCCCTTTCATTTCGTACTCCTGCAATATATTCATAAATTCCAACATATTTTGCTATCTTTTACTATGCTAACCATTGCTTTGAAGTACAATGAATATAAAAGTATATGCTAATTTTGTTTGGAATATTTTATTGAATTCTTTCCTTAAGGACTCCTATTTACCCTACTCACTTTCTATCTCTCTTCTCCATCCCTGCTCAAAGGAAGTAAAACAGAACCATTTTTCAATTTTCTTTCTTTTATGAGTTGCCATGAGCAAAGATTTCACATCCAAGGAGACTGGATTTAGCTAGACTTAGTTTGTATTATTATACATATACATATTTGAATATAAGTACAAAAACATATGGCAAAGTTGAATACAAATTATTTTCTTTTTTGGCTTGCATGAGATAGGTTTTTGCAGTCTTGCTGAGTGCTTACACACACACACACACACACACACACACACACACACAAACACACACCACACAAACAACACATATATCTATTGAGGTTTTTTAAATTTGAGTTCACTTAAGGAATGTTTATTTATTTATTTATTTTTGCTGATATTACTATTTAAATATTCTATTCTTTTTATTAATTTGGATTATTTTGTATTTTTATAAGTATTTGTATATGTCATTTAAATTATTAATGTTTTTGCATACAACTGAGCAAAATCATTTAAGATAATTTCCTTCTTCATTTCTGTGAACTCTCATTATTCATTTTAATATGAAAAATTATTTCCTTTTTATAATCAAATTGGCTAATTTAAAAATCTATTTTATTACTTTCTTCAAAAATCAGTTCCTTTATAAATTTGATGTTTTGTTTTGGTCTTTTTTTTGCCTGTCAATTTTATTAATTTCTTCTTTAATTTCCAGAATGCCATTTTTGTTGCTTAGTTAAAGGGTTATAATTAATTTTTTTTTAAGTCAGGTGCTCATTCATTGATTTATTCTTTCTCTTAATTATTGAAATTTCGTGTAGTCCCCATCCCTTTTTCTCTTTTTTTGGTTTGTAATCTTCTGAACAACACAGTTCCCTTCTATGCCCTGCCAGTAACCCTCTGTCTTACTAACTTTTCTCTATGACTCTTAAAGACATTAGAGTTCTTGAAAGAAATTTATTTCCAGAACCCTTACTGTATGTAAAAATTCAGCTCCATAATTTTCCATCCATTTAAACAAATATATGTACCTGTCAATATTTCTCTTGGCTCCTGAATTTCTCTAAAATGTTTATTCAGGCTTGTTCTTTTCTTTGGGGATGTTTGGAAACATTTCATTAAAGGTCTATTTCCTTCAGAGAATTATATTTAATTTTTCTGTAAGTCTCCAACTCTTGCGATATCATATTCCAAGCTTTCTTCTCCTTTAAAGTAGTAGTTGCAAAGAAATATGTGATCCTTGCTAAAGCTTCTTGCAACTTGAATTTTCCTTTTTTGACAGTGTAGCATTTTTTTCTTTGACCTGAAATCTCTGGATTTGGGATATGACATTTCTTGAAGTTTTTATTTTGGAGTACTTCTCAAAAGATGATGGTGGGTTCTTTCTATTTTCACTCTGCCATCTTGTTTTAAGAATTTTGGTAGCTTTCATCTTGAAACAATGGTATACAGATATTTTTTAAAATCATGATTTTCAGATAGCATGATTATTCTTAAGATTTCTCCTTGATCTGTTTTTTAGGTCAGTTTTTTGGCTAAATTTTTCTGTTTGTTTTTTTTTCAGACTTTTTGATTTTGTTTTAAAATAGCTTACTGTTGCATTGAATCATTCCTTTCTGTTGAATCCACTCAAGTTTTCAGGGTCAGTTTTCAGATGAGATCTTCCAACATCTCATCTAAGGTGTCCATTCTCTTTGCCATTATATCCTCCTTTGTTATTCCATTTTGCATTTCTTGTTTTATTTGTTCTACTCTTAGAATCTTTGTGTCCAGGACATTTTTTTTCCTCTGAGGTTTTACATAGAATTGCTGTGGGAAGGCTGTATTCCAGATTTACTTTCCAGGACATCTCTAAATTCAATTTGGTCACAAGTATTTGGTATTTTCTTTTGTTTGCTCATCTTAGTAGTCCCAGTATTTAGACTAGGGGAAAGGGATGAGGAGGAGACGGTAGAGCCGCTCTGGTGAAGCTCAGCCCCAGTATTCTCGAAAATGAGAGAACCTTCTGAGTCTGGCCAAGGCTGGGCATGTTTGGCCAGGGCTTGGAGGCTATTCTGATGTTAGGCTCTGGTGAGGGACTCCCTCTTGCCACAGGGTTTCCAGGCTACTCTGGCCTTCCCCTGCTGCTGGGCTGCTGCTCTGGAATGGTCTTTCTGGTCATTAAACTGGGGCTGTATCTCCTGCTCCTCCTCCCCAGTCCTGCATCCTTGATGGCTATAGTGGGGCTTCAGGCAGATTTGATTCCAAAGAGGTCCTCTTCAGTTGTCCTGGGGCTACTTGGTGTTTTCCACCTCACTTCACTTGTCTACTTCAGATTCTGCTGCATTCTAGCACTCTTGCCCATCCCTGGACTGGGTGAGGATTCAACAGGCAATTCTCCCTAAGTTTTACTGGGGTGATCTTGCTCTTGTAGTTCTAACACACCACTATCTCGTGATCTAAATGCATTTCATTATCCCAGATGCACTACTGGCTTTATAATATTGGGAAGATTAAAAAACACAGAGTATATACATATCCTTTTCATTCCATTAGGTTTTTTTTCATAAACAGGGACACACTTGATTAGATATCTGAATAACAAAAACAGCTGGAATGATGTCAAGTGTGTCCATACAAGACTGTAAACTCAGGATATTAAAACTGTAGCTGGCTAGTTCTATCTATGAGAACATGTAGGATTCTTGAGTACCTATTACCTAAGCTAATAGGTGTCAGAAAATGCATTTATTTTTACTTCTATGCTATTTCTTGCCCTTTTATTCTGCTACCATTCCAAGACTTAAAAACATTGAGTGAATAAGCAATACTATAAAGTAATATGCACCATATATTTTTAAGATAACTTTTCATATTCAAAGACTTTGTTTGTAGAATTTATAGAATAATCCAATATCCAGCATAGATGGAAAGGAAATTTAATATTCCTGCCAAACACTGAATAAGTCTATTTGGCAGAAGTGGTGCAGATGTTGGCTCTTTACTATTTTGGCTCTGGAAAGTCTAAGAACTTTACAGATAGTTTTTGTTTTTTTTAAATTAAATGTCATATAATATTATTCCAAAAAGGGGAGAGGGGCCGGAAAGAAAAAAACACAAAAATTACCTGTAGAGTACAGTTCATCATCCTTACAATGTAGTCAAACTGCTGATGATCTAGTATGGCCCGGTTCTGCTGTACATGCAAACCCAATTCATAGGTAAGACACTGTCGTGCTGCCTTTCCTTTGAGTGCTCTCAATGCAGCAGGAAGAGTCTAAGAACAAGAAAATTATACGTTACTCATATGAAAAAAAAAAACCTAATTCTACTGAAATAAGAATTTGAATTACAGCCCATGGGAGATCATTTTAAAACAATAATTGAATTGAATAACAAATATTTATTAAATACCTACCATGCAAAAAACATTGTTAAGTTACTAGAAACAAACAAATAAATAAACAACCCCAAACTGTGTCCTGGAACAATCAAGGATCTTATAGTTTACCAGGGGTGTGTTTGTATGTGTGCCTGTATAGATAGAATATGTGTATAAATGAATATAATTAAAGGCAAGCTGAAGGAGAATACAGTACTGACTTTAGGTAGGAAGTAATACATGAGCTGGGTCATAAAAGAAGTCATGGAGTCTGAGAAACTGAGATAATGAGGTAATGCATTACAGGTTTTGGGGCTAGCCATTGTGAATGAAGATAGGATAGAGATACAGAGTGTTGAGTTTGTTGAAAAATCAGTAGCCTAAATTGGCTAGAACAGAATTCATAAAAAGGAAACACAGCAGGAAAAATCCATTGCAGTCAATTTATGGAGAGCCCTAAATACCAGAACAAGAAGTATATGTTTTACTTGAAAGGCAATGGGAAGCCACAGATGGCTTTCAAGGTCAGAACTAGTCAGAACTAGATTGGAAAGTGAGAAAACTAAATGGAGGGTGACCAACAGGGGTCTGGGCAAGAGGAGATAAGAACCTGAATTAGGATGAACACAATATAAGTGGAGAGAAAGGGTAAGATATGACAAATAGAGAAAGAATATACATGAAGATGAGATAAGAATGACTGAAGCTATGACTCTGGGTAGCTGGGAGAATGGTGGCAATTTAACATCAATAGGGAATGTTTAATGGTAATAATAATAATAGCTATATTCACATAGCACCTACTATGCCATAGGTACTGTTCTAAGCACTTGATTTGATCCTCATCACAAGTGAAGGAGATAAGTACTGACTTACAATTCTCATTTTACAATTGAGGAAACTAAGGAAAACAGGGGTTAAATAACTGGCCCAAGGTCACCTAGCTGTAAGTGATATTTGAACTTGTCTTCTTAACTCCAGGACCAGTACATTTATCCAGGATACAATTATCCATTACACCACCTAGGTACTTTAGAATGTTTTAAAGAGGGGGGCAATTGGAGGAAAGAATGAATTCTGTTTGGATATGTTGAGTTAGAGAAGTCTACAGGACAACCAAGAGATTTGTAGGAGAAACCTGCATGGAAATAATAATTGAGCCGAAGTCTGCTGATGAGGTTGTTGAGAGAGAGAAAAAAAATTCTGGTCACTGAATCTTCTTTCAGGGAGACTTACTTGAGTGATGATGATCAGAAGAGGACATTTAGAAGTGAAGAAGTACAAGTAAAGTAAGAGGAGAAAATCAAATGAGCAGTGTCATGGAAGCCAAAGTAAGGAAAACATGAGGAAGGGGATTGGGTGTTCAACAGTGTTAAAAGCAAAGAGAGGTAAATGAGGATTAGAGCTTAACAAAGATCATCAGAGTTAACTGTCAAGAAGTCACCTTAAAATAGGAAAGCTGTAGCAGAGTAGTGAAGTCAGAAGTCAGATTAAATGAAGGGTTGAGAGTGAGTGGTTGATGAAACAGGCAGAATTGATTTTTCTAGGAGTCTTGACAATGCAAGGAAGGAGAGAAACAAAAGGGGATGGTATGGCAGTTTGAGGGAATGATAGGAAGGTTATTTGTATTTGCTTGGTTGTTTGTTTTTTAAGGATGGGATGGACTTGGACATATTTGTAGGAGAAGATGACCTAATAGAAAAGGAGAGATTGAAGATGAGAGAGAAGGAATGACAGGTGTGGCAAACTTTCTAGAAGGTACAGGAGGGAATGGTATAGCAGTCAGAAGTAGAAAGGGCATCTTTGATATAGTCAAGGGGATCTCCTTCTCAAAGACTGGCATAAAGAAACAAATAATGAGTGAACATATGCAGGAGTTTTGGGATGCAGAATAGGAAAAATGAACGCATGATAGATGGTCTAAGTTTTTTAGTTAGGTTGTATCTGCTGAGGTGGGTGGAATTGAAGCACAAAGAGAAGATCGTGAACAACTACTAAGGGGAATGGGATAAAGTTAAATCAAAGAACAAAACAAGGACTGCCAAGCAGTACCAATAGCCCAATTGAAATGGAATAATATGAATCCATAATGGATTTATTTGGTTGGGTTGTGTGACTTTCTCACAGCAGCTTCAGGCTACCCAATAGAGAGAGACAGAAAAAGACATCTTCCCCCAACAAATCTTAACAGGTCTGAAAAGGCTCAAAGTGTCATATTTAGTATAACACAATTCTCATAATGATCTTGAATCATTTAGATAAGATTAAACATTAAAAAATGGATTCTGCATCCTCTGTTTAATGAAGCAGGAAAGAATTAAGTATATTTGAATAAATATTTTATACTAAATGGTTAAAAGAAAATCAGTTTTGATAATTAAAGAAGTTTTAGGTAACTAAAATACACTTCTGTGAAACAGCTAAGATCTTAAATATATTCCAAAAAAAATATATATTGCATTGCCAGGCCTTTCCAGGCTAAACAAAACGAAAACTTTGTATTTGGAACTTAATTGGCAGCAATATCATCTTCTGTAGTTTTAATTTGGACACAATCATATTTATTTCAAATCACCAAACAGGTCATAAATATAACAAAAGGAAAACGGATAGGGTTTATGGAAATTGGTAATTTAACATAAGTAAATTTAATAAGGAAGCAAGCAAACACATTAGTAAATAAACTTTTAAAATTACCTTTTCCGTTTCTAAAACTTTATTTTCAAATATAAAGGAGATGCAGTTTCTAACAACTTCCAGTCTTTGAGCACTGTTGAAGACGGTGGTCACCTTATCCATGATTGAAACTAGTGAAGAAACACAAATATCAGTCAATTACCTTCAGATGGCACACAAAGACAATATTGCTTGAAGTCTTCTGAGATCCTAGTCCATTGTCATTTCCCATTGCACTATTCTGTGTCACTGTTCTAGTTGTTCTTAACTAGGCAAGGATCAAGATGGCCCAGGATTAGTGCTATGGATCTCACACACTAGATTTCTATAGGCAATTTGGCTCTTAGGCAAGGCAGAAATGTTAGACATTGATAAAATATGCTCTTCCAAGTTTGATGTAAATTGGAAAGCCTTAAGAAAAATGAATCTCATATCATTTACTTTCCAATTTTACAAGAATCCCATTAATGTAAATGTAATGTAATATAAATTCCATTAAATTTAAATTAAATTCTTCTACATTTCCTAAAGGAAGTATACTTCTAGGAAAATTTTTACATTTACATTTGTACATTTTTAAACTTCAGATAATAAAATCTACAAATTTAGGACATCTAATTAATTGAGGGAAAGGGACTGTCTAAAAAGGTTCAGGTGAGGGTTTAAGCTAACAATGGAGGGTAAAGGGAATATTTGTGTACATCTGTTAAACCAAATATATTAGAGAATGGCATAATGCTCTAGAAAATAGTAGTGAATATGTCAAGTCATTCACAGAGGGCAATAACAAGGAATTGTAGATGACTATTAAATCTCCATTTCTTGTCCTACTCTCTCCTAAGCTATACACTATGATTATGTGTCCCACTGGCACTTTAAACTTAACATAGCCCGAACAAAGTTTATTATTTTTACCAAAAATCTTGCTCCCTCTGATTTCACTTCGTTTGTTTGTGGTATCAATATTTATCTAGTAGTTTAAGTTTGAAATATTTTTTGGACAGGGTTATGTGTGATTTCTCTCTCCCCTTCTTCCCCTTTCTCTCCTCACTGTGTCTCCCCTCTCAGTCTCCATCTTTCTTCTCTGCTTTCTGGCTCCCTTTTGATTTCTATTTCTCTCATTTTCCTTTTCTCTCTCTTTCTTTTCCATCTCTACAATACCTCTCTTACAACTGGTCTCTTTTCTATTTCATTTCTGTTACCCCAGTACAGTTTACTTAAAGTAATCACCTGGATTACTGCCATCTCCTCTGTTGTTTGACCTCCATTCCTCTCGTTCTAATACATCATTCATATTGTTGCCAGAATAACCTTACATGGGGTCCTGGCTATTTCATATACCTGGGTCATCTCTGTTGATTATTAAAATTCTTACCTAAAATTTAAAGACCAACTCAAAGGCCATTTTTTCTATATAGCCTTCCTTGATCTCATTGGGTGGTGATAATATTTCACACACTTTATTTTTCAACTACCTAATGCCTTTATTACTTAAAACTGTAAATTAGAGGAATTTATATTTGTGTCTTATCCTCACTACTATACTCCACAAAGGAATAATCTTATATCTAAAATATTTTTGTTTGTAGACATTCTGTATAAAGAAGTTTAGTAAATGTCTATTAAATTAATGATTCAAGGAAGAATTAATAATACTCATAGCTTTAGATGTCTATACACAGAATATGGGTAATAAACTAGGTGAACTAATTGAGCTGAATAAAAAGAGACAGTCCAACTTCTTATTTATTATTTGGTGGGGAAGTGATTCATAACGTGAATGCAATAGAAGTGTGCTAATTTAAAAGAAACAGATTAGATGAAATATCTGTAGTATAAACATTAAATGTAAAGGAAATATAGTCTTTGTAGAAAAATCTATGATGGGGCAAAGGAAGGAACTAGTTGATGATCAATGGAGGGAGGAACAGAAGGAATATTGTGATACTAATGTATTAACCCCAACTACCTAATAGGAGAGATTGACTGATAAGCTCCTGAAGCAAATCATAATAATAGTATAGAGATATAATATAAGTCACATAGGGCATTATAATTATTAAAAAAAATCTGTTAGATTTCTTGTTTTTACAAAAGTAGAACATTAATAACTTTCCTTGATGATAATTTTAGAAGTTAAAAAGGCATGGAGGGATCAAGAAGGAGAATTGACATGATGGACTTGATAGCTTTTATTTCTTTTGTATGTAATTTGTATTTAACCATTGATATACATGTTGTATCCCATATTAGAATGTAAACTCCTTGAGGACAGGGACTGTTTTTGATTTTGGTTTGTATATACAGTGCTCAGTATAGTGTCTTAACATAATAACTGTTTATAAATGCTTATAAATATTTATAAATGTTAATAAATGCTTGTTGATTGAGTGAATTCCAAGCACTTGGCGAATTTGACATTCTATTTTCTATTACAGGGATATATGATGACTGTTCTTAAATACATGAAGGACTATTATGAAAGACAGATTACACTTATTTTATTTAGTTTCAGAGGCAAAAACTAGAATCAATGGATAGAAGTTAAAGAAGGCAGATTTTGCTTTAACATGAAGAAATGAATTGAAGCTGTAACAAAATGGAACAACAACTAGGTGGAGTGTTCACAATCTCTGATGTGCTCCAATAGAGGTTTGATGCCCCCCCCTTTAATACTAGCTATTTTATTTATGTATGCAAATATAGTTTTCAACATTCACCTTGGAAAACCTTGTGTTCCAAACAATTCTCCCTCCATTCCCCCCAACCTGTCCTCTAGGCAGCAAGTAATCCACACATGTGCAATTCTATACATATTTCCACATTTATGATACTACACAAGAAAAATGAGATCAAAAAGGGGAAAAATGAGAAAGAAAACAAAAAAATTTGAAAATACTATGTTGTGATCTACATTCAGTCCCCATGATTTTCTCTCTGGATACAGATGCCTCTCTCCTGATGTCCCCTTTTCTAAAAGAGAGGTGGTTATCTTCTCCCTAAGTTTATCCTTCTTCTAAACTTGATTCCTTTTCTTTAGGCTTCCACTGGCCTTCAAAATGTCAGAATCCACGTTTTCTTTTATACTGAGCTCCTTCTCTTGACTCACATGGCCACAGTTATAGTTTAATAGTAACCTCTTAACTGGTTCTCCTTCTGATTCTCCCCAATCCAACCTACTCTATACTAGAGGCCAGAAAAATCTTCTAAGAACAAAGGCTTAACTATGTCACTTTCCTGCCCCAAAATCTTCTAAGCTTCCTTTTACCTCTAGGATAATGAATTTTATCTTTGTATTTAAAGCTTCCTCAATTTGGCCCCAATTTATCTTTGTGAGACTTAATCTATTTAATTCTGTTGTTGTTGTTGTTTTTGGACTGTATATTCTAGTCAAACTAGAAGTGTTTAGAGTACCTGATTTCCTTTAAAGCTCAGCTTAGGTACTGGGAAGCTTTTTCTAATATTACAAATGTCTCTCCTCAAATTAATTTTTATTTACTTTTCTATGTATGTGTTGTACCTGCCTAGTAAAATGTAAACTCTTTTAGTTTGGCTTGTATTTGTACCTGCACTTGTCCTTAATAAATGCTAATTAAATTGAATTCAAATGAAATAGAAATGATCATAATTTCAGAAAGATATAACCATTTTACTTTGAAATCATGAAAGAAAAAGAAATGAAAAGTTAGTGAGGGAATTTAATACTTTAGAAAAAAGTTAGAAAGGATTCCATGGCCTGAAATTAAGGGATAGGATGTTGTCTAGGACAAATTTCTTTAGATAAACAACCAATTCTGATGTGACAAAAAAGGGGGAAGATGACAAAAGAATAAATGTGAATAAACAGGAAATTTACTGATCAAGTTAGATTTTTAAAAGACCTGCAAAAGATGGGAAACAAGGATATGTAATTGAAATTGAATACAAAAAGGGGCTTTATTGAATATTTTTATTGGGAAAAAAAGCCATGTTGGGATGAAGAGGGACATCAGAAACGTAGGAAAGGATTAATACTTAAAGTGAATTCAGTTACAATAAAAGACAATAGCAAGGAAGTAGAATTATTCAATTCCCATTTTGCTACTGTTTTTTTCTAAGAGCAAAGATCTTCAGAATGGCAGTAAATGTAGAAAAGAAACAGTGAACAAGGGATTGAAATCCCAGATAAATGAAGAAATGAATCCACTGAAAATACATCCAAGTTATCAAAAATAAGTTGCTGATATAATTTCTGGGTTGCTATCAATGACCTTTGAAAAATCATAAAGCTTGAACAAGGACCTAAAGGATTAGAAATGAACAAATATCACAGTTTTTAAAATGAGGCTTGCATGGTCTAATGAGCTTCTTTGTAATTCCTGACAAAAATTCCAAAAGAGATGATTAAAAGGTTGTGAGTACTTGGAAAGGGAAGCGCTGATCATTAGAAGCCAGCATGGATTCGTGAAGAACAAGTCAGGCCAGTGTTCCCAGTGACCAGCCTTCTCTTTGTGCCACAGTGATGAGGCAAGGACCACATCTGTTCCTTCGGAATCCCTAATTCAGGGTTCTTCCACTCTACTAGAATTTCGGTTTCATTCATCTTCATTCTGTGGGGTTTTTTCCTTCTTTGAAATTCTCAGTGAACAGATTAAAACTAATTAGCCTCTAAAGCTTTAAAGATTAAAATCTGCTTCGGGTAGTGTAGGCAGTTCTTCAAGCCTATGAAATATCAACTGTGTACAATGAGGCATTTTCAAGTTTTCATGTGTAATGGAATAACAAGTAGGACGCAGGCTTTGCCAACTTTTGTTTTTGCCTTACAGGAAGGGCTGCCCGGGCTAGATTCTTGGATGCACACGTGCAGCTCCCACTGAGTCCAGTGGGACCTTCCACATGAATCTGAGGAAAGAATTTGGCCTAAATTATGCTGATGAAGCAAATGGGCATTCTGAAGAGAATGAGATTACAAAAAAAGGAAATAAATGAAGGCTACTGTCCAACCCAATTCAACTGGGAACAAATTTCCCTCCTACCTGCCCCAAGGCAGCTATAAAAAAAGAATCAAACTAACCATAATTACACAACAAATCCGGTAAAAAATGTAATCGACTAAAAATTCCAAAACTGGCCTTTCTTAACCATCAAAAACATAAAAGTAGTGAATTAGAGCTCTGAATTCTTATAAAGAACCTAGCCAAAGAACGTGACATGAACGACACTTAAAAAGGAGCCCAACACACATACCGACAGGTGGACCTGCTGGCACAACACATTTCTTCTCCACTCGAGAAGTGGGAGGTGCAAGCTGGCTCTTCGCAAGACCTTCCTGTATCAGCTCCTGAACCCTGGACTCATTAATCTTGGGGAAAGGAAGTATGTGAACTCGCAAGTGAGAACCTTCTGTGGGGCGTGGAACTTTCTGGAATGCCATGTGAGGATTTGGATTTTCCTGCAAAAGAGTAAATTTAAGAAAAAATATGTCAAGAAAAAATGCAAATATAAGAGGAATTTAGGGAACAAGTTGAAAGAGAAAATGAAGAGCAAGAACAAGGAAAGAAACTAAAAATGAAAAGTTAGCCTAGGGATAACAAGTAGGAACTTCTTTAAGACAATCTTTCATGACATGAATATTCATTGTGAAGCTCCTCCAAGGCAGGATCTACATCTTTATTCTTTGTCCACCCTTAAGGTGCCTCATTACTGTCTTCTGCACACAGTGAAAGAACACGTGAAAAAATGCTCTTTACTTGATTGCTGACTTCAATTTAGCAGTTTATAATAGTAACTCACATGGCTAGCACTCTGCAAGAACAAGGTTAAACTGAATATAATCAAATCCACATCTGCTCCACCTTCTGGCTGTGTCTTTCCACTGGCTGTCCCCCAAAGCTAGCATGCTCTACCTCCTCACTTCACCCCTGGCTTCCTTCAAGACTCAGTTTAAATCCAAGGCTGGGCCTTGCCCTGTACTCTATGTCTCTTAGGTCCAAAGTTGATTGTGTGTAGTTCCCCTTAACAGAATGCGAGCTCCTAGAAAGCAGGGGCTTTGCATTTTCTTTTTGTATCTCAGGGCTTAGCGCAGTCTCTGGGACAAAGAGTGAGCGCTAAAGGAATGCTTATCGAATGACTGACCATAAGCATCTTAAACCTGACAATGACTGAAACAGAATTCATGTTTTGCCCAAGACCACCTCTCCCTTTGAATTTCTTTTTTGGCTTCGACGGTTGTTCCAGCTTTGTTTTAGACACTCACAGGCTCACAGCCTTGGAATCGTTCTGGATTCCTGCCTCTCCTCAGTGCCCCCTTCTCACACTAGCCCCTCCTGACATTTTCACGGCTTATACTCAAGTTCAGGTCTTCATGCTCTACTGCCTGAACCACTGCAATAGCCTCCAACCCTGGTCTCCTTCCCTCCAGTCTCTTCCCTTTGCAACTCATTTTCTGTACAACTGCCCCCCAAAGAGAACTGCCCCCTTCATGCCCACACTGACCCGGCGCAGACCCTCAGCCCGGCTCTGCCATCCAGCCCGATTTCCTCTGTGCCGACACTGCAGGCCCAGCGGTTCATTTCCCGCCTGGGTACAGGTGGCCCTGGCCCCTCGCTCACCTCCCCGTGTGTGTCCCAGCCTCACCGCAGGCCTGTGAGGACAAACGGAGGCGACATTTGTGCGGCTCTAACACGAGCCCCTTGAGGACAGGGAATGCCTTCGGCCTCTCTGAGCCTCTTGGTGCTGAGCCTGGACTGGGGGGGGGGGGCAGACTGACTGACTGACAGGGAGTGTGCTGACCATGTCCTCCCTGAAACAGCTGGTCCCCAGAGCAGTGCCCGGCACAGATAGCACAGAGAGAAGCAGGGAGGGAGAAGAGCCTGGGGGGGGGGTGTCAGGGACTTGGCAAGCTGGCATGGGGGGCGCAGATGGAGCCGACAAGGGGCCCTCGGGAGCAGGGGAGAGAATCCACATGTATTCACGTGAGAGCTTTTGGGTTGGGGAGCGATGGGTCCAAGCTGGGCTTCAGCAAAGTGACTGACAGGAGTGGGAGAGGAGGCCAGGGCGAGAACAACAGCCCAGCTGAGATGAGGAGGACTGACGGCCCCACTGACAAGAACCTCAGATTGCACTGTGGGGTGTTCCAGACGGAGGGCTCACAGGCAGACGAGGTAAAGCAAGTCTGATTTGGGGCCCTGCGAAGAGACTGGGAAATGACCAGGCGTGGAAGAGGGGGGAGTGGGCATAGGATAATTTGGGGAAGGGATTCAGAGCTGGAAATACTGATGGGAAAACACAAGATGGACACAATGTTGCGGCGCCTTTCCCATCCTGCCCCAGGGCCTTTCCCGGGATTCAGGGCTCCCACCAGGAGCTCACATCAGTGGGCAGAGAGCTGCTCTGACCCCCAGCCAGCCAGCACGCCCGGGCCAGACCTTGGGGCCCTCCCAAGTCTGAACAGTCAGGGCAAAGGTGCTTTCTGGCCAGGGTGAGTCAGAAGGACCTCAGGGCTCTTTGCTGCAACTTCCTCATCACAGGGAGCAGGAAGTGAGGCCCAGAGATTCACAAACTTGGGAGGCAGGATCTGAACCCAGGCCCTCTGACTCCAGAGTCGGAATTCTTGCCGCGGTGCAGGCCGGTGTCCTAGGATGAAGTCCAGAGAGGAATCTTGCTTGGTCCCAGTTCATTCATTTGTGTTTAAGAAGTGACAGGAAGACTCCCAAACCAATGCTCTTGTGATGTCATAGCCCTTGTGCTGCTGCCCTCTACTGGGAAGAGGAACGAACGACAACTTTCTGAGGGCGCCGCTCACCCCGTCCCCCGACTCACAGAACAAGTGACATGGGGCTACAAAGGAGCCGCGGACCCGGGATCATCCCTTGGAATGGGGAAGGTGCCCGGTCTTGGGCTTCGGCTACTTCCCGTCCTCCTCCCCAGCAGGAACCATAGTTGGCGGCCACGTTGCGAGGATGGGAGGCAGAGCCCCATGGATCCGCCCTGGGCAGGGCAGAGCGGCCCGGGGGGCCCTGGGCCCTCTGACTTGCGAGGCAGTGCCCTTGCTCTCCTGGCGCCCTGCAGAGGTGCCTTCACCTCTCTCCTCCGTGTCTTCTTCTTTTGCTGCGTTCCTTCCACAGCCTCCATTCTGGGGCGGCCAGGCCCACCACCCTCCTCCATACTCCTCCTGGCTCTATTCCTTCCCCTTCAGCTCCCTTTCAGGCAGCACTTTCCCTCGTTAGAGCCCTACAGGCAGGGCTTGCCTTTCTTTTTGCTTGGATAAGTATTCCCAGGACTTAGCCTGACACAGAGTAAGTGCTTAATAGATGCTTGTTTTTTGACTATATAAGCTGTCTTCACAAATTACGAGAATTAAATGAGATAATACATATGAAAACTATTCTAAATCTTCCTAAATTGGGAAGCCTCATTGTGTAGTGGGTATTATCATCAGCCTACAAATTCGGCTGGTTTTTATTTTTCATTAAGAAAAATAATTTCTTACACCGAAAAGAAGGGAACTTAATTTCTTCCTTAAATCAGAAAGGAATTTAAATACAAAGAAACAACAAAAAAGTTCAGACAGCTTGAGAAATTTTGGCAGAGTCCTCCAAAAGGCCCAGACTAAATTGCTTGAGAAAGCTGCTGTTCCAATATCTTTATTCTTTCAGTCATAATCCTGACCTGTCAAAAGGGCTTACACACTCCTCTGGGTGCTCCAGAAGTAGCTTTGAGAATAAGGCAGTGATGGGGAGGAAGATGGGCTTCCCTCTACTTTACTCCACAGTCACGAGAGGCTTTTATTTTTAAGAATGGAAACAGATAGATTTTGGGAAGCAGACTAAGTGAGAGTGTGTCCGCAGACCTACGGCTGAAGGTAAGGAATTACAAAAAACTCCAACCAAAAAAAACCAACTGGAAATTCACAAGAGGCAAACACACGAATAGCTGGCACAGTAAGAACCAATGTACTCAGGAAGCTCGGATACTGGCGCTGGCCCCCACTGAGGGGCAGCACAATGTGAGGGGTGTTAATGCTAGAGCTACCAAGCTCCTTAAAGAAGAGTATTTTAAAGCTAACAAGTTAGGAGAGACCTGATGGAGCTGACCTCACAGAGAGTTCCAAGGCTCACTGGTGAAGGGGACAGCCCCCTCTCCTACACCTAACCTTCGGGATACAACTTGGGCAACTTCTTTCCTTCCCAAAGGAGCTCCACGCTTCACCCCGCAGTGAGAAGAAGAACGAGGGCCCACTCCCTTCCCGCCTGTAAGCAAAGCTGTTCGAGGCACTAAGGCCATGGAGGACCTGAACAGCTGTTGTCTGGTGCTCAATGGTTCTGTCCAATGTCCCTCAGGGCTGACTCACGGCGGGCCAGGTTGGAGGGAAGGGACCCAACAGCCCAGGCAGGAAAAGAGGAGAGCTGCAGAGTCCTCCAAGTTCACAGGGAGCATTTGATACCAAGCACATGGCACCAAAGGGACAGCCGGGGCCATGGCTTTTGTTTCCTAAACATTTAGAGTTCTCTGCAGAGCCTTTGCAGGTTGTTGGGTGTAGGTATAAAGATATACCAGACCCAGGGACCCTGGTCTCTGTGCTGCTCCTCAAACATGATACCCCATTTCCAGACTCAGGGCCTAGGATTCTGCTCCTTGGCTTCCTGCAAGTCTCAGCTAACATCTCATATTCTCCAGTTTTCTTTAAAAGTAGTCCTTCTCTTTGAGAGTGTATATTGGTTGTACATATTTGTTTGCAGGTTATTTAAGACAGTGAGTTACTTGCAGCAGAGAGATTTTTCTGGTTTTTATTTTTATATTTCCAGTTATGAGCACAGTACCTAGCAATATGTTATTGTCTGAATGGAGCTTCTTTAGGAATTAGGTGAGATGATGAAGATTCAAGTTTCCCTGGTTGATGGCCATGGGGGAAGAGGGAGGGAGTGATATTCCTGGAGTTTGGGGGCTCAGAGGCTCTTGTACTGGGGACAGGAGGAAGGGCGGTGATCTGACTTGTCTGGGCCACACAAACCTTATCCCTCTCAGACATTTGGCCAGTTGTGTCTCCTACGTGTGTGCCTCACAACCAGTGTGCTCTAAGTTTTTACAACTCTTTCCATTAGCATTTTGTGTGTTTGTAAAATATTTTGTCACAAGTTTATAAGTGAAGTGTTTTGTAGTTATTCTTCCTACTGCACCATCTTCAAAAATGCCTTTGCTTTAGGCTAGGTGACACAGTGGATAAGAGAGCTGGGACTATTTTTAGGAAGACCTGAGTTGAAACCCAGCCTCAGCTACTTAAGCTTACTCTGAAGAAGTATCTTAGTTGTTTGCTCAGTTTCCTCAAAAGTAAAATGGGGAAAATATAGCACCTACCTCACAGGGTCATTGTAAGGATCAAATAAGATACTATTTGTAAAGTGCTTACTACAGTGCTTGGTACATATTAAGTGCCATATACATGTTAGTTATTAATAATATCAACAAAAACAACAAGAAGAAGAAGTATTGACTGTCTACTGACTGCCAAAGATAAACTCACCGCATCTATAGTTTTAGGAGTGTATGTTACCAGAGTAGCCTTTGATTGTAATTGAGTCCCCCAAGGCCTATCAGTGAGAGTGACAATGCATCTCCTGCAGAGAATGCTGGGGGTTTTTCTTTCTCTCCAGAGAGGACACTACCTTCATAAGACACAATTTTAAGTCTCTTTGAAATCATGTTCATCCTTGTGTCCCAGTTTGCTAACTTTCTTAAACTGTGGCAAGAACTAAATATAATATTCTAGGTACAATAGTACTAGTACAGAGTATGGTAGGACTTTAGTAATATGATACCTTTATATTTTGCTTTACCGTTTCCTTGTAACAGCCTTGTGAGGTAGCCAATTATTAACCCCTCATTTGAGGAAGCTAAAGTTGTATCACAGTTCCACAATAATTAGAGTTGCTTAGTCACCTTAGAAATTATTTGTTCCAACTCTTCCATTGCATAAAGTAATTGAGGCCCAGAAAATGAAATGACTTGTCCAAGACCACAGCAAATAAGCAGCAATCAAGGTTTGAACACAGGTTCTCTGAATTCAAACTAATGTCCCTTTCACTACATCCCACAGCTGACTCTCAGAAAGGTTAAAGGACTTGCCTGTGGTCCTAGGTCTAGAGGACCAGGTTTCTAGTCTCTCAATCCAGAATGATTTCTAAGATAGCAGACTTTCTTTATTCTGGGCACCATGCTTCTATTTCTGGTTCATTCATTCTTCTTCCAAGTTCTACTATTATAATGCTTCATCACTGTGACTTTGTAGGTAGCTACAAGTGAAGGTGTAAACCAACAGGTTATGAAGTTTTTGGTTTGAGAGCAATGGAGGGTTCATGTAGAGATGGTATAGTGGAGTTCAAATGCTGCTCCACGTACTCACTGACTGTGGTGACTTTTCTCTGTTTCCCCAGTTAGAAAATAGCCATGATCACAAGGCCTGCCTCCCAGGGTTGTTGTGAGGAACAAAGGAGATGACATATAAAGCAGGGGTTTAGTGTTACCTATGACAATGATGATGAAGATGATGTAGAGAAAGAGTTGACAATAAAACTAAAAAAGTAAATCTGCTGAGATCCTCAAATTCCAAACTATGGAGTTGTACTTTATTTTTTGGTCATGTAGGTCCATGAAAGCATTGTGAATGGCATAAGGTGAGCACTACATTACGATGCTCCTCACTGTGGAGCGAGGAGAGAGGAAAGGCAAAGCAAATAGCAATAAGAGAAGGCACTGGTAGGTCTGGCAAAGAGAAAAGTCAATGGTCAATCAATGGGTGATAGTAAGGGAGGAGTCAGACAGTGCCACAATTTTGAGACAAAACAGAATTACCTTAAGTAGAAATCAAAATGATTTAGAGAGGAAAATAATGGGTTTTTTTTGGATACATTTAAAATGTTTCACTCAGGTGAAAGGACTACAAGGGAGCTGGATAATAGAATATGGGCAAAAAGTCAGAGCCAGCAACCCAGATCTGAGGATCACCTGGCAAAGGATATCATTAAAGCACAGAGAGGCACTGAAGGAAATGTCCATGGAAGGTAAGGAGAGGAAAGGGTTGAGCAGGGGCTAGATTCCCTTAAGTGGCTGGAAGGAGGAAAAGGAACAAGAAGGAAGTCAAAGCTAGCAGGAAACTGTTCAAGGCTTTTTAACAAAGCTAAGGAAAGAGGGTAGAAGGAAGGTGAGGCTCTCATTGTCAAAGGCTGAAGAGATCAGGAGGATGAAAGCCTAGAAAAAGCCACTGGCTTTGAAGATCCTTATGTTTCTCAAAGCTGTTGTTTGATATGTGTTAGTACTGTGACCTTACCACAAACTGCCTATATCTCCATATGAAATAATAAAATAAATCTCTTTTGTGAAGAGATTTAATATTTACAAAGTGCTTTATCTTATTTGATTTTCAAAACAACTCTGTGTTCTTATTTCCCCCCACACACCCATTTTTTTAAAAGAAGGAAACTGAGGCTGAGAGGGATTGAGTGGGTTGCCTGCGCTCCTACAGCGGGCAGGTGCCTGAGGCCTTCAGCTCCAAGTCCCATCCCAACTATGCTACCTGATTCTGTGAGCCTAAGTTTGCATGTGCCTGCTGATGGTGGTTTTTAGTAGAAGGGGGGACCTCCTGGCAAGGCTTCCAGAATGACTGTAAATCACTCTCCCCACAAAGACTCTGGAGTGAGTGATTAGTCAAGGCCACATGATAAAAACTTCAGACCTAGACCCAGGCACGGATGTGGGCTGCCCGTACTGTAGGCATCCTGCCCTTCCTGCCCTCTCACCACAACTCTTTGGCTGAATCAGTTTTGTGCTGCTGGAAGAGAGGCCTGGCTATGGAACTAAAATGCCATCCTCCTTGAAACTGCCACAGGGAACAGGTCAATGGCGGAGAGCCTAGCCTGTTAATAAACCCTGATCCAAGACACGCAGCCAGGCCTGAGGACCTCCCCTCCGCCCCCAGCCTCAGGGAGCCACTGCTCTACCTCTCAGCCGGAGGGAGATTCCCTGAAGAGCAGATGGTACTTGGGGAAGACTCGCTGGGGAGGGGACTGACTGCATCTTAGACCCTGAAAAACCTTGGCACATCCCATAGGAAAGGACATAATCGCATGTTTTGGTCAAATTCATCACATTCAAAACAGAATTTATTTTCCTCGAACCTTATCTGCTCTAAACTTCCATATTTCTATTGCTGTCACCACAACTTTCAGGAACCAAGGTTGCAACCTTGGGAGCATTTTTAATTCATAAATTCTCCCTCAATCCTTATATCCGACCAGTTGCCAAACCCTGTTAATTCTGCTTCTCTATATCCTGTCTCTCTTCCCTTCTGTCTCCTAACATGACTTCACTATCTCCTCTCTGGACTGCAGAAACAGCCTCCTGACTGGTCACCCTGTCTCCAGGCTCTTCTCTCTACATATCTTTCTTTCTTCCTTTTATTTGCATAGCAGCTAAATAGATATTCCTAAAATGTAGATTGGACTACAACATCACCTCACTCAAAAAACCTGTCACTGATTCCCTGCCTTGGGGTACAGCTAGGCCTTTAACTCCCTGCCTTGCCCCATCTCTCTTGGTCTACATTTGTCTTTCCTGCCTTGTTTGATATGACTGCGTTTCAGGCACTGTTCTCTCCAAGCTGCCTGGCTCCTTGTGGTTCCTCTGCCATGACCTCTTATCTCTTGCCTATGTGTCTGACAAGTGGAATGCGCACCCTCCTCACGGCTACCACACAAAATCTTTAGCTTACCTTAAGGCACAGGAACTTCCCGACTTGATGAGGACTTTCTAGATCCTCTATTAATTAGTAAATGCGCTGCCTGATGAAGTTACTTGGTATTACTTTGCATGAATTTTGTAAATATAATTCCTTTGCCTCCTCAGTAGAGTGTAATCTTCTTGAAGAGAGGAATGATTTGTTTTTGTCTTGGTATCCCTAGCACTTAGCACAGTACCTTGGACACAGGGGGGACTTAATAAGTAATTGTTAAATTCAATTTCCAATTTGATTGCAGGCTTTTTAAATCCTTAGCTGTTGCATGGTACAAAGGAAAAGATGCTAAATGTGTAGTCAGGGCACCTGGGCCTAAGTTCCATATCTGACACATGTTACCTGTGAGGTTTGGGCAACTATAAAATAAAGGTCAATTCGATAAATATTAAGTATCCCTAATGTGCCAGGGATGAGCTTACAATCTAATGGGAGAGACAAAATGGAAACTTTTAAGGATGTTTCCAGTTCAAAAGCAATAGTACGATATTATAACTGAAAATCTATCTCTTTCACATATGTGTGTGTGTATCTACTTGTGTCAATGAATAACCCAGTTATTTATATGCTGTCTCTTTCATTAGAATATGAGCTCTAGGAAAGTTGGGACTTTCGTTGCTATTGGTGGTTATTTTTACTTTGTTCATGTCCTCAGCAAATCTTAGCGCAGTATCAGACACACAGTTAACATTTAATAAGTGCCTTTTGACTGACCAACTGACTGCTCCTATTCTCCCTCAAGTGGAAACTCAGGTTGAAAACTATTTTATTTAGTTCAGGGTCTATATTTTGTACATTTTAAAATTTCTCACATGGTACTACATATAGCAAGTTTTCAACAAATATGTAATGAATGAATGGACCAGTTTGGACATTTACTACCAGAGAATAGAGAGAACAGAGAAGGTTTACCTCTATATGGGAAATGGTCATTTTTCTCTCCCAAAGGGAGGATCTGTGTTAAGCAATATTTTCCAGGTTGAAGATAGTCCGTAAAAATCTCATATTACTGTCTAGATATTCACCTACAGCCAGCATAACATAGTAGTCGTGATTTTTAAAATTTAGGGTGATTTGGGGATTGAGCTGCAATTGAGTTTTAGTTACAGCAAATGATTATGAAAGAAAAAACTTAGTTTAGAAATTTAGTTTAAAAATTTTTGTAGTAGATACCACAAAAATGTCAAATGTCAGATGCCATCTAGAAGGCATAAAAATAAACAATTAATAAAAAACATATTTCCAAAGGCCTCCTCAGCATGTCCATTTAGATGTCCCTGCTGGCACTGCAAATTCAAGATCTTCAAAAATAAAATTATCTCCCTCTTTTCTTCCTTTTCACTAGGTCTAAAGTTGCTTTTCCTTCTGATTTATTTTTATTGTTAGTGGATTATCATTCACTGAGTTTCTAATGTCATAAGTATCATTGTTATATTTCTTTGGTTTCACATTCTCATCTCCCAAACTCATTTCTCTGCCAAGATTCTATCTCCATTGCATTACTGGACTCTAGCTCTTCTTTCTCAATTCTGTTGTTATCTCAGTACATTATTTATCTGAATCATTGGGATGCCTTGAGTCCATTTCCCCTCTCCAAGATGATTCTGATATGAATCTTCCTTGGACAAAGAACTGACAATGGCATTCCTCTACTCAGAAGCTGTCCCTTTCTATTGTCTTCTGTATGTAGTTGATACTCTTTAGCCTGGCATTTGAGCAAGGCATTCTACGTTATGTGTGACCACACCTTCCTGGTCTGTCTCTTATTCCTCTTCATATTTCTTATGGTCCAGCCAAATTACAGCATTTGCTGTTTTCTGTTGTTTTGACTTATATCATGAGTCCCTGGTCTACAATAGAATCTCTCTTCTGACTCTCCTTGTTGGAATCTTACCTCTCTTTCCTGATCCAACCCATTTTATGCCACCTCTTTCATGGACTTGTGCTTCCCCTACCCCAAAAGCTGGAAATAAGCTTTCCTTTCGACTTTATTCTGCCATCTTTTCCTCTCTGATTTTAAAGGGCACTTTATATCTCTATTATAAACTTGCCATGTGCTCAGCACTTTCCAGCATACCTGATAAAATGGACAGTTTTTATTAAGACAAATTAAAAAGGTATCCTATGAACACAACAAAGCCAGCCAAATGAAAAATTTAAAAAAAAATCTTTGTAACAAGTTTCTTTGATAAAGATTTCATTTCCAAGATATAGGAGAAACTGATTCAAAATTAGAAGAATAAGAGCTATTCTCCAACTGATAGTCAAAAGAATATCAGCACACAATTTTTAGAGGAAGAAATCCAATCTCTCAATATCCATATAGAAAAATGTTCCAAGTCACTAATAATTAGAGAAATGCAAATTAAAACAACTCTCAGGCTGCACCTTACACTGATTAAAGTGACAACCCTCTCCTCCAAAACAAAAAACACCAACCCCCTTTTTATCTCCCCCCATGTCCAAGAGAGGAAAATAACAGTTTGAGGAGCTTAGGGAAAATCTGACACATTAATCACTGCTGGTGGAGCTGTGAACTAAAACAGCTATTCTGGAAAGCAATATGGAACTCTGCCCTAAAGTTACTAAATTGTGCATATCCTTTGACCCAGTAATATCACGATTAGGCCTAGATGGGCAACAAAGAAAGAAGAAAAAGACACAAACGTACAAATATATTTATAGTAATTATTTTTGTAGAAAGAAAGAACTGGAAATAAAAAGATGTATTCACCAACTGGGGGATGGCTAAACAAATCATGATATATGAATATAATGAAACATTATTGTGGTATATGAATGACAAAAGGGATGAAGTCTGCAGGTAAATAACCAGGGCAGCAATCCCAAATCAAACTCACTCTGACCAGCAGAACTTCCCAACTGGCTGATAGTGATTGATTAAAAGGCAGTGTACTGTTCCTTTCAAGAAGGGGCAAGACAACAGATCTGTTGTAATGATTCAAACCCAAGCAGAGATTTGCAGAATTTAAAACAAGAAAACAATGATCAGACTTTGTCCTTAATCACAATACTGGAGCACTGAAAGCCTATAGGTTCTCAGCCTAAGACTTCTCTGAGATCCTAGAATATTATGACAGTACTTCAAGAAAGCAGTGAAGAGCCCAAGAGAACAAAAGCTCTAATTTTTTTTCTTTGTATTCCCAGTGCCTACCATTATGCCTAACACTTAATAAAACTTTTCTGAATGGAATTTTAAAAGACAAAAAAAAAAAAAAAAAAAAAAGCAGCCTAAGAGCAGCATTTTCCAGTTACTTCATAATAGAAACTGAAGGCATAAATGTCAGTGGTATAAATTCAATTTGTCTGGCATTTAAGTTAGCTTCCTTGAAAAATGTAATAAGAATAGAATTTTCCACCTAATATATTAACAGTCCTGCCTTATGTATTAAACATCTACTTGGTATTTTGTTGTTGTTGTTGTTGTTGTTGTAGGATGAAAGAAGGCTAAAGATCACATGTTATTTATATAAGACAGCCCAAATTCTGTCATTTTCCCCTTCTTTACATTTTGAATCAGTGAGACTTAAATTACATAAACTACAGAATGAGAATGTTCAGTTCCAGATGTGAAACAAATTAGGATGGAATTTTAAAGTGAATAGAATTAAGAAAAAGCATTATGGTTTTCCCAAATAGAACACATGAAGTTGATTACCTGCATTCTGAGCTACAACTTATTCAAATCCCTTATATAGGTCTTTACATTATGTCGTGATATTTTATTTCTATGCAATAAGTGTCCCTTTGTGTTGAATATATCAGTGATCCTAAGATGTGGTCCAAAAAGCCCTAAATATGACCAGTCCTAGAAAAGAGCTCTAAGAAAAGATGAAAAAGACTAAAATAAAATCTAAGGAAATTAAAAAGCAGGGGGAAGAGGAATGATGGTGAAGATGAACGTTGCCAGGCTTTGAGCTAAAAATTTATAAACATCTAAACGGAATCACTGGTTCATAATGATACTACAATAACTGGGAAATGCTTATTCATATTAAATGGCTAATTCTTTACTTAGCAAAAAATTTTTTTTAAATATTATTAAATAACTGAGCAGTTAAAAATGGAACCATTTGGATTCATTTGCTTTTACTGCTGCTAATTTAGTGTATGATCCAATCTAAGTCACTTTATCATTATCTTTTGTACTTTCCATCCAAGAAGTACAGTGTTTAATTCAGAGATGCTTGGAGTGTCACTGCTCCTAGATTCTTTCAGTGAGGACTTTTCCTCTAGCAAGGACTCATTAAACCCGGAACTGAACTGAATGAACTCCAAACAGTCATCTTTTTTAAAGAGACATATTTCTCCATATTATCATGGTCAGAATTTCTAAGATGAAAAGCAACATAGTCAGCAAGTTATTAAACATTTATTAAATATTAAGGGCTTAGGGGAAAAGATAAAAAATTCTGTTTTGGACATGATAAATTTAAGCTGTTTATTGCTTATCTAGTTTGAGATGTCTAAAAGGCAGTTTTAGGAGATTGGAGTTCAGCAAAGAGATTGGGGCAGGAAAGGCATCAGCATAGAGATGTTAATTATTATTATTATTTTTTTTAATTTAATAGCCTTTAATTTACAGGATATATACATGGGTAACTTTACAGCATTAACAATTGCCAAACCTCTTGTTCCAATTTTTCACCTCTTACCCCCCCCACCCCCTCCCCTAAATGGCAGGATGACCAGTAGATGTTAAATATATTAAAATATAACTTAGATACACAATAAGTATACATGACCAAAACATTATTTTGCTGTACAAAAAGAATCAGACTCTGAATTATTGTACAATTAGCTTGTGGAGGAAATCAATAGAGATGTTAATTAAACCTGTGGTGAGATTCCCAAATGAAGTAGTATGGAGAGAGAGGGCCCAGGACAAAACTCTGAGGGACATGGTGGGGAGAGGGCACAATATGGACAGGGAACTGAATGGAAAGAGGAGTAAACTGAGGCAGAAGACCCAGACGACCAGGCTTCTATTGTAGAGTCTTCTCCTTTCTGGATTGCAGTGTTTTCTGTAAAATTCATGTGTGTGTTTTGGGGGTGAGGGGTATTGGACTGGACATGTAAGATCCTTTCCTGCTCTAATGCTGAGACTCCAAAGCCTCTGCTCCCCTGTGTTAATAACCTTCTTAGAAAAGCAGGAGGGTCTTCCATATAATAAACCTCTCTTTCCCTTTGTTCAATTTAAGTTAATCTCTTCTATATGTTTGCTTTATGGAGAGTGACAATGGTCAGGCTTTCTCTAGAAGACAATTCATGAATTAATGTGCTCTAATATTCTATAGCCCAGGGGTTCCTAATTTGTTTTGTGTCATGGATCCCTTGGTAGTCTGATGAAACTGTGGATACCTCCTAAGAGAAGAGTTTTTAAATGCATGAAATAAAATCCATTGGATTATAAAGAAAATAACTATATTGAATATTGATTAATATTGACATAAAAAGTCAAGTAGATCTCAGGATAAAAACCTTCCTTTAACATTTCCTCAAAGGCAAGGAACAAAGTGAGATAAAAGGAGGTAGAATGGCATTGCACTTTTTCTGAAGGCTTAAATTTATTTGTTCTGGGTCAAAAACTGTTAAGGAAAATTCCACTTTCAGTCCCAAGTCCTGTCTTCACTGATTTGCCTGCCTTCCTCCTTAACTTTCCCCTTGTCTTTTGTCTCATCAGAATTAAAGGAAGACAATCATCATTTCTAAAGGTGACCTTCCCTTAGTTAAATACTTGTTTTAATTCCCAATCCTTATTTTTATCTGAGGCTATCACCTTTCACAATTCATAAACATTTACCAAAAAGTAAAAACAAAATAACTCTACCTAAACTTCCTGAAATCTTATTTTTTAAAAATGGTATGCTTGTTCCCTATAATGGTTTTGTTTTGTTTTTGACATAGGAAATGAAAAATTTTAAGTATAACAATTCACTGAACATAGTCATTCTATAATGAATGCCAACTATATTCAATAATCACAATTACAAATTTTCTTCTAGTAGGATTTAAAAGTTTTACAGCAAAAAGAAAAATCAGAAGTTTATCTTGTTATTGTTGGTTATTCTTGGAAGTCAGAAAATCATTTAAGAAAAAAATAAAATAATTAGAATGTGGTGAAAAAATATCCTCTTATGAATTTACTGAGAAACATATTCAAGATATTACTAATCCAATAGAATTGATATTTTAAAAAATTAATCCTTGGGGATAAGAAAATATTGCTTCTTTGTTGAAAGAACTAATAATATACATACAGTAGACAACTAAGAGTCCCTCTGAGCCAAATACAGACAATGTAAAAAAAAAAAAAAAAAAAAAGAAATGAATCTTTTATAACAAAGCTTTTTAAATTGTTGGTCATGACCCTACATAGGGTTGCATAACAGAATATGAGGGCTGTGAAATTATGATATATTATCAGTAAATTTTTGATTTGTATACCTATTTTATATACTTATATACCTGAGATTGCATAAAAATTTCTCAACACAAAGGGATTATGAGTGGAAAAAGTTAAGAAGCCCTGTTTTACAGAATACAAGAATGCTAAGAGTAATTTTCTATATGTGCTTCTATCAGTTTTTCTCATTTAAAAAGACAGAACTGTAAATTGAAATGACAATTGATAAAATCAGAATTCATGAACTGTCATGACTGAACAGACTGCATAAATGTAATTTGTAAAAGATGTATTTCTCAGGGGCAGCTAGATGGCACAGTGGATAGAACACCAGCTCTGAAGTCAGGAGCACCTGAGTTCAAATCTGATTTCAGACATTTCCTAGCTGTGTGACCTTAGGCAAGTCACTTAACCCCAATTGCTTCAGTGCCCCCCCCCCAAAAAAAAAGATGTATTTGTCCTTTTAGAAACTAAAAGCACTTAATACTTTTTCCTCTTTGGTTTTTTTGCTGTTTTTAAATAACAAACTCAAGCCAGTCCAATAAATCTGGAAATCGACACATCTTAGTATCAATGATTTCATCCAACTTGACAACTATAATAAGATTTCAAGCCGATAAGAGGAGGCCTCTAATAAGGCTTTCAATTACTCCTAAGTGCCCAAATATTAAGCTGGGAGAATGCATGTGGGGGATGTATGAGTTGTAATAGCAATACAAAAAGGAAAAAGTGATCAGAAAAATATTAAAATATACACACACAAGATAGCACTATATGTGAAAGAGGTAGTGTTAATATTATTGGGTTAATCAACAAATATAGCAACCTAGTCTTTGACAAACCCAAAGATCCTAGCTTTTGGGATAAGAACTTACTGTTTGATAAAAATTGCTGGGAAAATTGGAAACTAATATGGCAGAAACTAGGCATTGATCCATACTTATCGCCGTACACCAAGATAAGGTCAAAATGGGTTCATGACCTAGGCATAAAGAATGAAATTATTAATAAATTAGAGGAACATAGGATAGTTTACCTCTCAGACCTGTGGAAGGGGAAGGTCTTTATGACCAAAGCAGAACTAGAGATCACAAAATAGAAAATTTCGATTATACCAAACTGAAAAGTTTTTGTACAAATAAAATTAATGCAGACAAGATTAGAAGGGAAGCAATAAACTGGGAAAATATTTTTACAGTCAAAGGTTCTGATAAAGGCCTCATTTCCAAAATATATAGAGAATTAACTCTAATTTATAAAAAATCAAGCCATTCTCCAATTGAAAAATGGTCAAAGGATATGAACAGACAATTCTCAGATGAAGAAATTGAAACTATTTCTAGTCATATGAAAAGATGCTCCAAGTCATTATTAATCAGAGAAATGCAAATTAAGACAACTCTAAGATACCACTACACACCTGTCAGATTGGCTAAGATGACAGGAAAAAATAATGATGATTGTTGGAGGGGATGCGGGAAAACTGGGACATTGATGCATTGTTGGTGGAGTTGTGAACGAATCCAACCATTTTGGAGAGTAGTTTGGAACTATGCTCAAAAAGTTATCAAACTGTGCATACCCTTTGATCCAGCAGTGTTACTACTGGGATTATATCCCAAAGAGATTATAAAGAAGGGAAAGGGACCTGTATGTGCACGAATGTTTGTGGCAGCCCTTTTTGTAGTGGCTAGAAACTGGAAACTGAATGGATGTCCATCAGTTGGAGAATGGCTGAATAAATTGTGGTATATGAAAATTATGGAATATTACTGTTCTGTAAGAAATGACCAACAGGATGATTTCAGAAAGGCCTGGAGAGACTTACATGAACTGATGCTGAGTGAAATGAGCAGGACCAGGAGATCATTATATACTTCAACAACAATACTATATGATGACCAGTTCTGATGGATCAGGCCATCCTCAGCAACGAGATCAACCAAATCATTTCTAATGGAGCAGTAATGAACTGAACTAGCTATGCCCAGAAAAAGAACTCTGGGAGATGACTAAAAACCATTACATTGAATTCCCAATCCCTATATTTATGCACACCTGCATTTTTGATTTCCTTCACAAGCTAATTGTACAATATTTCAGAGTCTGATTCTTTTTCTACAGCAAAATAACGTTTTGGTCAGGTATACTTATTGTGTATCTAATTTATATTTTAATATATTTAACATCTACTGGTCATCCTGCCATCTAGGGGAGGGGGTGGGGGGGGTAAGAGGTGAAAAATTGGAACAAGAGGTTTGGCAGTTGTCAATGCTGTAAAGTTACCCATGTATATATCCTGTAAATAAAAGGCTATTAAATAAAAAAAATATATATATTATTGGGTTAATGTAAACTTAAACAAACATCATATAATATAAACTCAGGAGAACAATTTAGAACTAAGCCCAAAGGGCTATAAAACTGTTCATATCTTTTAGCCTACCTAGCAATATCATTTTATAATTCTTAGTGATTTTTAAAACCATTCAGGAATGTCCTGCTATGGTTCCATTCTCTATTGGAAGAAGGAAACTCAATTAAAGATCTTGAACATACTCAGATAAACCCAGAAGAAATTTGACTTCCTGATCATTAAAACAAGTCCAGACATTTATGACTAAATATTATGAGAGACAGGAAAATGAATTTGCACTTAATGACATGGAAGAAGCCCCTGTGAGTTTCCATGCTCTACCATCAGAAAAATATTTGATGATTTCCAATTCTTTGACACCAAAAGAGCTGCTATAAATATTTTTGTACTTATAGGTGCTTTTCCTTTTTTTTTTTTTTTTTAATCTAGAGCTAGTATAGAACTAGTAGTGGTATTGCTAAGTAGTCAAAAGATATGAACAGAATGGTTGGACCGGTTAACTACTCTACCAACAATTCATTAGTATATCTATTTTCCTTCCAACATTTGTCATTTCTGATAGGTGGGAGGTGGTACCTCAGAGTTGTTTTAATTTGAATTTCTCTAATCAGTAGTGATTTAGGGTACATAGATAGATAGCTTTGAGTTCTTTTCCTGAAACTATTTATATTCTTTGACCAATTATCTGTCAGGAAGTGGTTCTTATTTTTATAACTCTGATTCAGTTCTATATTTCATATTTATTTGAGAAATGAGATTTTATCAGAGAATCTTAATGTAAAATTTTGTATATTAATTTATTGTCTATGGTACCTTTCAGCATAATATAGTTTCTTCCATTATCTCTTTTAATTAGACTCAATTTTGTTTTTGCTTTATCTGATTGCTATCCTTGTCTTATTTTTAATGCCCACTAAAGAGTATTAGATTCTGCTCTAGGCCTGCATTTCAACTCTATCTTTTTTGTTTCAAGTGTCCCTTGTAAAGAACATACTTTTGGATTCCAGTTTCTAATAAATTCTTCTGTCTGCTTCCCTTTTATGAGTGAACTCATCTTCACACATAGTTATGATTACTGTGTATTTTTCTCCATTCTATTTTTTTCTTTTTCTTCTGTTCCTTCTCAAAAGTCTGTATTGCTTCTAATCACTGCTTCCCTTAATTCACTTTCCCCTTTATCTTCCTGTCCTTTTCTTTTCCCACTTTCTCCACGTACTTCCCTATTGCCTAAGTTACATATCTACACACAAATAAGTGTATATGTATATTCATCTCTTTAAGAACCAATTCCAATGAGTATGAGGTTAAATCATTATCTGTCACTTCTCTCATTTCCCCTTCCATTGTAAAAGCTCTTCCTTGTATGTCTCTTTTATGTGAGAAAATTTCCCCCTTTTTCAAGTGTATTTCTCAACACTTAATTTTTTTATCATTATCAATTCATATCCATGACCTTTATGTAAACTTCTTTTAACTATCCTAATAATGAGAAAATTCTTAGGAGTTACATCTATTATCTTCACAGAGGGATGTAAACAGATTAATTTGACTGAATCTTTACTAGTCTTTCATGTTTACTTTTTTTCTGATTCTCTTGATACTTATGTTTTGATGTCAGATTTTCTATTCAGCTTTGGCTTTTTCATTTGGAATGCTTAATAGTTCTTTATTTTATTAAATATCTTTTTTTTTTTTTTTGTCTCCTGAAGGATCATACTTAGTTTTGTTGAGTAGGTATTCCTTGGTTGTAATCCTAGTTCCTTTGCCTTCAGGAATGTTATATTCCAAGCCCTCTGCTGCTATTAGAGGGAAGCTATTGATAGATTAGCCTGATTGTGGCTCCATAACATTTGAATCCTTTTTTTCCAACTACTTACAAGAGTTTCTTCTTAAACTTGGAGTTCTGAAATTTGGCTATAATTCTCCAAGAGGTTTTAATTTTGGAATCAGGAGGTAATCAGTGGATTCTTTCAATTTCTATTTTACCATCTGGATCTAAGATATCAGGGAAGTTTTCCTTGATAATTTCTCAAAACATGACATCTAAGATCTTCTTTATTTATGATTTTCAGGTATTCCAATAACTCCCAAGTTATCTTTTTTTTATCTATTTTCCAGGTCAGGTTTTTTTTTTTCCGATGAAATATTCCATACTTTTTCTATTTTTCATTTTGTTTTATTTACTTGCTAAACTATTTTTTTAGTTTTGAGTTCCAAATTCCATCCCTCTCTCACCTTCCCCACCCTTAGACTATAAGCAAATACAGGTTATATATGTACAATTATGTAAAACATTTTCATATTAGTCATTTTGTGTAAGACTTGAATAAAAGAAAAAGAATGAAAGAAGGTAAAAAAAAAATAGCATTTTTTTTTTTTTATATTCTTCATCACTAGTTCTTTAGAAGTACCTTGGTTCATTGTAAGTTTTTCATCAATTTGACATATAATTGGGCAAATAGTACCTAAAACTGTTTTAATTTCCTTTTCATTGGTCATGAGTTCATCCTTGTCAAACCTTCTTAGTTTTCTTTTCTCTTTTTAATCAAATTAACCAATGGTTTGTCTATTCTATTGTTTTTTCCCTCCATAAAATTAACTCCTAATTTTGTTTATTAGTTCAATGACTTTCTTACTTTCAATTTTATCAATCTTTCCTTTGATTTTCATGATTTCCAATTTGGGATTTAACTGGGAATTCTTAATTTGTTCTTTTTCTAGTTTTTTTTGGGTTGCGTGCCTAATTCAGTGACCTGATCTTTATTTTATTAATCTAAGTACTTAGAGATATAAAATTTCCTCTAAATACTTTTTCTTTTATCTCTTAAATTTGTCTCCGTTTTTCCTTCTCTTCCCTTATTTGATTTTAAAGATACTTTTTCCAGGGCCTCTTCCAGGGCCTAAGATCAATTCACAACTTTTCTTTGAAGCTCTGTATATAGCTGCTTTGGTCTCATTATCTTTTTCTAAGTTTGTGATTTGATCTTATCAGTCTCTATGGTATCTTTTTAAGGTCAGGTTCTTTTGTAATGTTTGCTCATTTTTCCTGCCTTTATCTTGAATTTTAACTTTATGTTAAAGTTGGGCTGTGTTCCCAGGGTGGAAGGGACACTGTCTCAGGCAATAGGTTTTCATGCTGCTGTATTCAGCATTAGTCCTATAAATTTCAGTTCTTTCAAAGTGGTATGTTCTAAGGAGAGGTGTGGACAATATTACTCTGACCTATACTGTGATCTGTGAGGAACCACAAGCATTCTTTTCTACCCAGGAAATGTGGCTGTGGTCTCTGCTCTTTCTGGTCCTCCACCTTACCTTGGGACTGTGATCCAGAACCACATATAGGTAATGCAACAGAGCCTAGCACCCTAGAGTCTCCTATAATCTCCTTCGGATTAGTTTTCTGATCCTATTACCATCTGAGAGCTCTGGAAGCTATCACAGCTTATTCTGTCACTCCTAAGGCCTGCTGCAGGCTTATCAGAGTACTACCTACATTGGATTGTATAGTACTCTCACCCCAATGACATTGTCCTTTCTTGACAATCTTCTAGGTTATTTTGGGCTGGAAAATTATTTCACCTTGTCGTTTTGTTGGTTTTCTCACTCCAGAATTTATTTTGAGGTATTATTTTAATGTTGTTTAGAAGGGAATTTGAGAAGACTTAGGGAAGCCCTTGTCGTTACAATGCCCTCTTGGCTCTGCCCTGCTCCTGCCAACCTTGTTTCCTTGGGCTAGAAATAAGTGTTTCACCCTAACCTTTGTTGGCTCTGCCATTGCAAAATTTGATTTGAGGTGCTATTTTAAAGTTAGTTGGAGGATTATCTTGGAAGAGTTCACCTAATTGGTTGTACCTAATATACAATCTGAGCTCTACCCATCTGTTTAGTTTCAACTTTTTTCCCCTGCTTATATCTCAGGGGGAGAAAGAGAGAATTTAGAGATACATACATTGGGAATTGTAGGTGAAATAAAAATAAGATATCAACAAACATTTTACACGTATTTTTTTAAAAGATTTTAAAAAAGTAAATAGGCTCTTCTACACCTGCATTAATTATCTATAAGTTGAGTCCTGCTGGTAGTCATCATTCCTTTTGTCATAAGTTTGGCCTATGACCAACCCTGCCTGGATGTCAGACTAAGACAGATCAAGAAACTTTCCTACTCTCTTTTCTCTTATTCATATTTTCTCCTATATCTTTATAGAAACCTAAGGACAAACTTATATAGAACCTTAAACAGCAATCAATTCACTGATTTTCACCATGTTGATGCTAAATTTCTGAGAATGTAATTCCCATCATGTTATATATTTTTTTATGTCATAAGTATTTTTGAAATTCAGACACTTTAGATCAAGCTATTTCACTAAATCTGTTACACTGAAAACCCTATATTTTACATAGGATTCCCCCTAATCAAGGAACTACACTAAAACTCGCATCCAAAAGACTATAAGATCTAAATTCAAGACTATAGTAGTGTATGAAATGAACAAATATTTATTCACAAAATGGTGATCATTAAAAAACCACTACCTGTATAGCAGTTTTAACCCACCAAGGAATTCCAGAAGTAAACATATGACTACCCATACAAAGGAGCTAAATAAATGTATGTTAGAGAAAAGGCATGGCAGAAGGCATTTTTTAGTAGACAGACTGATTGGAAGAAGTACCCAAAATAGCAACAAAAGAAAAAAAAAAACTCTACAGCAATGTGGTTCTGGCTCCAAAATGAGTTTGATATATATGTGATGTATATATTCAATACTCTCTTAGGAAAACTGAAAACACAGATCAAATTCACTTTAGTTCCAAAAAGACAAAGGCCAAACTAAAGGTTTTAACTAGAGGTTTTCATAATGCTGTGATTGACAGGAAAATGAGTCTAAAAAATGTGAGCTATTTCAACGTAGGTTGTAGAGTACCATCTGTAAAACCATGCAATTTATAGTCCCACAGCTTTAAACCAGAGCAAAAAGATTATCACCAGAAGGAGGCTGCTTTTCAATTTTGTAGACAATAAATCACCTCATTTGGTACCGTTAACATTCCTGACTTGACTAAATCGACACAAATGTGACTTACATTTTTGAAGAGCTGCTCTGCAAGTTCTCTGATGTGCTTTATCATTTTCAAAGGGTTACTTTCTTCAACTTTAATTCGCTCCACTTCAAAGGCTACCAACTGAGGAAACAAAAGCCCGTCGGTGAATTTCAAACCACATCAATTACCTGCTACATTATTAAAACGTATAAGAATCTCATATTATTTACAAATTTAAATATAAGCATAAAACCATCATGCTAAGAATCGACCCCTCTTAGGATATTGGCTATGTTCAGGCTTTAGGTTTCATGGCATAGGAGTGCCACGACCATTCTCTAATGATGTAGGATAAAACTTCCTGTTAAAGATATTTCTGGGGCCCACAGGAGCCCTGATGATCCTCAAACTGATAAAATTTAGAATTGAGGAGGTCTAAACATTTCACCAATACATGAACTTTCATTCCAGAAAAAAGTACATCATCTTATAATTCTGGCCTCTTCTCTTCTGAACTATAGCCATTCAATTCATAATTAAATGTGTACTTACTTTAGAAACTGTTAAGAGGCATGCTTTCGATCTCCTCAGCAAGAAACAATTCCTCCCTCCTAGGAACCTTCATGTAACTTTAGCACTTGTGTAATTTTGCCATCTACTTTATATTAAAATATCATATTTATTTGCATACATGTCTCATTTCCTTTCTACCAGATGTAAGCTCTTTAAAGTGAGAAGAGTTATGCAACAGATATGGACTGGACACACACACACACACCCCTCTGAAACTATAGGTCTCCCCCTAAGTAGCTGATCATCTTGCTGAGGAGACTGGGCAGGTCCCTCCCCATTCCTCCCTGCCCCCACACTGCAGTCAGAAGCACACAAACAGAGGTGTGCAAAGATTTCAGTCTGTCTCATATGCTACCTAAGGCATACATATTGTGAGCTGCCAGTCCCTACTGTGGTGGTCTTGCCAGCAGCCTAGGCAGCAATCATCTCAAAAGGGAACAGAAGAGCAAAGCACTCCATCATTTTGATTTGGGCCTGGTGAACACATGTCAATTGGGAAGACTGGTTTTCAGTCAGCACAATAAACACACCATTCTGGGATAAAAGGCAATGAACTAGACACTGTAGGAATATATAAGAGAAATCATTAGTACAGTGTCTGCCTTGGAGCTTCTGCCCATCTCAAATAAAAGTCATTAGATGGAGCTGACCAAAACCCTCCATGTTTTCTCATCTGGTATGAATCCATTGATAAACTAGAGAATTTCCTGCACAAGGAAAGCAGGACAGTCATGGGTCTGGAGTCTACATCATATGAGAGATTAAGAAACTGGAGCTGTTTAGGGTAGAGAAGCCTTGGGGAGAGCTACAGCAACTGTGGCAGTGAGGTTAGAGTTAGGATTACACCAAATTTCTCACAAGGTCCTTGTCTGACCCTGTTGTTTTATCAGGGAGGAAACCAGTGCCCACAGACACTGGCAGCAAGGGTCAGGGGAAATGGAATACGATGAGTGAAAGTCATGGGGAGACAAATAAGAATCGCTAGTGAACCCCAAGAACTCCCACACAAACGAGGGAGCTGCCTCACAAGGCGGGGGACTTTTCTTCTTGGCTCTCCAAGGGTATATGGGATGGCTGCTTGTCATGTGCCTGGTAGCTGAGATTCTTTCAAGGATGGAGAGGCTTCTGAGCTTTCTTTCAACCCTGAAGTTGTGATTGTCATCCATATATTTTTCCAAAAAACATCTTAGAGGCTTCTCTCTAGATTTCCTAATATACTGGGGATCCTGATGTCAAACAGTGTTATGATGATATACTGGATATGTCACACATTATCTTTAAAGAGGTAAATTTGGAGCCTGAGAGAGGATCTGTCCCTTCATTTAGGGTACCCCTATAGCTCTCAGAGGGCTGAGCTTGATAAGAAAGAGCTCAATATATTGTGGTTATTGTTGAAAAACAAACAAGGGTATCTAGAAGAGCCTGAGCTCTTCCATCACTGACTACTTAGGAGACTCTACCTTGAAGTTTGTTGGTTATATACCAACATATAATTTCACTCTATAAAGGCTGGTATGGTTATAATTTTACTATGACTGTCTTGAAATTGCTCTAATATTTAAAGCAAAGTTACATCAAATACATTTTAAAATTAATTTATTTTAATAAAAAACATTAGTTTCAATGATATGTTTATTGCTTCTAATACATACTTCACTACTAAATATTCATGTAATTTCTCCAGATAAGTAAAATGGAAAATAATTTAAATTAAATTATGTTCAAGATGTATAGTAAAAACTATTTAGGATCTACACTTTTATCCTGTCTACACCCGTGATTACATTGGAGTAGAAAACTACCTCTATCAATGCATATTGGCAGCCACTTTGCAACTTAATGTCAGAAGAGACATTAGGTGACAGTCATACAACTAGCAGTAGATGTCAAGTTGGAGTTTTAACCCAGGGTTTCCTGACTGAAATGGCTTTATATTCACTTTGTCATACATACACTTCCTTCTCAATATACCTAATAGTTTTTTAAAAATGTACTTATAGCAGTTTTTTTTTTAATTACATTCAAGATTTTAGGAAAAAATTCCCTTCACTTTCACTTGTTATACTCATTCTGTATAAAATATGATGTATTAGACCAAACAGCACTTGACCTTTTTATATCACAGACGCCTTTGGAAGTCTGACGAAGCCTGTGAAGTAATTATTAGAATAGTGTTTTGTTTTTTTAAAGGTTAGTGAAAATAATATGTTTCTTTTCCATCTAAGTTTATTTACTCCCTAAAATTTATTCATAGACCCCTCTGAAAGTCAATGGATCTCAGGTTAAGTAAGATGCTCTTCTCTAGATAATTCATACCTCATCAAAGAGATCACAGGATCTGTATGGAGGCCCTCTGTCTGATACAAAGCCTGCAAATGCCATTCCATTAAGCACCTTAATGAGGAAATCATTTTCAACCAAACCACGCTGTCCCAAGAAAGCTGTCTGTAGAATAGAAAATAGAAAATTAATAATTTCTTGAGGTACACATGGAGAAAATGTAAATATAAAAGAACAAACCTGCCAGATTTCTCCAATTCATGAGGAAGCACCACTATTTTAAAGAATATTTGATAAGGTGCTACATGTTATGTTTTGATCCCAAAAAGAGGCAGCATGGTATTGTGGTATAACACTGGACTCAGAAGAATCTGACATGGTCATTTATTAGCTAATGATTATAGCATATATAATAATTATTATATATACTACCTAGTGATTATAGGCAAGTTCTTTTCTAAGACAGTCACCCTCAGGGCAGAACACCCAAACTAGCTAGAGTAGCCATGAGGGAGAGACAGGAGGCAGGAAGCAGGTATCACTTGAATCAAATAACCATCACCATCCTGACCACCATGTCCCTTCATTCCATGATGGACACAGCACGGGATTCACCCCAAAGCCTGGAGAACAGAAGGTTTTAACCTGGTGTCCTCAATCATCATCCTGAGTGGGAGCCCCTGAGAGATGCAGCACGGCCACTGCTCCTGAAGGGACTGCAGCGTTAGTTACTGAAGACCCTGAAAAGAAAGTTCTTGCACCAAAATCTTTGGCACTGTCAACTGTTCATCATCAGAAAAAGATATGATTTTATCAGTGGAAATGACATGAAAGAAGCTTTATTATCTGTTTTGCCACTTGAACAAAAGCTCTGTTGAGACCTTTCCATCTGACCTGCCCCTGCAACCTTCATAAATGTCTCTTTCAGTAGAATGTAAGTTCCTTGAAAGAAGGGATTGTCTTGATTTTCTATTTGTATCCCCAGCACTTAGCACAGTAATTCCCACATGGCAAATATTTAATGAATTTAGTCATCTGAGTCATTATCTAGCAGGTTTGTTGTAAGATCCAACAAGAAAAAAAGTGTGACAGATTTTGTAGCATTGCTCAAGGTCACAGGGTTCTTAAGAGGAAAACACCTTAGAGACACTAAAATGCTACAGAAATGTGAGCTATGACTATTTGAAAAAAAATGACAAATGAAAAAAGTGCATGATGTGGTTAAAAATAGAAATATACTTATTAAAAAAGCAGATCTGATAATATCCATGAAAAGGAAGTAAGTGTCCATTTTGGAGATGATCTAACTTTTGAGAACTCTAAGGCTGAGAATGACAAAATATCAGAGCTCACTGGGGCTGCAGAGATAACCACTAAAGTGGAGATGAGGATACTTGTGATATTCCATGGGGCACAAGGGACTTTAAAATGGATAAAGTAAATAAATGCTTTATAAATGACAAATGTCAATGAACATTTTTCTTATTAACATTTATGGGATTCAAAATTGTCCAATTTGCAAGAAAGACCACTGAGGTAGAGCTCCGCACCATTAGCATTTGATTAAAGGGTTCAAGGTTCCCTCTAATTAAGTGGATCTCAGATCTTCCTCATGCTCTGAGGGCCTTATTTTAAAGAGCTTGATACTCAAACATGCAATATATGTGGCAAAATATAGACTCTCCCTGGTTGACAGACCTTGATTTTGATCCTTCAGGAGGACCAGAAATGACGCATCAGCATCTGGATGGTCACAAGACAGGCCAGGCAAGAGTCATCTCAGTAATTAAGTGGTCATAAAAGGTACAAGTTAGGGGCTTTCCACATTATACCACTCATGCTAGGCCTGGCCATGGAATTTGAGCAAAATAGGGAAGAGATATCTTTCTCAGTTTTCTTGTGGTTGCTCAAAAATGCTTTATGAAGTGGGTAAATAAATGGTGAACATTGGATAAAAGTTTGAGGTCTAATGTAATTGGCTGCTGTAAGAACCTACCTTATCTAATTATCCTTATATGATATATATAAAATATGTATTAGTACATGTTTATTCTTATGCTGATTGTTAAATGACTAACAGTGTATGTTTCTAGACAAGTATATCACTAAAAATCATTATTTATTATAAAACTGCACTGAACTGATTAATACTGATTGGAATGGAGTAAGGGTCAAATGAAATCATTTTCCACATGCCACTGTCCAACTCTCTTGTTCTATAGAAGAGGAAACTGAGGTTCAGAGAGAGAGGTCAGCCAAGGGCAGAACTAGGAGATCTAAAGTCCACTAATTTGTGGTCAGATATCCTTCTCACTACATTGTACTGCCTGTTTCTTCTGTGACCTCACATTTTACTTGTCCCCTGGTGTTACTTCTAAAAGGGGGAGCACATTCCTTTCCTTACATAGGCTGAAAGTTTTATTAATGTTGGTTACCTTATGGAAGTGTATGACTGGCTCTGCATGGATTCTGATAAGTTGTAGGCAAGATCTATAACCTTGGAAAAGCTGTGCAAATAATCTAAGGAAAACTGCCCGCACTTCTTTATCCTGAAAACAAGATGGGAAAAATATTAAGCTTTTCTGAAACAAGAACAACAACAAGAGCCAAAGAATCAGTGAGTGGGAAGAGACCTGGGAATCATTTTTTCTTCCCTGTTACCCATGTAAGGAACCCCATGTAGCAGTCTGAGAAGCTGTTTCATCTTTGCTCAATACTTCTAAGATGGCAACTTTCTGTCCAGAGAGCTGGGCTCTCCTTCTGTTCTGGTTCTTTGTACCTTACACCCCAGTGATTTTTTCTTCCCTTTCCATTAAATAAATGCTCCAGAATTCTTTCCTTTGTCTGTGGGCTAAAGGAAAACCCTCTCTTCCTTCCAACTAGTATTCAACAACCACACTAAAAATTATCATTCCTAAATTAAATATAAAGATCCAAAAAAATTAAGAGATTCTATCAGAGTTCCTCTGTGAAAAGACTAACTTTTCCTATATTGATAAAGTGATTTTTTTTTTTTTTGGTAAATCAAATCTTCATGATCATGGGATTTTTAAAAACAATGTTATTTTCCCCTAATTGTATATAAAAACAACCTTAACAATTGTTCTTAAAATTTTAAGGTTCAAATTCTATCCTTCTCTCCCTAACCTCCCCTCTTCCTGAGGCAGTAAGCAATCTGATAGAATTATACATGTGCAATAACCATGGAAATGTTAAAGCTACAGTGATCTTAGATATTTGTCTAGATAAAACAATTAAACTTAAAAACAGCATGCCCCCAAACACAGCCCTCTCCTTGTTCCTATTATAGCCAGGGTCGGGCTTTTGATTTCCAGGCTAGTGCTTTCTCTTCTAGCTGACTGCTGAAAGAAGACTCAGATGCTCATCTGGTTGAAATTAAGGAAGCTGAGATACCAATTCCTTAAATATTTTCCCCCCAACCCCAGTATGCCTTTTAAAAACTTATTATAAAGAAAATTAAAAATAATTCATTATAAACTTACTAGCATTTTGGAGTGTGACAAGGCTGTCCGTGGCGGAGGAAATGCATAATCTGCTACTTCCAAATCTGGGTGCAAAATCTAAAATAAATATTTTTAATAAACAAATTTTCCTAATACTCTGGAAATATTTTTTCTATGCACAGAAAAAATGATAAAATTCCCCAAAAGGCCCCGTTTTGCTAGCTGAGTTGAGCCACTCTGATACACACAAAAAATCTTTGCCCTTTTGGGCACAATAATCCCCTGTCTCAGAAACTCAACCAGTCAGCAAAGATGACAATGGAGGAAACCAATTTGCCAGATGGGGTAATTGCACACTCAAGCTAGGGTGTCCCCAAATGTTTTGGAGAACAATCTAGAATTATTCTCAAAGAGTTATTAAACAACCCATATCATTAGACCCAGAAATTCCAGCACCTGGTTTTTCCAAAGATGACTACGAAAAATGGAAAAGAACCTGTAGATTTTTCAATGTTTATAGCAGCTCTCTTTGTGGTGGCAAAGACCTGGATTTGTGGGGATGCCCTTCAACTGGGGAATGGCTGAATAAGTTGGGGTGCAGCATTGTGATGGAGTACTATTGTGCTATAAGAAATGATGAACTCAGTGATTTTGGAAAGAGCAGCTGCATGACATAATGAGGAGCAAAATGAGCAGAACCAAGAGAAAAAAAAGTTATTTTTTGTTATTTTTGTTATTATTATAGTAACTTTTTATTGACAGAATCCATGACAGGGTAATTTTTTTTACAACATTATCCCTTGCACTCACTTCTGTTCCGATTTTTCCCTCCCACCCTCCACCCCCTCCCCTAGATGGCAAGCAGTCCTATATGTTGAATATGTCCTAGTATATCCTAGATACAATGTATGTGTGCAGATCCAAACAGTTTTCTTGTTGCACAGGGAGAATTGGATTCAGAAGGTAAAAATAACCCAGGAAGAAAAACAAAAATGCAAACAATTTACATTCATTTCCCAGTGTTTTTTCTTTGGGTGTAGCTGCTTCTGTCCATCATTGATCAATTGAAACTGAATTAGGTCTCTTTGTCAAAGAAATCCACTTCCATCAGAGTACATCTTCATACAGTATCGTTGTTGACGTATATAATGATCTCTTGGTTCTGCTCATTTCACTTAGCATCAGTTCATGTAATTCTCTCCAAGCCTTTCTGTATTCATCTTGCTGGTCGTTTCTTACAGAACAATAATATTCCATAACATTCATATACCACAATTTACCCAACCATTCTCCAATTGATGGGCATCCACTCAGTTTCCAGCTTCTAGCCACTACAAACAGGGCTGCCAGAAACATTTTGGCACATACTGGTCCCTTTCCTTTCTTTAGTATCTCCTTGGGGTATAAGCCCAGTAGAAATACTGCTGGATCAAAGGGTATGCACAGTTTGATAACTTTTTGGGCATAATTCCAGATTGCTCTTCAGAATGGTTGGATTCGTTCACAACTCCACCAACAATGCATCAGTGTCCCAGTTTTCCCGCATCCCCTCCAACAATCATCGTTATTTTTTCCTGTCATCTTAGCCAATCTGACAGGTGTGTAGTGGTATCTCAGAATTGTCTTAATTTGCATTTCTCTGATTAATAATGATTTGAAACACTCTTTCATATGAGTGGTAATGATTTCAATTTCATCATCTGAAAATTGTCTGTTCATATCCTTTGACCATTTATCAATTGGAGAATGGCTTGGTTTCTTATAAATTAGAGTCAGTTCTCTATATATTTTGGAAATGAGGCCTTTATCAGAACTTTTAACTGTGAAGATGGTTTCCCAGTTTGTTGCTTCCCTTCTAATCTTGTTTACATTAGTTTTGTTTGTACAGAAGCTTTTTAATTTGATGTAATCAAAATTTTCTATTTTGTGATCAATAATGGTCTCTAGTTTGTCTTTAGTCACAAATTTCTTCCTCCTTCACAAGTCTGAGAGATAAACTATTCTATGTTCCTCCAATTTGTTTAATAATCTCGTTCTTTATGTCTAAATCATGGACCCATTTTGATCTTATCTTGGTATACGTGTTAAGTGTGGGTCCATGCCTAATTTCTGCCATACTAATTTCCAGTTATCCCAGCAGTTTTTGTCAAATAATGAATTCTTATCCCAAAAGTGAGGATCTTTGGGTTTGTCAAACACTAAATTGCTATAGTTGACTATTCTGTCTTGTGAACCTAACCTGTTCCACTGATCAACTAATTTATTTCTTAGCCAATTCCAAATGGTTTTGGTGACTGCTGCTTTATAATATAGTTTTAGATCAGGTACAGCTAGGCCACCTTCATTTGATTTTTTTTTTCATTAATTCTTTTGAGATTCTTGACCTTTTATTATTCCATATGAATTTTGTTATTATTTTTTCTAGATCATTAAAATATTTTCTTGGAAGTCTGATTGGTATAGCACTAAATAAATAAATAGATTAGTTTAGGCCAAGAAAACTTTATATATAGTAACAGCAATATTATTTTAAGAATGACTGAGCGAATAAAGTGTGACTTCACTACAGTGGAGTGTAGTATGTGGTAGTATGTGGAATCAGGCTAGGAGCCTCATGGGATCCAGGTGGTAAAGAGCCTTCAAGACTGAAGAGAGAAGTCTTCACTGGATCCTGGTAGGCCTTGTGTTTTAGGCAGCTGTGCAGAAAGTTAGCTGGAGATGAGAGACCTGAGGAAGGTCAAAGTAGACAGCCCCTACACGAATCCGGGGAGAGGGGCCTGGAACAAAAGGGTTGGCTGTGTGAAGAGAGGAAACTTCCAGGCACAGAAAAAGTTGTGGCACTTGAAATGACAAGATTTGGTAGCTGACTGGATGTGTCCAGGGAAGAGTGAGGAATGTTTACACAGGACCTCATCTGACTTGATCCTCACAGTGATAATGTGACTAGGGGAAGATGACGAGGCTGGCCTGGGATGACAGTAAGGGTCTGAGGCCAAATTTGTGCCCAGGTCTCCTAGACAGCAATTCTAGCTCCATCTGCAGTGACATGTCATGTTACACAGTGATTCAGAACCTAGAAACCAAAGTGTTCAACTAAATAGGTGTTTAATACCCTTACATTTTCAACCATTTCATTTCTACACCAATTTTGTAAATAAAATCACCATTACAAATATGACATACCAAAGAAAGGGCCATTTGTGTCTGATGTAACAGTGGTTCTGGGAGTGGGGAGAGGTGAATACATTCAGGGATTTTAATAGTGCCTCCATCCAAATCGGCAATGATGACATCTAACTGGAAGAAACAAAAATGAACCAAAGCTGAAACCGAGTTGAATTACTCTCTTTCTGTGTCACTTGTTACTGTTACACCATCTCTGTTAATATCACTTGCAAGTTTTAATCAAATAATTATTTCCTAACAATAATGGCTTGAAATGAACACATGTGGGCATCTCATCTCAGGTGGGCAGGCAAAAGAATGAAAAGTATTTTCTATGTTCATTGGCAAAACTAACTTACAGAGTTAACAAAGTGTTGATAACTAGGACATTAGCGAAAAAACTTCAAATTCATTTTGTTTGATCGATTTGATGGAGAATATGATTATTGTTCAACTGTGAAATGGATAATAGATATCAATTTTTATACCATTAAAGAATAATACAAACTTAATATTCTATGAAAGAAAAAATTATTTAAATGAATAGACATTTCCAGGAGCACCAATTCTAGGTAGTATAAAGCATAACAGATACTTATAAGTTCAAGAGGATCCTATCACTCTTTCTTGTCATTGCTTTTTTTTTTTTAATTGACAATTAAACTAACAAGCACATTTTAACACTAAAGGTATCACTGGAAATAAAGAGATATGGTATAATGTTTTTTAAATGATAGCAATCATAAATATGAATACTTACAAGTTCATGGACTTCCGTACGAAAAACAGAATGAACTCCAATAATGAAAGGCGTTGGTGAACTTAGAACTTCCAATAATTGAGCCGGAAGAATAGGGATATAAGGATAACTAGGAGTAATTTTTAAAAATCACATTAAAAATATTTTCTTGTTTTCATTTTATCTATATATTTTTCTTTATAATTCCCTTAATATGGCTTAGAATTTTATTAGCAATTGTTCAAAATTAGGAGTCAGTTTATTGTATAATCTTCAGTGAAACATATGTAAGTGGCTCAAACATACACATATTATTTAACTGAATTCCCTTCATAAACTTTATAGTCATTAAAAGTATATAAATTGAGAATAAATATTGAAGCCAGTTAATAAAAAGCTCACCTATATTTAAGAGGAAACATTAAAGACTCTAGTGCTCTGCAAGCATCACTAAGTCTCTGGAAACTGGTTGAATGAAAGAGAACCTTGTTCTCTGTGAGTACGGCACAAAAGAGGCTGAGAACGTTTTGGATTCCTGAAAAGACAAGAACATAATTTTACCACATGTATGTACATACCTCAAAATACTGCCTACAGAGAGATATCAAAATTACAAGAAGGAAAAATCAGTACTCTTGGAATGACTAGAAGAAATTATGTGGTGCAGCTCAAAGAAGCAGAAAGCCAATGAATTTGTTGTTTTTTTCAAATTGTTGTCTACATCCTTAAATTCAGTATAACACTCCTTATAGTCTGGATATTCTCTGTTATGCTTTCTTGAACTTAATTTCTATAATGGAAGCTATGTGTAAAGTAAGAATAATGGTGGCCAAAAAAAAAAAAAAAAAAAAAGGTACAGGAAATAATGATGTTTCCTTATAGGCCAGAGCTATTAGTAGACAGAAATGAGACAGAAAATAAAGTGAGCTTTTTTGGAAACATATGCGGTAGTAGCAGTCATAAAAGAGATAAGACTCAGAAATGGTCTTAATAACTACAAAGATAAATTAATCCTTTGAAAAACTGAAGCATTTTCATTAAAAATTATTTACTTTTGTAACCAGTTGGGAGTGTAAAACATAAATAAGTAAACAAATGAACTAGCTGATAAATAATTTTAAGAAAAAGAATATTCTGAGCCAAACACAGCAGGCCCACAAAGTAGTTGTGGGCCAAAATGAACCACAGAGAGAAGCAGCCTTGAGAGGAAGGGAGGGAGGGAAAGAAGAAAGAAGGGACAGAGGAAGGAAGGAAGGGAGGGAAGGAGGGACAGAGGAAGGAAGGAAGGAAGGAAGGAAGGAAGGAAGGAAGGAAGGAAGGAAGGGAGGGAGGGAGGGAGGGAGAGAGGGACAGAGGAAGGAAGAAAGGAAGGAAAGAAGGAAGGAAGAAAGGAAGGAAATAAGGAAGGAAGGAAGGGACAGAGGAAGGAAGGAAGTAGGAAGAAAGGACGGAAATAGGAAGGGTGTTAGAATTCTTACAAAGTGATAAGTCAGTTGTCCAATTTTAGCATCGTGCTTAGCAGTTCTCTAATTCAGAGTTCACACCTTTCACACCTTTAAGAGTTCACACATTAGTTCACACATTAGCGTTTGAGATTCACAAGTCAGGATTCAGTATGAGATTCACAAGTTCAGTGGAGGAGATTCACAAGTCAGGAACCCACAATCCACTCTTGGAGGAGGAGTCAACCTTTGAGTTCACACCTTTAAGAGATCATATATAAGAAGTTCTTAGAGCCTCAGCCAGGAGTCAGTTGGGGAGATTCAGAGAGAGCTGGAGGCTGAAGCTGGCAGAGGCAAAGGACTTGCAATAAGAACTCTCGGAACCAAGGAAAGCTTACCGGGCTATTTGGAAGAGACAATAAAGGACTGAACTTTTAACAGCTGGCTGCATTTGAGGTGATTATTACTCTGAACCAAAACGAAGGCTGCCTCCAGAACCCCAAGAAATCTGCTCCCAGAGAATGATTATATTTCTAGAGAAGAGAAGAACACTACAGAAAGGAGGAAGGAAGAAGTGAAGGAAGGGAAGAAGGAAGGAAGGAGTGAAGGAAGGAAGGAAGGAGGAAGGAAGGGAGGGAAGAAAAAGAGAGGGAAGGTTAGAGGAAGGCAAGAAGGGAGGAAAAAAGAGGGAGGGAAGGAAGGAGGGAGAGAAGGAGAGAAGGAAAGATTAATTTATTAAGTGTCTACTATGTGCTAGGCTCTATGCTAAATGCTTTAAAAATTATCTCCTTTGATCCTAACAACCTTGAAGGATAAGTGTTACCATGATACTCATTTAAGTATCAGTTGAGAAAAGTGAAGCAGGTGGAGTTTAAGGGATGAGAGCCTTGCAGCTCATAAATATCAAAGGCTATATCTGAGTTCAGATCCTTCTGACTAGGTCTGGTGCTAGCTACTCTTCTATATCACCTACTCTGAGCAAAATAGAACAATATTGAGATTAGTTATGTTAGTATTCAAAGCTTCATATACTTTGGTCCTTACATTCCCAGCCTCATCTACTATTATTCTCTTTAATATTCCAACTAAATTTGAACATGAACATTTGAACTATCCTTCATTCCTGACTTTATTTAGATTGTCTCCTCCTCCAGCAATGGCATTCTGCCTTCAATCTCTCATTCCATATACCTAATCCCTATCCCAAAGCCCAGTTCAAATATTCCTTTATTCACCAAGTTTTTCCCCATTTGGAAAAATTCTCAAAATACTTTGTACCTCTTAGGATTATAAATCTAGATCTAGAAAAAACTCACATAGTATCTTGTCTAACTTCCTCATCTTAACGATAAACAATTAAGGCATAGGAAGTTTAAATGACTTATCCACACAGATGGTATACTTCAGAGAAAGAACCTTCATGAATTCTGGACCTCTGACTTCAGTCCAGAACTCCTATAATACTTATTCTCGTGCTAGGAGAAAAACGCTTTCTTCCTTTGACCATTTATCTATGGGAGAATTTTGATTAGTCATATCTCTATAGCTTTATTTGAGAAAACTGATAAAAAGTTTTTTTCTCCTATTTGATCACTTCCCTTCATAGTCTAAAAACATTACCTTTATCTCTTCAGTTACCTATTTTATTTTTTGTAATTGCCCTTGTACCTTATTTGATTAAGATATATCTCCTATCTGTGAGTAGCATAAAATCTGATTCTCCTCTCATCTTTAATAATATAATCTTGAATATTTAATAATATAATCTTGAACATGTCCATTTAGAAAGTATTCTGGAAGATTGTATAAAATATTGGGTTTAGCTTAATTTCTGCCAGACTAATTTTCAATTTCCCAGCAGGTTTCTTTAGAGTTCTTTCCCTAAATAATTTATATTTTCGTGAAGGTTAGTTCTATTGTTTTTGATGCCTCCTTGTCTACTCTGTTCTGCTGAGCTACCATTCTATTTTTTAACCAATACCAGATAGTTTTGATGATTGCTACTTTATAACATAGCTTGAGGACTAGAAGTGCTCTTTTCTTCATCCCTACCTTTTTTCACCAATGTACTTGATAGTTTATATCCTTTATTTTTCGAAATGAATTTTATTATTATTTAGTCAAGTTCTATAATATATCATATTGATAATCTGATTGATATGGTATAAAATTGTAAATTCACTTTGGTAATATTGTCATTTTCATTACACTGGTATAGTTCAGCAAAGCTTAATACTGCTCCAGCTATCCAGCTATTTAAATTGTTCTTTCTGTATTTAAGAAGCCCTTTGGTAATTGAATCTATATAAGTTGCTTATATCTTTTGGTAAATACTTTATTCATTTTGTAGTTATTTGGAATGGGATTTGCTTTTTTATTACTGCCTCTCAGATTTTATTACTGCCTATTATATAGAAATGTAGATTTTTTAAGGATTTCTTTTGTGGCCTAAAACCTGAAACTATTTATTGTCTTAGTTCAAAATATACCATCATATTAGCAACAAAAAGGATAATCTTATCTCCTCTTTATCTATAATCATGCCTTTAATATTTTTCTCCTATCTTATTATTGTGATTAGTAGTTCCATAACTATATGGAATAAAAGTGGGGAGAGCAAGTTCCAGTGCATTCTTATTGCATAAGATACTTGCTTTTGGTTTTAAATAAAAAAAAAAAATGTTCCTCTCTGCCCATATTTTGTAGGAGGTCTTTTTTTGGCTTAGTTAGTTTGGTTGTTTGTTTGTTTTTTAGCATAAATGAATGTTTAGCATACTTCATTAAAGATGTTTCTTTTTCTGTATTGAGATAACCATGTGGGTATGAGTATTTTAGTTTTTAAAACGATTAATTATGTTGATTATTTTCCTATTATTGAGTCATCCTTGCATCTGTGGTATAAATTTAACTTAGTCATAATGAATAATTTCTTGGATAAATCACTGGATTTTATTTAAAATACATGATTTTATTTAAAATTTCTGAATTGATATTTATTAATGATATTAGTCTATAGTTTTCCTTTTGTGTTTTGTCCTTACTTGGTTTAGGTATTAAGACTATATTTGTCTAATAAAAGGATTCTAGGAGATTCCTTCCTTTCTTATTTTTAAGAATTATCTAGGGGAAGTAGAGTCAAGGTGATGCAGTAAAGGCAGGAATTCACCATATTCTTACTGCACTCCTCCCCCAAATCACTCCAAACTCCTTTAAATAATGACTCTAAACAAATTTTAGTGTCAAAACACACAAAAAGATGGAGTAGAGCAATTTTCTAGCTGATGACAACTTAAGTAGAATGGGCCTATGGACCTCTGAATCAACAGCAGTTCTAGTGGCTTCCAGACCTCTCAGCCCAGAAACATAAAAGACGACTTAGGAGGTCAGCAGAAAAGTTCTGTGGCAACAGGGTGGGAGTCCAGTGCACAATTTCAACACAGGCTATGCCAGTACAGCCCCAGCCCTTGCCCCTGCCCCAGTGTCAGCAAAGCAGGACTCTGTCGCTTTAGCACACTAGATCTTACAGCCACAGAGGGCAGGGAACACTCCTAACAGTTGCAGAGCACAAAAGAGAGCTTGTGGTCAGGTCTATAAAAGGCCCTCTGAAAACAGTTGCACAAAACTCCTGGGACAATGCACCCTCCATCCTAGAAAAAGCCTTACTTTAACAAAAGTTAAAAGTCAAATAACAGGCTAGGAAAATGAGCAGGCAACAGAAAAAGATCCTGACCATAGAAAGTATGGTGACAAGGAAGAGCAAAACACATTCTGAGAAGAAGATAACAAAGTCAAAATTCCTACATCAAAAGTCTCCAAGAAAAATTAAAATTGCCCTCAGGTCACCAAAGAGCTCAAAAGGGATTATGAAAATCAAATAAATAGATAAAAGGAAAAACCAGGAAGAGAAAAGAAATATAAAAAGCTAATGGGAAGAAGAATGCTTTAAAAAGCAAAACTGGTCAAATAGGAAAGGAGGTAAAAGAGATACAAAAGCTCAATGAGGAAAATAATTGCTTAAAAATTAGATTGTATGAGAAATCAAGATATAAGAAAGCACAACCAAAAGAATGAAAAAGTAGGAAAAATGTGAAATATCTCATTAGGAAAACAACTGACCTGGAAAATAGATCCAGGAGAGATAATTTTAAAAGTATTGGTCTACCTGAAAGTCATGATCAAAAAAAGAACCTGGATATAATCTTTCAAGAAATTATCAAGGAAAGCTTCTGATATTTTGGAACCAGAGGGTAAAATAAAAATTGAAAGAATTTACTGATCACTTTCTAAGAGTGATTCCAAAATGAAAATTCCCAGGAATACAGCCAAATTCAAGGACTCTCAAGTCAAAGAGAAAATATCACCAACATCCAGAAAAAAATAATTCAAGTGAAGTGGAGCCATGGTCAGGATAACACAAAATTTAGCAGTTTTTTACATTAAAAAGACTGGAGGGTGTGGAATAAGATATTCCTAAAGTTAAACTAGGATTACAACCAAGAATCACCTATCCAGCAAAACTGAGTATAATCCTTTAGGAAAAAAGGTAGAAATTCAATGAAATAGAAAGTTTTCAACTATTCATGATGAAAAGATCAGAGCTAAATAGAAAATCTGATTTTCAAATATAGAACTCAGAAGAAGCAAAAGGGGATAATCAGGAAAGTAATGTCATAGAAAACTTAATAAGCTTTATTTGTTTACATCCCTACATGGGAGAATAATTCTTTAACTCATTAGAACTTTCTCATTATTATGGCAGTTAGAAGTAGTATATATAGACAGAGGGCATAGGTGTGAGTTGAATATAAAGGAATAACATTTAAAAATTAAAATTAAGAAGTGAACGAGGGATGGGAGAGAGAGGGAAATGGAGAAGTAAGATGGTGTTAATTATCTTTCATAAAAAGAGGCAAGAAAAAGCTTTTTACAGTGAAGTTACCCTTCACAGAAGAGAGGAAGGGGTGAGAGAGTGAACCATACTCTTATCAGAGTTGGCTCAAAAAAGAAATAGCATACACATTCAGTATGGGTATAAAAATTTATCTTACACTGTAGGAAAGTATGAGGGAAAAGGGCTATGAGAAGAGGGGAGGGTGATAGAAGAGAGGGCACATTGAAGGAGAGAGTAGTCAGTAGCAAAACATTTTTGAGGAAGATCTGGTTGAAAAGAGAAAAAGAATAGAATAAACAGTTAGCGATAGTAATTGTAAAAAGAATTTTGAAGCAAGTTTCTCTGATAAGGCCTCATTTCTCAAACATATAGAAAACTGAGTCAAATTTATAAAAAAAAAAATAAGTGCTATGATCCAATTGATAAATGATCAAAAGATATGAAATATGCCCAAAGAACTATAAATTCATATATATCCTTTGACCTAACATGATTCATTAATTGGGGAATGGCTGAATAAATTATGGTATGTGATTATGATGAATTATTGTTCTGTGAGAAATGATGAGCAGGATGCTCCCAGAAAATGCTGGAAAATCCTCCATGAACTCAAGAAAAGTGAATTGTATTGTGAACAAAGAAACAACTATGTTGTGCATGATCAGTTATGAATGACTTTGCTATTCTTAGCAATACAATGATTCACAATTACACTGAAGGACTTATGGTGAAAAATCCTATCCATATCCAGAAAAAGAACTGATTGTGTCTGAATACAGATCAGAGCACTCTCATTCTCTCTCTCTCTCTAACTTTATTTTTCATGAGGATTTTTTTTTAAAGGGAAAGATCTATGTTTTCTTTCATAACATGATTTATGGAATGTTTTGCATAACTTCACATGTGCTTTTTTAATGGAGTTTGGGTATGGGAATAAGGGAGAGAATTTAGAGCTCAAAGTTTTAAAAACAAATGTAAAAATTTGTTTTGAATATAACTGGGAAAATATTTTTAAAATGAGAAAAAAGAATATCTGTACAGTGTAGAGAGTCACAGTCAGTGGGGAAACTGTGGGTAAGGTATAAGATCCTTCGGTCCAGAGGGAACCTGCTAACAATGTCTGGTTCGGCTTCCCATCTCCCCTAAGGGCTCTTGACTTTCCTGAGAAGTCAGGAGGCAGTGACAACCTGTGTTGTGACTGAAGCAGAGTGGATACCAGGTGGCAAACTACGTACAATAGCAAGTTGTTTATGTGGTCCCACGTGCACAATGTTGTTTTTGTTACATTATAAAAAGGGGAAAGTCCTTGAAATAAACAGATTCCATATTTCCACCATCCTTGGGAGTCCTGCCTCATCACTTCTCTACTAGGAAAGTATATTTTAATCATCCCAACTTGTGGGTCTCTAGAAAGCAGGACACAACAATATAGTATGAATATTTATTTTTTAAATTTGGTACTATTCTTTTGTTTTTTCTTCCTTTGATAATTTTTTTCACAGCCAAATTTATTCCTTTTTCTGAGATTGGATAATTCAAGATCCCTATTCAGTTTTCTGTAAGTTTAGGTATTTTATATTTTTGGAGGTATTTTGTGTGTGTGTGTGTGTGTGTGTGTGCGTGTGTGTGTGTGTGTGTATGTGTGTGTATTCTCAGTTTTGTTAGCATATAGTTGTGCATAATACATTCTGATTACTCTTTTTATTTCTTCTTTCATTTTATAATTTATTTCAACAAAAAACAAGAAGAAACAAATAAACATCGATTCACTTTTAGATGAAATGTTGTGAGATTTAGTACATGACATTTCTGGCTTGTTTTTCTATCACCATTTTTATTTGAGTTCTGCTTCCACCATTGTTTCCCTAAGTACATTTAGAAAGGGAGGACCCTTTTATTGCTTTTTGTTGTTGTCTTTGTTACTATATTTCTTTATATTTCTTGTATTTCAGCTGTCCAAGGGTTTTGAAAAGTATATAGTTTCTCTAGGCCTGGTTTTCTTCTAAGAATGTTTCACATGTCTTTTCATGATTGAATAGCAATCATTTCTAATTAAAGTTAGGCTTAGATTTGTAGCACAATACATGCACAAAAATCATTTCTGCCAACACGGCAGAATTAGAGTTCAAAATCAGTAAGTAGGAGCATATTTTCTAGTTTTCAAATTTCCTATAAAGTTTTTGTTAATTATCCCTCTGACCACTTATCTACTTAATAATAACTCTAAAGCTATTATTAAAATATAACTATATATCTAAAGCTAAGAGCTTTACATTTTTGTGTCAATTCCTTATTTTGGATATCAGACTTACATCAGTGATACTTGGTGCAAATATTTTTCCAGTTCTACTATTCAGAGATTCATAGAAGGGACCTCAGAAGCATTCTAATTCGACCTCCTCATTTTATAAATGAGGAAGCTGATGTCCTGAACAACTTGTCCATGATCATACAGGGACTTAAACATCAGAGACAGAATCTGAGCCCAGACTCTGGCTCTAGAGCCAGTACTCTACTCAATCTCACTACCTCTTTGTTCTCTATTAATTTTCTTGAATGATTTTACTTGGACAGAATCTTTTTAGTCTTATGTAATCAGAATGATCAGTTTAATCTTTTTTCATCTCCCCTATCCCTTATTTAATTAAGAATGACAATCTTCCTTCCTAAGCCAAAGCTGTGAAAGGTACCTGATGTTATTTTCTTCTAATTCTAAGATGTAAGCTTTTACATCCAGTTGTGTATCCATTTCGAATTTATTCTTATTTTTGCAAAACCATTTTCCAGTAAATTGAATGGATCTCCATCAATTGGAGAAGGGCTGCATAAATTATGGTAGATGAATGTTATGGAATATTATTGCTCTGTAAGAAATGACCAACAGGATGATTTCAGAGAGACTTGGAGAGACTTACATGAATTGATGCTGAGTAAAATGAGCAGGACCAGGAGATCATTATACATGACAACAACAAGATTAGACAATGATCACTTCTGATGGATGTGACTCCACATTGAGATGATTCAAAGCAGTTGCAATTGTTCAGTGGGAGAGCCATCTATACCCAGAGAGAAGACTGTGGGGACTGATTGTGGAACACAACATAGCAGTCTCACTCTTTCTGTTGTTGTTTGCTTGAATTTTATTTTGCTTCTTCCTCCTTTTTTTTTTTTTTAACTAGTTTGATTTGATTTTTCTTGTGCGGCACAATATGTAAATATGTATGCATATATTGGATTTAAAGTATATTTCTACCATATTTAACATATATTGGACTACTTGCCATCTAGGGGAGGGCGTAGGGAGGGAAAGGGGGGAAAATTGGAAAACAAGGTTTTGCAAGGACTAATGTTGAAGAATTATCTACATATATGTTTTGAAAAATAAAAAGCTTTAATTAAAAAAAAAAAGTTTTCCAGTGTTCCCATCAGTTACTTAAAAAAAGAAAAGACCTTCCTTTAGTAATTTATGTGAACTATATATATGAACTACATCTTGAGCTCCACTGTTCTTAGCAACATATTATGTCATTCCTGCTTACATTTTATAATAAGGACAGAATAGTCTTTGGGATTTGATTTTTTTTCTCTTTTATATTTCAAGGTCTTTCTCCTCATCAATTACAGAATTTGTTGTTTCTAAATGGAATTATTAAATTTAAACACTATGTATCTTGGAATTTGTAGCCAGGTTTTTTCTTCCCCATATGTAATCTGTTTTTTTTCAATTGACAATTTGCTTTTTCTGTGTTCAGAATTTCTGGGAAGTTTTCTTGTACTATTTCTTCTATTATAGTGTTCAGAGTTTTTAACTTGGATTCTGGGAGATCTATAATCTTTAATTTGTCTCTTGTATTCTGTCTTTGAAATCACTGTTTTGCTTGTACAGAGAAAATACTTTCTTTGAATGTTTTAATTTTTTCTTTACATTTATTATCATTTATCCTCTTTTTATTAGTCCTCTTTGTGAGGCTCCATTGTGGATTCAAATTTTTCTATTCTGATAATCACTTCTATGAAGGCCATAAATTATACTATCACAATATTTTAAACCACTGAGGAACATTGTGTGTGGTTCCATTATCTCCAGAACATCCAAAGAATCCTTAAACATATCAAATTTTGAATTATTTTAATTTGTTATATAACTATCTATAAATATGTATATTTGTTATATAACTATATGTAAAATATTTACTCATAATGTCTAAACTCACTCACTAGATCTAGAATCCAAAATTTTCCCTGATGTTAATATTCCTTCCTACTGGATGATACTCAAAGCTTCTCAGTTTTTCCATTCTGAAATATTTGGTAACTTCAGTTTCTCCTCATAATTTCCCTCCAGTGTTCAGTTTCAGACTCCCTCCCCTCTGAAGGTAGTTTCCCGTCTTATGATTGGATATCAAAGCATCTCAGCCTCTCCCTATGCTAGGCAATTCATAATTCAGCAACCTAACTTAAGTCTCTGTTCCATGTGACTTCTGGGAGGACAGAACTGGCCCAGCTTAACTCTGGGCCCTGTAGTAGAGTGTCCTGTCCCATTTCCTCTGTTCCTCAAGTCTCTAACCCACTAGCACAGAATCTTACAAAGTTGTTACCAAAACCCGATTTTTGCTCTCTGGAGTTTGGATCTTTATAAAATTAGAAGAAAGAGAGAGGGTTTCAGAGTGTAGAGTTGAGTTCTATCAGTTAAGATATATGAACTGTGTTGTTCCCTCTGTTTCTCTACAGCCCTAAAGAGCTCTATCATGGCACAGGATGTTGCCTCATGGCTACTGAGACCTGAAAAAATTTCTGCTGTTTTTAATTTTGGATCACCATTGCATTAGGAGGAGGGAAAGGAGATTAAGATGTGGAGATAAATTATTTTTTTAAGATTGTGGGTTGACTTGTGCAACCCTGTTGCTTGGAGCATCTAGGGTGATGTGGGAGAGAGTGTTGTGTGACGTCAACTCATTAGGACTTAGGAAATTTTGGCCTTTTCTGCTGTTCATAAAATTTTTATCATATTTGGGTTTTTATATCTTAGACAGTGGAGACAGCTGAACTGCTTTACTGCAGTATAACTTCTATATTAGAGAGGTTTGAGAGGTTCAAAAGATTAGAGAAAATATTTAATCTGACATCTTATTGAAGAAGTCCTACTAAAATTTTTTTGGAAGGCAGCTATACTCACTACTATATCATCAACACTTGAATTTTTTTTAATATTTAATATTTTGTTTTTTTCCAATTACATGTAAAAACAACTATAAATTGGTCTAAACCCTCTGAAGAGCAATTCAGAATTATGCTAAATAAAGTAACCAAAAAGATCATCTGTAGAAATCTTAGTGCTAGGCATATATGCAAAGAAGGTCAAAGGTAGAAATGGTTGTAAATATTGCAATATATGTAGAATATATGTAGAATCTTTTTGTGGTAGTGAAGAATTATAAACAAAACTTGATTGGAAGATTGGGAAGAATTTGATTGGAAGAATCAGCAAGCTATGGTACATGAATGAAATGGAAAATCACTGTACCATAAGAAATGATTAGGAAGAATTTAGGAAAGCATAGGAAGAATTATGGGAAGTGATTTTGAATAAAATAGGCAGAACCAAGAAAATAATATTGACAAAGACTAAAACAATATAAATAAAAATATTAAAAACCTCAGACTATATTAGTGGAAATGAGCTGAGAAAATATGACTCCTTCTTTTTATTACTATGGGTGTGGAATTACATGGTCAGGCAAAGAGTTTCTTAGTTTGACAGAACTATTTTTTTCCCTTTAAAAAAACCACAAAACAAAACAACAAACCTTTTTAGAAAGGATGCAATGTTGAATAGGAGAAGAAAAGGAGTATTTCAAAAAACAAATGTAAAAAAAGCAAAATTTTAAAAAGAAGGTATATCTTCATAAAAAAATCCTGCACTTGTAAAAATGCAACTTGAATATAATGATCTATAATGGTCATATTCTATAATAAGTTCACTGGATAATGGTATTTCTTGATATTATTAAAGAAAACAACTCTCCTTGCTAGTTGTTTGCAACTGTAACACTGAAGTATTTAACTGATGCTGAAATGAAAGCATATTTGAGATGCTTCTTAAATGTCAAAACACATTAATAAGCAATTAAGATAATATTGGGAAAGTTATTTCAAGTTTTGACTCAGCACCGGAATGGATACTTTAGCTAATGAATCCTTAGAGGGAGGTTCCTATATATCCAGTTTGTTTTATTTTTAAAATGGAATTTGAGGGTTAGGGTCAAGTAAGTGAATATTATTCCTTCTTCTCAGTTTTCTGATACTACCCTATAAATCCCTCCATAATCAGGTTTATCCTTACCTTAAACTAGAAAGCACTACCTCTTATTTTGATCATATGTTATCACATATTATATGTGTCTTTGGCACACACTTCATTTAGAATGATCTTCCTCCATACCATCTGTACTTTTTTCTTTGAAGGCCAATTCAGATGCTACTCCCTTCATATAATCTTCCTTGCCACTCTGAAACAGTACAATGAAGGTACTAGATTGTGAAGTCCTTTCCAATTCTAGCTTTAGGATCCTTTGATCCTAAATATTGAAATTTTTTTGGATGATGTTCTGAGTCAAAGGCAATGACTAAAGAAACAATGAAGCTAAAGAACCTGTAGCAGCAACAGAGATAGCGTCTATAGCAAGGAATATGGAAATGTTGTCTTTCAGAGAGGCAATGGAGATGATGGTAGAGCTGGAAAAATGCACAAGTTATACCACTGGTGAACAGCTGTTCTCTTCCATTCCTGAAATGGTCTCCCTTTCAACTTCTCCCTATCATCTTGTCTTTCTTCAAGATTCAGCTCATACCTTCTGCAGCAGCCTTTCCTCTTCATTGTGTCCTTACAGAAATTGAATTAGACTGGGATCCCCTAAAAATCCCCTGCCTCAGCATGACCTCTAAGTAGTTTCCAAATTCGAGTGTTCCAGCAAAAACTGATGCCATAGGTTAAAGCTCGCTTCAGACCCCAAAGGAAGGGAATTTGAAATTATCAAGAAAATAACCATGGATATGATTGTACTAGAAAATTAAATTCCATATTTCCTTCTTCTGAGACACAAGATATGTTCTGATTTTTTAAAGGCCCTGTTTATGTTCCCCAAATTCTCCAATTATCTTTACTGTTTGTATTACAAAAGTGAAAAGGGTTATTTTATTTTTTTATTATAATTGCATGGAAAACAAGATTAATGACAGCAATATTGTAGGAAAAATGGAGAAAGGGACATTAACAACCACACATTTGTGCCCCTAAGCACCAGATTCTGATGTTTTATGAGTTGATGAAAAACAGCTACAAGCATTCATTCCTCAACAGAAAGACAATTTAAGAGGTTCTTAATCCCAAGAAACCTACTGTTGTAGGCTGCTTACTATTCTGATCCAAGAAACAGAATGTTCTCTTTAAAAGATGCTACTTAAGAGAACAATTGTCAGACTCCTTGGTTCTTTCTTCTTGTGTATTATCAAACTTTATTTTCAGGAACATAGAATCTTTTCATTTCTGCTGCAAAAGCTAATCCCACTTCAAAAGTCATTACATAATTTTAATTGGTAGGAACAGGAAGAAGGACTAATGGAAGCAGATAAGGATGGATGTGAATGAAATGTTTTTTTTCCTAATATACTAAAAATTTACATGTTCAAATGAAAATTTGTTTTGAACAGCTAGTTATATGGAACCAAAAGAGTTTTTCATGAAAAGGTTAAGGTAAAACAAATGGGACATTTAAAAAAATTATCTAGATACCAAAATTAAACTCTGAATTTAATGTGATCTGAGAAAAGGAAGTATTTTGGTCTGGTTCTGGCTCTGGTCTCTCTCTGACAGCTATAGTACCCTTCTGTACTTGGGTAAAATAAGCAATTTAAATGATCTCTAAGGTTCCATTCATTTTTAAGAGTCGCTAATACTTTGGCATGAAATGTACTGCAATAACTGAGTCACATAAAGGCCAATTACTAAAATGAAGAAAATATAAACACTGAATGATCACTTTGCATGATATTCAAAATCCCAAGTAATTTCACTAAAATTCACATAGGGACTTTTGTTTAAAAAAAAAAGAAAAGAGAGAGAGAGAGAGAGAGAGAGAGAGAGAGAGAGAGAGAGAGAGAGAAAACAAGAGGTAAAAGAGATTAACGGGAAATCACCAGGGGGAAAAGTCCTTGTAATGACCATTGACAGGGGCAGAATGTTAAAAAGTGGAAAAACAATGCACTATCACAGCAATCCTTAGAAAGAAGAAAACACCCAAGAGCTGAAATAATGCTATTATCCTGATACCACACACAGGAAAGAAAACTGTTCAAGAATAGGAAAGCCACAGCAGCCTTATCAGTTTCCTGTCTATGGGTCATAAAGTTTTCCCCCAGGTACTGAACTCTAGATCTAGTGTAATAAGGGCTTTAAACAAACACACAAAACAATCCCAAACAAACAAAACAAAAGAACAAGTTGCTGATGTTCAGGTTATTTCATATGATCATCCTAGCACTGCTCTAAGAACCTGCATTCCAAGAAGGGTCAGATTAAAATATGTGAAGAAAGATTTTATGTGTTTATATTACACTTGAGAATCAAACTTTGGAACTCTACCTTCTAAAACAATTTAGGATTTTATTTGCCAATTTAAAAAAATTAGCGTATTAGGTCCAAACTTACTAAGGTGGTCTATCATGTTCTTAAAGCTAAATGGATGAAAGATAATATTTGGTGGATTTAAAACATCTTTTTATATAGGTTTGAAAAACAAGAACAAAAACTCAGTAGAAAAATGGAGCACAGATCGTGATCAGACAAGTCCTCTTAGTAGTAAGAGCTTATCTGATCAATCTCCTGTTTTATTTTTCATTTTCAAAATTTGTGATTAATCAATTAGCCTACAAATATTTACAATATTTATAAATAATAATAATGATATCAAACATTTATGTATGGATTTTATGTGTCCAATACTGTGTTGAAATGTTTTATATTTATAATCTCATTTGATCCTCATAATAACCCTGGGAGGTAGGTTCTATTATTATTCCCATTTTACAGTTGAGGAAACAGAAGAAAAAGATCATAAGTGACTTGTCAGGATCATATAGCTAGTAAGGATCTGAGGCTGAATTTGAACTCAGGTCTTCTAGACTCTATGTCTATTAAGTAATATGCTAAAACATTCTTGGTATAAATCCTTGACTAAATGAAGCCCACAATTTAGTGACACATAAATAATCTGAACAAGGCTACAAGTCCTTGATATTTCTAGTCAAATAGTATTTCATATGTTTTATAATGATATAAAGGATAAAGTCATGAAGGAAGCTGGAAATTTATGGAAACTGAATTTTCCATTCTAAATATTTGTTTTACTGCATAAGATTCTGGTAGAGGCATCATATAATTAAAAAAATAATGGAAGACTTAAAATATGAAGTTATGGGTCTGAATCTCAGATCTGGCACTCATACCTATGTGACCTTGGTCAATTTAATTAATCCCTAAAGTTCAAGGTTTCTGTAAAGTAAGGGGATTATAGATAATCTTTATGGTGTCTTTGAACTCCAAAATCCTATGAAATTAACCTAGTGGAATCAATAAGGAGGATAGTTAAGATTATATAAGATGAAACAATAAGATAAAAATTAATAGAAGTTCTATATATTACAAAAAAAACTAGGAAAACCATATAGAAAGAAAAATTTCATTAAAATAACCATAAGAATGAATAAAATATCTGAAAGTTATTCTAATGGGACATATACAAGAATTATTTTTTTTACAAGAATTATTAAATAAAAATTACAAAACACACTACAGAAATAAAATCTTACTAAATAGTTTGAGAAATATTCCATGATCATGACTTGTAACAACAATGTGACAAGAAGGATAATACTACTTAAATGAATTTGCATTTAGAGCACTTTACCAATTCAGTGACCAAGGGAATACTTTATATAGAATGTACTAAAATAATAAAAAATTAATATTATGAGAAAATAAGCTAAGATTTCAAAGAAGAAAATGAAAAAGGTGAGAATAAAGAAGGTCAAGAATTAGCACTTTTAAAATTATGTTATATAAGAAGTAATTGTTGAAACTAGAAACAAATATAGAAGTAGATGAGTGGATAATAAAGATCTAGAAGGTAACAAGTTAAGTACCCCTGGTTAAATGAATCCAAAAAGACAAACAACTAGAAGAGAGGCTCTCCATGTGAAAAATTGCTGAGAAATATGAAAAGGAATAGGGCAGAAACTTGTTTTAGAAATGACGTTATACCTCGTGATAAAATAAATTCCAAAAAAATTAAAGAACAACATCTTTCATATGTTTGTCTCTTTTACTCTGCATAGGAATATATTTTTCTGTATAGAAATATAGGTATTTGTATACTATATGGATATGTGTGTATATTGCACATATGTATATATATGTACATACATATATTCCACAATTATGTTTCATAAATGAATTCATAATCTACCAAGAGAATATGATAGGGAAAACTTTAAAACTTTATTATACAAATAAAATTATTACACATACAAAGTGAATGCTGCAATAACAAAAAAGCTTATGAATAGGAAACTATTTGGGTTAAATATCTCTATTATGAATTTGAAAGCAAAAATCTATAGGGAATTTATACAAATATGTAAGACTAAAAGCCATTCTTTTGGTTAAATAATTTTACCAAATAATTTTCCAAAGAAGAAATACAAATGACAAACAATCTTGTGGAAAGTCAAAATCTCTAATAATAAAAAAAAGGCATATTAAAATAAGTGAAGCACTGTCTAACTCACATGAAACCGGAAAATGGAGAAAAAAGATTTTAAAAAGATAATACTAGAAGACTGGTAGCTATATAGTTAGATTGATATACATTACTAGTGGAAATATCAACTGCTCTACCTATTATGTAAAACAATTCATTAATAATAATATAACAACAACAACAATAATAAATTCATTGCTTGACAGTTTCCAAGTATTAGAGAGCTCTTGAATATATGACCCAAAAATCTGCCTCACTGTAACTTTTATCAAAACATTTTTATAACTACCAATATGTATTGAAGAGACTGGAGATGTTAAACCTACAGAAGATTTATAGGAGAATTTCTATATTCAAATATTTAAAGGACTGTCATGTGTTATCTTATATTCTAAATGACATTATAAAAGAGTTTTGTAATGCTGCTGTGAGATTTAGTTATAATGAATTAGTGGTGTTATTGTCAAATAAAATTGTTAGAATAATATTATGCAAGGAATTTCTATACTAGAAAACTAAAAATGAAAATGTTTCCTACATCTCAAGAAGCCAAAGGTAGCACATGTTTTCTAAAGCTGCTTTAACAAAGTAATGTTTTTTGTGAGTTTTATTACTTTCCCCCTTCTTTTCTTCAATTAAAATGATATTAGGATGCTTAAATTTTTAAATTTAATCTAAATTTAATTTGCACTTACACCTATCTTTCCAGAATAGATTTACTCAAAAAGCAGAGAAGTACTACAGGATTCTACTTTTTATTGTTTGTATGGCTTTTTCTATTAGTGCTGAACTATAAGTATTAGATAAAAAGCCTTCTGACTTTAAGACAGGAGGGTTCTCAATTATGTTTCAATTTTGTTTATTTGTTTCCTGTTATTGGTCACTACTTTCCAAGATTCAAGGTCTTTTCAACTTCAAACAATTGTCATCCGGATCCACTCCCTCTGGGAATGGATATGTTTTTCCCGTTTTCCATCAGCTGTTTTACTGAGATGTACAGGAAAAACAGTTATGAAAAAGCATGGCTGATAAAGTCTAGATCAAATTCATGCTTAAGGACATAATTATTTCCAGTCTTCCAGAAGTTTTTTTGAAGCTAAGTCTAATATTCCTTGTGGAAAGTGACAAAAAGAAATTTTTGTACATAAAAATATGTTCTTTTTTCCCTGATAAGACTATCAACTTTGATAGTCTAAGCAAAAAATTAAATTGAGACTTGAACAATTTGACATTAAAGATGTACATAATGTGGTAACTTGATTTGTTAATGATAATCAATGACTGTAAAGTAAAAAATAATAAAATCAAAATACTTTACTGAGTTATAATTTGTAATTAAAATGTAAATATAAACTAAAATAGAATTTTTTTAAAAGTTCAGTTCATATACTGTTCAAAAATTTTATATCAATTCAAATATACCCTTGCTCATTATAGTAGACTATGAATCTAATTATGCTTATCTATTTAGTCAAAATTATGGTTTGTGTTCTATACTCTTATCATGTCCCTCTGGTCAAACAGAATCTTGAGCAGAGGCTACCTTTCCAATCATTCTGTATTACTCTTCTATGCACATTTTTTGTTCTACCTAGTATTCTGGGACCTCCTTTCTTCTCATCTCCAGCTAATGGAATGCTTCATTTCCCCAAAGGCTCAACTCAAATATTACCTGAGCAAGACTTGTTCTGATGGTTAGTTGCCTCTTCAGTGACTCTCTCTATACTTTGTATTACTGATTTAGAAACGCTCTGTATTTCTTCAGTAGAAGAGAAGCTCTTTGGAGAATTAGGTGGCACAACAGAATACAGGGCCAGGAGTCAGGAAGACCTGAATTCCAATGCAGCATCAGACACTTCCTGCCTGAATAAGTCATTTATATTCTGCCTCAACTTTCTCAGCTATAAAATAAGAACAATAATACCATCTACCTTTCATGGTTGCTATGACAGTCACCGGAGACAGAAACAAAATAGTCCCTTAATAAAAATAATTCTAGTAGATAACATTTATATAGCATTTATTACATGCCAGGCATCTTGTTCTGTCTTTGTGTTGCTTGTGCTTAGCACATTAGCAAGTGCTTTAGAAATATCTGTTTATTGAATCATTAATCTAGAACTGAAGGGGACTTCAATTGTCCAAATCCCTCATTTTACAGACTGAGAAACTGAGACTTGCCTAAGGCCACACAAATCACAAGAATCAGAGATCACAAGCCTCTGTCCTCCATTTGACTCACTCTTCCTATACTGCTTCCTCAGAGTACAGAATCTACAATATGAAGACTGAGAAATGAAGTATAACTCCACTAAGTTACTACTTGTGCGACAATAGGAATATCACAATTGAAATGAATTGATTCTAGCTAAACACTAAAAGAAGCTTGATTTTCTTTAATAGGTGGTTATTTAGAGACTATTTCATCACCTTCAGCAATAGAAAACTCTTTGTATTGAAAAAGGCAAGTCAATATTTCTTTTCAGGCTCATTTATTTTGAATCCTATTTACACAAGTTCTAGCTAAAACTATTGATATAGTTTCAGCAGTAGCAGTAGCCAGAAGTCACTAGTGTCTATTAGGTCCACTATAGAGAAATGGAACTTCCACTAAAGTTTTCACTAAAAATTCTTTAACTGGAATTTAGATTAATCAGTGTCAATAAAAAGGGGAGTATACCAAAAAGAGAAAAGAAAAAGAGAAATTAGAGGCAGGGGAGGTGGCAAAAAGGAAGACAAATCTCTTTTTTAGAATGTGATGAATCTTTCTCATCATTCATTCTGAAAAATACTTAATTCACAGTTACATTTTAAGTTATAACAAGATGCAAAATATATGTAAGAAAAGAAAATAACAAGTCTTTCCATCTTTTTTTGAAAATTAGGCTTTTTCAAAATAACTGTATAACTATGTATATATATCTTAGATTTAACATATATTTTAATATATTTAACATGTATTGGACTACCTCTAGGGGAGGGAGTAAGGGAAAAGGGAAAATTTGGAACAGAAGGTTTTTGCAAGGGTCAATGTTGAAAAACTACTCATGCATATTTTTTGGTAAATAAAAAGCTTTAATAAAAAATTAAAATTTAAAAACTGAAACTAACATTAAAATTAAAAAAAGAATGTTAGGCTTTTTTCCTGAAGAAATAAAATGAAACATAATAAAGACAGAGAACTCACTCGAAAGTGAAAAAAGGTATGGTATGTAATTGAAATGACTTAATGCTGAACTATTTAAAGAGATAACTGATTATGAAAAAATGGGAAACAGGTAACAAAAGTGACATCGGTACTGACTATAATAATTAATTTAGAAATTTAACCTATTTAAATTGTCTTAATAGCCAAAAGAATCTTCAAAATATCTTCATCAATAAACGTATGACTTCCTTTCAAAGAGAGATGGATGCCAAACTGGGTAAAACAAACTCATTTGTAAAATCTTATACTTATTTTTTATAAATTGGAGGAAAGGAGTAAAGAATAAAATCAATTTTAAAAAAATTGCTAATAATCCTTCAAAAAAGTTATCTTAAGGACATTAAGGATGAAAGAAGAAGAAAGAAAAATAGAATAAAAATAAAAATGACCAAGATGGCAGAGGGAAGCCTGAAGCTGCTTGAGCTTTCCCAGTTTCCCTCTAAAACCACATAAAACCAACCCTTTGACCAGAGTCTGACAAATGAAACAGTCTCCAGGCCAAGAGAGAGCGGACAGACTTCAAGAAAAGGTCCGTCTCCCAGAGGCGAAGGAGTGCTCAGACCGGCTCGGGCCGCTCTAGGACGGCCAGTGAGAGGAGCTTCCTCCCCGCGATCAGCAGCGGAGCCCTGGGGCCTGGCCCAGCTTCCGAGCAGAGCCGGAGGGGCCACCAACCCAGGGGCCTCTGCGCTCAAAGCCAGGCTCAGAGCTGTGGGGCAGAGCAGCCCTACCCCGAGGCAGAGCTCAGCCGTAAGTCACAGCATGGGGGAGGGGGACAAAGGAAGAAAGTGAGCAAGAAACAGACGAGAACCACACCCGCCGAAACCCACAACACCTTGTGGTGACAAGGAAGGCCAAAGCCCCAATGCGGGGGAGATACAGTGTCCGCGTGGGAAACCGCAACTACTGACCGCACTGGCCTCGAGCCCAAAGAGCTTCCTTACACGCACTCAGAGAGAATTTTAAAGGGCAGATTAGGGAGGAAGAAGAAAATTTGGGAAAAGAAACGAGAGCTATACAAGAGAGAGTCAGTAGCTTGGAAAAGAAAGGAAAAAAGCTGACTGAAGAAAATAATTTCTTGAATAATATAATTGGCCAAATGCAAAGTAGAATTCTCTTAAGAAAATAACACCTTGAAAAGTAGAATTGATCAGATAGAAAAAGAGACACAAAAGCTAACTGAAGAAAATCGAACATTAAAAACTAGAACTGGGCAAATGGAAGCTAATGACTATGAGATATGAAGAATCAAACTAGAAAAAAATGAAAAAATGAAAGAAAATATAAAATACCTCATTGGAAAAATGCTCACCTGGAAAATAGATCAGAAGAGACAATTTTAAAGACATTAGTGTACTTGAAGGCCTTGCTCAAAAAAAAAAAAAATTAGAGCTTGAATAGCATTCTTTAAGAGAACATCAAGGAAAACTGCCCTGATATATTGGAACCATAGGATGAAATGCTCATTGAAAGAATTCCATCAATCACCTCCAGAAAGAGATCCCAAAAGGAAAACCTCAAGGAACATTGTTGCAAAATTCCAAAACTATAATCTCAAGGAAAAAAAATACTATTACACTCCCAAACAAAAACAGTTCAAATACCAAGGAGCAATAGTCAGAATTATCCAGAATCTGGCAGCTTCTACAGTAAAGAATGGGAAGGCCTGCAATATCATATTCTGGAAGAAAAAGAACTTGGAATTACAACCAAGAATCAACTACACAGCAATACTGAACATTGTCTTTGAGGGAAGCAGATGGATCTTCAATGAAGTAAGAGACTTTCAATCATTTCTATTGAAAATACCAGAACTAAACAGAAAATTTGATCTTCAAGCACAGAACTTAAGAGAAGGTAAACAGGGAAGGGAAGGGAGAAGAGGTGTGTGTGTGTGTGTGTGTGTGTGTGTGTGTGTGTGTGTGTGTGTATGTGTATACATACATATACACATCTTTAAAATAGAGGAAAAGTAGGGAGAAGGATGAGCATTGTCTGAAGTTTAATCTCATCAGTTTTGACTCAAAGAGGTAATAACATATTCATTTAATTGGATATAGAAATTTTTCTTACCCTAAAAGGAAGTAGGAGGTGAAAGGGGAAAGAAAAATGAGGGGCTAGATACAAGGAAGACCAGAGAAAGGGGTAAGAGAAGGTAGATAGGGTTTTAGAAATAAGAGCAGGTTGAGGACAGGATAGAAACAAAACACTACTAAGGAGGGACAAAATGGAAAGAGAGAACAAAAGTATATACAGCGGAGAAAATAGGATGGAAGGAAATACATTTCTGGTAATCATAACTGTGAACATGAATGGGATGAACTCTCCCATAATACAGAAGTGGATAATAGAATTAATTAAAAACAGAAACCTACAATATGTTGTAGAAAAGCAGAAATAGTAAATGCTTCCTTTTCAGACCAGAATTCAATAAAAATTACATTCAACAAAGGGCCAGGTGAAAACAGAATAAAAAAACCAATTGGAAATTAAATAATATAATTCTAAAGAAGAGTGGATCAAACAACAAATAATGAAAATAATCGATAATTTCATACAAGAGAATGACAATAATGATCATCTCAAACATACCAACATACCAAAACCTTTGGGATGCAGCTAAAGCAGTTCTTAGAGGAAATTTTATACCTCTAAATAGTTATATGAATAAAATAGAGAAAAGAGGAAGTCAATGAATTAGGCATATAACTAAAAAAGCTTAAAAAAAAAAAAGAACAATGAAAAACCACAATTAAATACCAAATTAGAAATTCTGAAACTCAAAAGAGAGATTAATAACATTGAAACTAAGAAAATTGTTGAACTAATTAATAAAACTAAGAATTGGATTTATGAAAAAACAACAAAATAAACTTAATTTGATTAGAAAAAGGAAAGAAAAAACCAAATTACCAGCTTCAAAAAGTTTCTACCAAAGAACTTAAGAAAATAATCAGAAGCCATTTTGCCCAACTGTATGCCAACAAATCTTACAATCTAATCAAAATGAATGAATATCTTCAAAAATATAAATTGGCTAGATTAATAGAAAATAAATTACTTAAATAGCCCCATTTTAGAAAAATAAATTGAACAAGCCATCAATGAACATTCTAAGAAAAAAGTTCCAGGGTAAGATGGATTTGCAAGTGAATTCTACCAAACATTTAAAGAATAATTCATTCCAATATTATGTAAAATATTTGAAAAAATAAAGAAGGAATATGGCCAAATTCCTCCAATGACTCAAATATGGAACTGATGCCTAAACCAAAAAGCCAAAACAGCGAAAAAAAATTACAGACCAAACTTTCTAATGAATATAAATATAAAAATTTTAAACAAACTATTAGCAAAGAGATTACAACAACTTAATCAGCAGGATAATACACTATGACCAAGTGTGATTTATACCAGGAATGCAGGACTGGTTCAATATTTCCATAATTGACTTTATCAATAACAAAATGAACAGAAATCATATGATAGTCTATATAAATGCAGAAAAAGCTTCTGACAAAGTACAGCACCCATTCCTATTAAAAAAACAAACAAACCAGTAGAGAGCACAGGAATAAAGGGACTTTTCCTTAAAATACAAGCAGGATCTATCTAAAATCACTAGCAAGCACGATTTGTAATGGGGAGAAGCTAGACACATTCCCAGTAAGATCAGGGGTGAAACAAGGATGCCTATTATCACCATTATTACTCAACATTGTACTAGAAATGTTGGCTTTAGCAACAAAAAAAAGAAAAAGAAATTAAAAAAATTAGAACAGGCAAAGAGGAAATAAAACTATTACTCTTTGCAAATGATATGATGATATACTTAGAGAATCCTAGAAAATCATCCAAAAACTTACTGGAAAGAATTAACAGCTTTAGCAAAGTTGTAGGATATAAAACAAACCCACACAAACCATCAGTATTTCATTATATCACTGGTAAAGCCCAACAGCAAGAGACAGAAAGAGAAATTTCACTTAAAATAACTGAAGACAAAACAAAATATTTGGGCATCTACCTGCAAAGACAAATCCAGGAACTGTATGAACACAATTATAAAAGACTTCTCATACAAATAAAGTCAGATCTGAATAATTGGGAAAATATCACTTGGCATTTCTACCTAAACTGGCCTATTTGTTTGGTATCAAACTGTCAAAAAATTATTTTATAGAGTTAGAAAAAATAATAACATAAATCACCTGGAAGAACAAAAGCTCAAGAATGTCAAGGGAATTAATGGGGTAAAAAAATCCCCAAACCAAAGGATGGAGGCCTAAAAGTACCAGACCCAAAACTCTTATAAAGCAGCAGTTATCAAAACCATTTGTACTGGCTAAGAAACAGAGTAGTTGATCAGTGGAATAGGTTAGATATACATGATACAATAATCAATGACTATAGCATTTGATAAACCCCCAAACTCCAGCTTCTGGGATAAGAATTCACTATTTCATAAAAATTTCTGGGAAAACTGGAAATAAGGTGTCAGATACTCGGCATAGACTTACATCTCACACCTAATACCAAAATAAGGCCAAAATGAGTACATGATTTAGGTATAAAGGGTGATACCATAAGCAAATTGGGAGAGCAAGGGAGAGTTAACCTAGCAGATCTTTGAAAAAGGGAGGAATTTGTGACCAATTATGAAGTACAATATGGGCAACTTTGATTATATTGAATTAAAAAGTTTTTGCACAAACAGAACCCACACAAACAAGATTAAAAGGGAAGCACAAAGCTGGGAAAACATTATTATTGCCAGAAAATGATAAAAGCCTCATTTCAGTATCAGGAAGATTGTGCAATGATCAACTATAAAAGACTTGGTTTTTCTCAGTGGTTTAGTGATCCAAGGCAACCCCAATAAACTTTAGGTGGAAAAATGTATCTGCATCCAGAGAAAGAACTATGGACACTGAATGTAAGTCAAGACATGCTATGTTCACTTTTTTTACCCTTTTTCTTCTGGTTTTTTTTTTTTCTTCTCACAGTTTTTCCCCTTTTGTTCTGATTTTTCTCTCCTAACATGATTCATAAGGAAATGTGTTGAAAAAAATGAATGTGGTTATACATGTTCCATGTATAACCACAAATAATATATATAAATTTTAATTTTAAAAAATATAAATGATCTAGAATAAAAAATATTTAAGGAATCTGAATTCTCCATTAAAAGTAGTAGAGCCATCACACTTAGACCCTAAATACTTTTAGTGTTTTACAAAGAAGATTTAAACTTTGTTTAAACTTCAAAGTTTCTATAAAGCTCTGTTTTACTTTGTTTTAAAATCAAGAATACCTGTCTTCTAGTTCATCAAAGATCCATTCCCCCCCCCCCCCCATCCATTATAATTAGTTTTGTTTGGTAAATTATTTTTGAGTTTTCCACTCTTTTAGAATACTAGCTGCTAATTTGTGTGGAAATCAGATAATGGCTCATTAAGTCTTAATTGATTTTATTTTTTTTATTTTTGCCATTTGCAGTATTTTTCTTTGAGATATAAAGTCTGGATTCTGGCTATGATATTTATGACTTTTCATTTGAGGTTATTTTTCAGGAGGAGTTTAGGATGCTGTTTCTACTTTGCCTACTAGTTCTAAGAGATCTGGACAGTGTTTTACTTTCTTTTTTGTTTAAAATTTCTTGTAATAGGAGGTTTTTTAAAGAGGCTTTTTTTTTTTTAAAGGTAGACTGTTTTTTTAAAAAAAATTTCTTTTGTTCATGACATTCAGATAGTCATTATTTCTCAGTGTTTTTTTCACTCTCAGCAGGTTTTTTTCATCTTTGATATGCTAACCAAATCAGTTGTTTTTGATATAAGATACCTTCTATTCTTTTAAAAAAATCTTTTGACTTTGTTTTAATATTTTTTATTGCTCCATGGAATCATTAGTTCCTTTTTCATCCACTATAATTTTTAGGGAATTTTGTTGGTTGGGCAAAATTTTGTGCTTTTTATCATTGCTGTGAATTTCCTTTCCAAATCTTGCTTTCATTGTTCTTATTTCTTTTCCAGTTTTCTTCAAATTCTTATGCCATGAAACTAGGCATTGACCCACACTTAACACCATACACCAAGATAAGGTCAAAATGGGTTCATGATCTAGGCATAAAGAATGAGATTATAAATAAATTGGAAGAGCATAGGATAGTTTACCTCTCAGACCTGTGGAAGAGGAAGGAATTTATGACCAAAGAAGAACTAGACATCACTATTGACTACAAGATAGAAAATTTTAATTATTTCAAATTGAAAAGTTTTTGTACAAACAAAACTAATGCAAGCAAGATTAGAAGGGAAACAATAAAATGGGAAAACATTTTTACAGTCAAAGGTTCTGATAAAGGCCTCATTTCCAAAATATATAGAGAATTGACTCTAATTTATAAGAAATAAAGCAATTCTCCAATTGATAAATGGTCAAAGGGTATGAACAGACAATTCTCTGACAAAGAAATTAAAACTATTTCTAGGTATATGAAAATATGCTCCAAATCATTATTAATCAGAGAAATGCAAATTAAGACAATTCTGAGATAGCACTACACACCTGTCAGATTGGCTAAGATGACAGGAAAAAATAATGATGAATGTTGGAGGGGATGTGGGAAAAGAGGGACACTGATACATTGTTGGTGGAATTGTGAACACATCCAGCCATTCTGGAGAGCAATTTGGAACTACGTTCAAAAAGTTATCAAACTGTGCATACAGCTTTGATCCAGCAGTGTTTCTACTGAGCTTATATCCCAAAGAGATCTTAAAGAAGGGAAAGGGACCTGTATGTGCCAAAATGTTTGTGGCAGCCCTGTTTGTAGTGGCCAGAAACTGGAAAATGAATGGATGCCCATCAATTGGAGAATGGTTGGGTAAATTGTGGTATATGAATGTTATGGAATATTATTGTTCTGTAAGAAATGACCAGCAGGATAAATACAGAGAGGCTTGGAAAGACTTACATGAACTGATGCTGAGTGAAATGAACAGAACCAGGAGATCATTATATACCTCAACGAAGATACTGTATGAGGATGTATTCTGATGGAAGTGGATTTCTTGGACAAAGAGAAGATCTAACTCGGTTTCAATCGATCAATGATGGACAGAAGCAGCTACGCCCAAAGAAAGAACACTAGGAAATGAATGTAAACTGCTTGCATTTTTGTTTTTCCTCCCGGGTTATTTATACCTTCTAAATCCAATTCTCCCTGAGCAACAAGAGAACTGTTCGGTTCTGCACACATATATTGTATCTAAGATACACTGTAACTAACCTCTTTAACATGTATAGGACTGCTTGCCATCTGTGTGAGGGTGTGGAGGGAGGGAGGGGAAAAATCAGAACAGAAGTGAGTGCAAGGGATAATGTAAAAAATTACCCCGGCATGTGTTCTGGCAATAAAATAAATAAAATAAAATAAAAATAAAAATAAAAATTCTTATGCCATTTATAATTTTTTACTTCTAAAAATTCTTGTCTTATTTCTTCTAGTAATTCTAGTTGAGATAGTGTGCAAACTGCATTTTTTTCTCTGAGGTTTTGTTTACAAATGTTTTAGAGTCATTCTCTTCTGGATTTGTATCTTGAGCTTCCCTGCCATCATACTAGTTCTTTATGGTAGATTTCTAACTTTTTGTTTGTTCATTCTTCCAGCCTACTTCCTTACTATGGACCTTGTTGTTTGGGCTGATATCTGTTGTCACTTAGGGATAAAAGGTCTGAGCTAGTCCTGTGAATGTTTTCTTAGGGTACTGCGTGTTGTGTCATTCCAAGATTTCAGGGCAGTCTGAGGTCATGTAAACTTCAAGTGCTCCTAAAGTGGTATGATCTAAGACAGAGTTGATTGCTACTCTCCCATCCCACCCCTACAACCAGTTTGAATTCTGAGTTCTTTCTGACCAGTAGTAGATTACTATTGGACTTGCCCCTTTGGTCTGGGATTTCTGACCAGATTATTCTTTTGCAGACTAAGCTAGATGCTGAAAATGAGACCCTGTATCTGGGGCCTGAGTCCTGGCTCTGCTGCTGACTTCTAAACTTTCTCCTTTCCTAAAACATTGTTCAGGGCCTCCCTACCCCATGCCATCTCTAGATGTCCAGATGCCATCCCTCTTTTGGTATTCTCTGGATCCATGACCAGAAATTGGGAATTGGGCAACAAAATTGCCAGTTTATACCTATTGCTCATGTACTGCTGTATGAAATGGAGAGTGATTATATATAATTCTAGGCCTCCATTTCATGTAGTGAACAGACTCTCCCTGGGGGCTGGAGGGCTTACATTTGCAGTCCAGGTCCAATCCCAACCCTTGTATCTATAGATCACTATCTATCTCCCTATCCTTAGTTGAGCTAGATAAATGACTCAATTTGATTTTCTCCAGATTTCCCCATTAGGATTCATTCTAACTAGGAGAACATTGTACACAGCAACAAAAAAATTATGCAATGATCAGTTCTGACGGATGTAGCTCCTTCCAATAACGAGGTGATTCAGGCCAGTTCCAATGATCTTGTGATGGAGAGACACATCTGCACCCAGAGAGAGGACTGTGGGGACTGAGTGTGGATCACAACATAGTATTTTTACATTTGTTGTTGATTGCTCGCTTTTTTTCTTTCTCATTTTTTCCCTTTTTAATCTGATTTTTCTTGTGAAACATAATGATTTTAAAAATATGTATAGAAGAACTGCGCATGTTTGATATATATTGGATTACTTGGCATCTAGGAGGGGGGTGGGAAGAAGGGAGGGAAAAAAAATTAGAACACAACGTTTTACAAGGGTGAATGTTGAAAACTATGTATGTGTTTTGAAAATAAACAGCTTTAATTTTAAAAAAGGAGGGAAAAGAGTTCATTTTGTTCATTTTCTAGATTTGTTTGGAAAAGTTTTTGGAGGAGAGCTAATTGTACTGCTTCCTATCACTTTTTCATTTTGGTTCTACCTCTAATATAGTACAATTACAAACACAGTTAAGAATCAAAATACATGGTATTTGAAGAAGAGGAAAATAGCAAAGGTATGAAAAAAATCTTAAGACCTTAATATTAAATAAATTGGCCAAAAGCATATCAATAATTACCAACTTTTCACCTATACAAATTATGGCAGGCACATCTACACATAAATTGAAGATGTCTTTGCTGAGAGTATTAGTTGGAAATAAATAGGGTCTCACAAAGGAGACATTCAACAATGATTACTTCTTTATACATCTTTAACACCTTACAATTAATTGAAAAATGTAGAGAATATAAAAACTCATTGTGCTTATTGTTTATTGATAATTAAGAAAAGTAATTGATTTGGTAGAACCAAATACTAACTTGTGAATTCTTTTATAACGTCTTCCATCCACACATCAAGATTATTCAAGATTCTTTGGAGTAATTAACAATGTAAATAATCATATTCAATGAATGTCTGACAATAAACACCAAGGCAATAATAAAATAGGGAAATATATATTCACTGAAGGTACTGGAGATTATCCAAATTCAGTTAGACCTGCAGATACTGAGGCTCCCCAGCCTCCCCAGCCCAGCCAACTGTTGTTGGCTGATATTATTGTACTGACTACATAAAGCTCCCCAAAAGTTTGGGGTATCCATCCACATATTAAAGATCAAGTGGATGAAGAATGCATTGCTCAAGAATTTAACTTGCATTTGCATAGATATTCTATGGTTTGTCCAGCAGCATGTATATCTGGGACAAAAAATCCAGATGGACAATGAGCTGTGCTTGGAGTTGAACAGGGAATGAGATTGGAACAGACTGCTTTTGGAAAATTGCAAAGCGCTTTTGCTGATCTAATACATCCAAGTAGAGTTATTACATAAAATGCAAAGAAATAAAGAATTATGTGACAGGAACAGAAAATAACCATGTGACAAGAATGAGGGGTGACAGTTTTATAAGTAGAATTTATCACTGGTACCTTTGCAATATTGAGGAAAAACCTCCCTCACACCAGTTAGGTCTCCAATAGAGAACTTTTGGAAAGACTTAAGCAAGAAGAATACAGGATAGTCTGGCATGAATGAGTGGAAAAAGGCAAAAATGGATGGAACTCTCAAACTGATGAGATCAGATCCTTTTGAGTAACTAACTTCTTTCAAATAGCTCAAACTCTCTTAGGTTATGGTCTAAGCTCTTTTTAAACTAAATACTTCTATTGACCTTAGTTAAGTCTGATAGACTAGTTAACTTTTATTTCTAGAAATTATCATCAATGAAGTATATAAGTATATAAAATTAAAATTTACAACTTGTCCAAAAACTTAGCCAATAACTCTTTAGCAAATGCTTACTAGGTGCCAGATACTCTATGGCAAAATGCTGGGAATACCAATCTGAAAAAAAAAAAAAAAAAAAAAAAAGACAATTTCTGCTCTCAAGTTGTTGTTGTTCTTCCTTTGTTCTAGAGGAGGATCAATGATACCTCAAGTGGGATGTCTTGAGGAATTGGATTTGAATGAGGCAGAGTTGCTTAAAGTCCTCAGACTCAGTTTCTCCTCCTGAGTCAAGCAGAATCCAGTGGCAAGACAAAGATCATGATGACAGCCATGGAAAAACAGGCTTTAAAAAAGTCCATTGTGTTTTAAATGGAGCTACTTGACTAAAAGCTTGAACCCCAATCATTCTGGCTTTCACTGAATGACCAATAACAGGCCTGGCCTAAACATCTATGACCCACAGATTAGGTTTTGATGGTTTAAAATAAATAGTAACTATCCAGAAACTCTGATGATCTTTCACTCACAGACTGATAATTGGGGAGGGTAAATAGGGCCCTCTTTTGTCTCCTTAATGGCCTTAGGCAAACTGGAAAGACCTTAATTTAGAAAGGCCAAGGTTACTCAATGCCTCCTAGGCCACTGCCAATCATTTTGATCTTTATTTTGCCATTGGATGCCAGTGATCTTAGATGAAAGAGTAAGGCTGGAAGCTGATAATTGCCAACTTGTCAGCACTTTTAACATTTAGATAATTAACCTTTTCTTATTTATTCAAATTGAGGAAAATCATATACACAATGAATATATTACTATTCAATAGAAAATAGAAGTCTGAAAAAATAGAATGTCCCATGTTAATTCCATATGTATAAGGCTGAAAATTTTTCTTCCTCTCTTTTGGATAGTGCTGCCCTAAAAATATAGAAGGTTACATGTGCTATCAGTACTAGTTGCTGTATTTGATGAGTTAAACATAACAGTTTTTGTTTGCTTATTGGTAAGAACAATACTGGGCACGGGACTCTTTTGAGGTAATCATCATGCAAAAATAGATTAATAACTTTTCATTTTTAAAGTGCAAGAACAAAAAAAAAAGTTTTTAATAAGATAATTTAATTAGTTTTAAATGAACTAATAAAATTTTTATTGTTTTTAAATAAAAACAATTTAAAATTATTGTAATTTAGAATAAATATTTTTCTAAACTTACTATCATGGACAAAAATATTTTTTGGCAATAAAATTTCATTTTCTTCCATGATATTTTTTAATGAATCAAGACAATTTCTTGTAGTTTCATTTATTCAATATTAACCAAAGAAATAAAACAATTCAATTATGTTAAGCTTTCTGAATTAAAAAACAGATTAATGTGCAATTTAAATCAAACTTTTTTTTTCCAACTTGTAGATGCATATGAGCCACTCCATAAGATTGGAAAGAAAACTACAAATGTTTATATTTCACTGCTATTGTTAATTATGAATAATGTCTTTAAATGTCTGAAAATATAAACTAGATTTTCAGAAATGGATTTCATTATCAAATCAAAAATTGTTGGTCCTAATGAGCCACATGTTTCCTTGGCAATGTTAATGTATTTTGGTGAGCCAGAAGCCTACTCTCCCAATTAATTAAAAAAATAATAATAAAAAAAGATAATGCAAGATAAAGAACAGACTTTGACTGTTGAAGATAAGATCTTATTTGAGCACTTGCTTTCAAGTATAGAATATTCAATTCAAAAGTAATATATCAGGACTTTCAAACAAGAAATATGATTCAGTGTGACAATCAAATGATGCTAAATGCTACATATTTCTAAGATGCTCAAAAATAAGCTGTTTTTGTTCTTTTTGAACTCAGTGAGCCAAAATCAAGACTAATGTTCAGCACATATTTTTAAAACTCCTGTCCTTTACTTAAAATTCTACTATTTATGCCTTTGCCATCTGGGGCATATTTTAAAACATTGCTACAAATAATTTCTGGCTGTTGCAAGAAGTCTGTTCTTTCTGACAGAAAAATTAACACATGCATCAATTTCCATCAACTTCCATTTTCATACCCAAAACATGTCTCCTTTTCCTTGTTGTTGATAGATAGAGGATTTAAAATTACAAAGATATAATCTTTACAAATTACAAAGATATAACCAGAAAAAGCATATTTTCACTCGGTTCTACCCTCATAGTACTGACAAGTTGAAATCAATGAACTGCAGCCATTCACTTGAAATGAACAAGTAGAAAATGTCCAAGATCTCAACAACTTTTACCAGGACTATTACTTCTATGATTTCATCCTGCTCAAGAACCTGCAATAACTTCCCACTGTAAAGTAGAAAATAAAAATCAAGCAACTATCTCTTGTCTATTTGATGATCTATTATCTAACTATTAATCTAATAAAGATCTATGGAAATAAAATCTAGATAGTTCTGTCCTGATATTCAAGGCCCCTCACAATATGACCACTAACAAACTTTTATTTATTAAGCACCTACTATTTGCCAAATAAAGATACAAAGTCCAAGATGAAATAGTCTTTACTGCTTACACTCAGAGGAGATTCCATGCAGAAGTTTAAATATAGATCTGGGACAGGGAAGAAACTCAAAAGTCATCTCGCCCAATGCTCTCATTTTACAGATGAGCAAACTGAGTTGGTAGGGACATTATGGACATGCAAAATAAATACAAGGCGATTCTGCAGAGAAGGCACTAGTGGTATTGAAGGGGAAGGGTAAGAATGACTTCCTGGAGGAGATAGCATTTGACCCGAGCTGTGACAGAAGCTAGGGATTCTAAGAGGTGGCAGTTAGGAAGGAGGCCATCGACAGAAGGAATACAGTGTGCGAGTAACAGCCAGGGATGGTGTGGCTATATGGGACAGTGGGGGAGACAGGGGATGCAGTGTGGAGTCAGGTTGTGAAGAGCTGTTAATGTTGACGAGAGGAACACACATTCTATCTGAGAGGCATCAGGATCTCCCTTTACCTTTCCTTACCAATATTCAAGTTAGCTTAGGCATCGACACTACTCTGACTGTTCCTCATCTGTCCAAATCCTAGCCCCTTTCCTTAAACATTCCCTTGAATGGCTACAAAATAGTATTTCAGGAAGAAAGATTCCAGGGAAAAAGTATAGTATAAAACAATAGTACAAAACTGAGGTACCAGGATTGTAGGCTACACTATATAGATAAGTAAGAATAAATTCAAATTCTGGCTCTTCTAAGAAACCTCAAAATTGGGACAGGTTGTGGGCTGTGTAGTTCCTTTGGCTGCTAAAGTAGCTCCAGTTGCTGGAAACAGAAGAGGTTATGGCATGCAGTAGCTTTCTGAAGTTTGCTGGCTTGGTTTCTGAGAAAAAGGAAAAATAAAGTTTGCTGCCTTCTACAAAATTTGCTACTTTTTTTTAAAGGATATATCATAGCACAGTAAAAATTAGGATACATTTAACTATTTGCCTTATGAATGAATAACAGAACTAACATACTACAGAACTAAACATCAACAAAACTCTGGACAGAGAAAAACAGATTATTAATAATTAAATTAATAAATTAATTGTTAAAATATATTGAAAGAAAAAATCTATATGGTAAAAGCTTTATAGGATTCATGATAGGTGACCTGACCTAAAAATGAAAAGTTTCTCAGCATCTTCCGGAAGAGATCATTATGGAACCCCAAATAGACATACCCAATTGTTGAAACAGGAGAGCCACACTGGTGCCTGTGACAGGAAGACTGTCATGTAAAGGAGTCTGTATCAATTGTCTGTCACCTGCTCCCAAGGAAAATAGCTTCTGTGGAAAAAAAAATACTCCTTTTATCTAGAGTAAATGGAAGAAAATATCTGCAAACACATGGTCTACCATATTTAAGGTTTTACATTTCAACTTTAAGAATATAGTTTCATTGTTCTTTTAGAATTTTAGTTCAAGTTGTTTTGCAGATACTAAAATAACTCTCTCAACAGAAATGGGGACTAGGTCTCTGGAACTGCTCTATCTTATGCTAGGCTACTTATTAACTTGCTTAAACTAAATAAGGCAATGCTTCTCAATCTATTAGCAAGTATTTTTAAAATGTACGTGCCAGTTACTAAGCTTCAAGTTTAGGATGTAACAACAGAAATGAAACAATCCCTGCTCTCCCAGGGTTCACAGGTATATGGCTAAAATTCAGTACACAAAAGCAGGAGAGAGCAAATAGAACTTAGTAGAAAATGAACATATTTAATGCTTAAAAGAATTGAGTTAATATCTCTGTCTTTAAAAAAAATTCCTTATTTCTATATATTTATATGATATTTTAAGAGAAAAGTAAGAAAGTAATTTTAAAGTTTTCTTTCTTGCTTGCTGAGACCACTGGGGTTAAGTGAATTGCCCGGGGTCACACAGCTAGGAAGTGTTAAGTGTCTGAGACCAAATTTGAACTCAGGTCTTCCTGACTTCAGGGCTGGGGCTCTATCCACTGTGCCACCTGACTGTCCCAAGAATGTTCTTTAAAATCCTTCAACAACAGTTCAAGGGGAAAAAACAAAAACAAAAAACACTGCCTATTTAAAAAAAAAAAAAAAAAAAAAAAAGGCAATCCAAAACTCTTAAGAAAATTATTTTCACAAGAAAATATAAAATCTTCTTAAAGCCCTTTAAAACCTGGCCTCCTTCCTACCTTTCTATTCTTCTTAGACTCAATTCCCCACCACATACTATGTGATCCTAGAACACCGGCCCTCCCCGCTGATCTTTGAACACTAAGCATGTTACTGGTTATCCCCCTTCTCTGCCTCCCTGGCTCCTTAAAGTTTCAGATAAAGCCTCACCTCTAGCAAGAAGTCTTACTCAGTTCTCCTTAATTTGAATACCTTTCCTCTGAAACTACCCCCAATTTATCCTACATCTGCACAGTTATTTGCATGTTGTCTCCCCCATTAAGGCTGTCAGCTCCTTGAAAACAGGGGTTCATTTTTTCTGTTTCTGTTTTTCCTTATATCCTTAGCACGTAACACAGTACCTGGCATGCTCTAGGAACTTAATAAATGTTAGTTGACTGACTGATAGCATACAAATATGCAAAAGAATTTCTGACAATTTCCTTTATTTCCTCTTCAATTGAAAATTCTTTTTTCATTTTTAAATTATGAAATTTAATTTAATTTAATTTAAATTATTTCTTTCTCTTTTCAAATCAGGGCAACTAATTATTTTATTACTTTTAAAAATAAGTTCCCAGTTTAATTTATCAACTTAATTGTCTTTTTGTTTTCAATTTTATAAATCTCTTCAATTTCCAGAATTTCTACTTTGTTATTTTGTTGACAATTTATGATTTGTTCAAAGTATTTTTATTTTTTTAAGTTTTTTGCTCAGCTCACTGATTTCTTCTTTCTTTTGTTGATGAAAGAATTTAGAGATTTAAATTTTCTTCTTAGAACTACTTTGGCTGCATCTCATAAGATTTTTGTATATTCCCTAATTTTTGCTAAGATGAATTTTCTATTGGTTCTATGATTTTTTTTTTGATCCACTGTTTTGTTAGAATTATGCTATTTCATCTTCAATAACTTTTAAAATTATTTCTTTGATATTTAATTGAATGCAATTCTTATTGTAGTATGATATATCAATAATATGCTTATTATTTCTGCTTTTTTACTTTTATTGGTACAGTCTTTATGCCCCAATATACAATAAATATTGCAAATTATAAAGCTGGTACATTCTGCTGAGAAATATGTAAATTCTTTTCTATTCCCATTCAGTAATCATCAGACAATCACCATCTTTACTTTTTCTGAAGTTCTATTTAGATCCTTAATTTCTTTATTATCTTTTGATTATTACTCTCTAAGTCTGAAAGGAAGATATTAATGTCCTACACTATTACAATTTTAATTTCTCCTTACAACTTAAATTATCTTTTAAGTATTTAGATACTAAATTGTGTGTATCTATGTTAATTATTGATATTGATTCTTTCTTTATGACAGTTTTTATAGTATAATTTAGTTTGAATTCCCTGGTTACCTCTTCTTAATTTTTTCCATATTTATTGTAGCATTATTTAAGATCATGATTGCTATCCTTGCTTTTTTTTTAAGTTCAGCAGAAACATAAGATTTTGCTATAGCTCATTTTATCTCTGTAAATCTCTACGTTTTAAATGCCTTGACTGTAAATGACATACCATGGGATTGTTTTCTAATAAATTCTGTTATTCTTTTCTGTTTTATGAGTGAGTTTATTTGATTTGCTGTTAATATTTAGTTATGTATTTCCTTCCTTCCCATGCTCTTACATCTTTTCTTTCTTAATTCAATAACCCTATTTATATGTAAGATAGTGATAGAAAAGAGAAAATTTTTGCAAATATTATTAAGTAATCATGTAATAAAGGATTACAGTTATAATATCTCATTTTTACAAAAAATTATTAAAAGTCTAATTAGAACTATAAGCTAAAGATGAAGTTAGGAAAAGTAAAGTGGATAGAAAAATTTGGAGAATCCAGCTTTTTAAATAAATAGTTCTACTAGAATTATGTATATGTGCATATTTCAAATGAAATTTTTGATAGAGTTCAAATCACAAAAAAATCTATTTTGCTATTATGCCATTCTCATAAAGGAAATCCACCACCAAGATTAACCTTATGACCTAAGTAAAACATGGAATTTTTGGTCTTTTTGTAAGGCAGGTCATGGGGACAGTACTTAGCTGAACTATGATCCCCTTCTTTTAGAAGAAAAATATTATAAGAATTTATGTTTTGCTTTTTTCATAAATTAAATTAACTGTAAAAATAATCCATTCTCCAGCTCCCTTCTTCTTGCATTTACCTGTGAACCCCCAGCTGCTGGGACAAGGCATGCACAGAGGTTTGCAATGAGACTCTCCAAGGAGAAATTCAGACTATCCACATGCACAGTGTAGATCAGGCCCAGGCAAGCCTGCAAATAAAATGAAGGCAGATAATGAATACAAAAGCACAAGAACTAGTTCTCTATCATATGTGAAAAATTCAAGTTTTTCCTTGAGCCTGCTGAGGATATATTACTATGACTATATAATATATTACTATGAATTACTATGAATATATAATTACTATGAATATATAATATATAATAAATTTCAAGAAGGAAATATCCTATCTTTTATGATCTACGTCTTTTATCTACAACAGAACCTTTGCAAAATAGGTTTTTCTGTTTAATTTCCAATTTTTCCATTAAACCTGGAGAGAAATTACTAATTTTTTTTAAACAAACCTCAAAAATTCCCCCAAGTTTTTAAAAGCAAACATTTTAAATTTTCTTTTAGTTTTACATTTTATAGATTTCACAAATTTGTTCCACAATAATCTTTAATCTATTATAGTCATTATTTAAGCAAAATACATTAGCATTTATACAGAGAAGCAAGCCCTGAGCATAAAACCTGCTTCAGACTGATAACTATGTGGCCTTAGACAAGGAACTCTCATTGTCTCGGATAACTCTCTGAGTTTGTAAGTTGAAGAGCATTTGCAGACTTGACTCTGAAAAGAGAGTGTCCTTACTAGGAATTCCCAATATTAATGAAATCATAGTCCCAATCATCCCTTCCCAAGGAAAAGAAGCAAGTCATTGTAGTGTTTAAGGTTAGGATAAGAAAAAAACTTTTCCTAAAAGCTGGGATAGAACTGCAATGACAGACAGAAATTGTGATAAAATGTGAGACTTGAGAATTTTTTCCAACTTTTAAAAAATAAATGTTTATAGATTTTGTTGTTTTCCTTTGTTTAAATTTTCACCTATATTTGACACAATTTTGCAATCCTGAGAAATCAGCATTTCTTAGTTTTTCTTGTCATTTAGTTTCTGTGGTATGGGAATTATTGCCCTAAACCATGTATCATGCCATCATTATTTAATTATGAATATCTACAAACAAAAATAATTGCTTTTGTGAAAATACTCTTTCAACCCTAAGCCTCAAGCTGTACTTGCTGCTGGGAGAAGTCAAAGCCTCCACAGCTTCCTTGCTTTACACTTGAGAGCTCATCTTCATGCTTATTACATTTTTCCAAAAGTCAAGTTTGTTTGGGATAATTTAAAAAGTAAATATTTCTTTATGATAAAAATTATATGTCATATATTTAGAGCAGATCAAAGATCAGAAATTAGGTTCTCAGGGATTTAGAATATTCACATTAATTTATCAAGCTTTTCATCCATCAGACAAGGATTCTATTCAGTTTGGGTTAATTTCCTGTTTTAGGGAAATTCTTAAAGCACATTGAGACATTTAAAATTTAATAAAGTTGTCATCAACATCAACAGATTTGCAAAGTAGCACAGATCATATGTGACAGTTGTGAGGTTCTTTACCCTAAAAATTTCTGGATAATCTAATCTGGACACCAACACCAAGCTTTTCGGAGCAAATACTTCTGCAGGCTGAATTAAACCAGTCACCTCCTCTTCACCTTCAACATCTTCTTGTTTTGTTCCCTAGAAAACAGAGACAGAACAATTAACAAACAGGAAAAAGGATTGTCCTTGGTTCCAGCTCATCAGAAGATTTAAACCTGCACCTCCTAACCAGATAAAGGCAATTTTAAAGTGGAAGCCAGGGAGAATGTTACTTTAAGAAAGGCAACCTGGTACTTTTTTTTTTTTTTAAAGACTGAAGTCACAGAATCCCCGACACAATCCCCGACAAAATAACATTTGTGTTATTACCTGAGCCAAAACAGTCATTTCTCCCTACTTTGCTGTTTTCTCAACTTTTAAATAGGGATTAGCTTAGGTTCCTTCCAACTTTAAATCTATGACCTATAAAAGTTTGATACTGACTCTGTGTTGTCAAATTTAGAGTATTCCAAGGATCATCCTAAGCTAAGGGCAGAGAAGCTCATTACCCAAAAGATGACTGCAAGATCTGATGAATTTTTCTGGCAAAAGCAGCTTGTCAAGGTCCTCAATTATCTACTCTGATTGGGGGACATAATAGAAAATCATGACAGGTTAAGATCATAGCTCATTAAAAATGTCAAAATAGGGGATACTTAATTCACCATTCATAAACAACCCTTCAAATTCCATTTAACCAAACATAAAGTTGGGAAGGAAAAAAAACACCTACTAGACATCATTATCTAAATAGAAACTCTATTTGAAAGATAAGATTTGCTATATGTTTTATGTATTTATTTAAGACAGTCACTCCTATAAGATTAGAGGATTCAGAGTTGAATAGGAACTTGGAGACCAGGCAACTAAAACAAACACTATTACTTGGAAAGTCATTATTCTTAGAAACAGAACAGGACAAATGAGAAACTAATTTCTCTGGATTTCTGGTCTCATCTTTCATATGGATGTGACTGCACAGTATTTTTATTTGTCTCTCTCAGAAACTCCAAGCAGAACTATTAGATTGGTATGGAAGGCATGTGTGCCACTGCTTATTTAGTATGGGCAAAGGCAAACACAAACTATGGAGCATAAGTGATTAAAGGACAACAGATATTCTTTGGATTGGGTCCATTCTAAGCTTCTCTCTTGTCCAATAACCCCTGGCACATATTGCTAAATGATTTAAAAAAATAAAACCAACAGAGAACATATATGATTTACAAAGTCAACTAATGTTTATCGAGTTCTTAATATTAAGTTCTTTTTTTTATTATAGCTTTTTATTTACAAGATATATGCATGGGTAATTTTTCAGCATTGACAGTTGCAAAACCTTTTGTTCCAATTTTTCCCCTCCTTCCCCCTTTTGTCAAAGTATAAGTTAAATACAATATATGTATACATGTCCATACAGTTGTTTTTCTGTACAAAAAGAATTGGACTTTGAACTAGTGTACAATTAGCCTGTGAAGGAAATAAAAAATGCAGGTGGACAAAAATAGAGGGATTGGGAATTCTATGTAATGGTTCTTAGTCATCTCCCAGAATTCTTTCGCTGGGCGTAGCTGGTTCAGTTCATTACTGCTCTATTGGAACTGATTTGGTTCATCTCATTATTGAAGAGGGCCACATCCATCAGAAATGATCATCACAGAGTATTGTTGTTGAAGTATATAATCATCTCCTGGTCCTGCTCTTAATGTTAAATTCTTAATGACCTCTATTAGACACTATGCAAATGTTCAATTAAAAAGAGAGACTTTGCTTATCAAAAGCTTGCAGTACCAGTAACAGTTGTGTCACTGTCTATATTATTTCTGAGAATTTTCTCATTTATTATTTCATTTTGTTACAGGAGGAAAGTTTTGGTCCCACAGTTTACAAGTATTTGTTGGGAGAGAGTGAACAGAACCTGGAATACAGAATAAGGGTAGAATGAATGAACAATGGTGATTATGATGCTATCATCAGATAGCATTTACATAACACTATAAGGTTTGCAAATCACTGTACATATATTATCTCAGTTGATTCTCACAACAAGCTAATTAGATGGGAAATTTATTATCCCCATTTTACAGATAAGGAAACTGAGATTGAGAAGAGGCTAAATCTCTTGGCTAAGGCCACACTACTAGTTAAGAATCTGAGACTATTTGAAATCAGGTCTTCCCGAGTCCAAAGCTCATTTATCCACTGTCCCTCCTAGCTACTCTTACTCTAATAAGAAATCCAGCCTGTGTTGGTCAGACTTATTAGTGAGAACAGAATTAAAAGAATATACAGATCATTTGCACAGTGATGTAAATTAAAGCATAGGAGGCCAGTTATATATGGTTAAGGATTATGGTTCTTGGGATCAGAAAGCAATGAAAGGTTGTGGCCAACACCAGTTCTCCACACATCTGCCTCCAAACCTTTAAAAAACAACGTGTCAAATGAAGAAAGAGAACTGCAATCAAAAGGAAACAATGAAAAGCCCAAAAAAGTAATTCTACAGAAAATTAAAAGTGAACAGCAAAAGCTGCTTTCTTGTCCTCCAACTCCTGCCTTGCCTTTGTGGACTCCCGAGTTGTGGCAACAGCAGTTCCTGAGGCAAGGGAATATTGAAACTTAAGAGGATAGGTGGACAATCACTAGATGCTCATCGGATCACTCCAGCCAATACAATAAGGACTCCTGTTCTTTATCCTTATTTAGAAGGGAAGTAGCTGCAGAATCACAGGATTTGAGACTGAATGGGTCTTTAAAACCATCTGATAAAACTTCTGACTATGACATATCCAACAACTGGTCATCCAACCCTGAATAGACATCTCCTAAAAGGGGGAACATATTACCATATGCCTTCTGAGGTAATGACCAAATGGGGTAATGAATCCCTATTTAAAATTATGGGGGAAATTAGAAAGTAGAAGAGATCAGATTTAGATAAATGCTTTATACCATATATAAATTCCAAATGGATTTAAAATTTACATATTAAAAGTTACACCATAAAGAAATTAGAAGAGTAAGGAAGAAATTAACTTTCCAATTTATAGATAGGGGAAGAGTTCATGACCAAAAAAGGATAGAGAAAAAGGATAACAGAAACTAAGAAACAATTTTATTTATATAAAACTAATTTTTTCCACATAAACAAAACCAAAAAAATTTATCTGATAAAGGTTTAATTTCCAAGATATATAAACATAATAACAGAATGGTACTAATAGTTATAAGCAACTGATGTAAATTCATAAGAATAAAAGTTATTCCTCAAATACTAAATGGTCAAAGGATGTGAATAGGTATATGAAAAAAAATGTAACAAAATGCTAACTAAAAAATAAAAATTAAAGTAACTGAAATTTCCCCACATATTAATTCAATTGGGAAAGATGGCAAAGTAGGAAAATGACTAAGGTTAGAAGAGTTGAGGGAAAAATAAACATGTGCTGTTGGTGGAGCTGTGCATTGCTCCAACCGTTCTTGAAAGCAACTCAGAGCTATATCCAAAGTACTAAACCATATAGACATTCTGACCGAGGTGTGCTGCAAGTGGAAAAGGACCCATGTGCACAAAAATAAGTACAGTAACACTTTCTGTAGTAGCAACATACTGGAAGCTAATAGGCACTAGGAAACAGCTAAGCAAACTATGATTATAAATGTAATGAAACACCATGGTGTAGAAAGAATAATAAAAAGGGCATTTACAGAGAAATCTTGGAATAACTGTACATAACAATGAAGAATGAGAAGCAAGAGAACAATTTATAAAACAATAAAATACTGTAAAGACAAACAATTTCAATGGACTTAAGAACTGATGAGGGCATGACCAAAAACAATTTCAAAGAATTGACAATGAAGCACACTACCTACTTTCTGACAGAAATTGTTGGAATCTTTACAAACTGTTAAGTCATTAGAGTTGATAGAGACAATAATTATCTAATTTAGCACGGTTCAGTATAATTGATCTGATCCTACAAGGAGATGTTATGGGCCAGAAGAAACAAGGTACTAAGTGGAACTGAGAAACAATGCTTGTGTTCACACCTTTACTCATTGGAGTTTACAAGTATGGGAGATTCACAAAAGTTAACTTTATAATTTTGTGAATTCACACCTCCCTTAATCCCTCCCTAGGAGGGGAGGAATCAACCTTTGGGAGATCATATATAAGAAGGACAGAAGCTCAGTCAGGAGTTCAGCTGAAAAGATTGAGAGGGGAGCGGCAAGTCTGAGGCGAGAGAGATTCATTCCAACTTTCACCTTGGTGCTGGCTGGAGGCTGAAGAAAGCAGAGGCAAAGGACAACTGTAACAGCTCTTGGAACCAAGCAGAAAGATAGGCCCCTAAGAAAAACTAACTGGGCTATATTGGAGACAATAAAAGATCAGAACTTTTACCAGCTGGCTGCATTTGGGTGATTATTACTTTTAACTGAAACTAAGGCTGCCTCCAGAAAACCTCCCCAAGAAACCTGCTCCCAGAGAGAACCATTATATTTTAAAGAAAAAGAACACAGAAATGATGGACTCAAGACTCAGAATAAGGAAGACATTACTGGACACAGGGAATGTTCAAATGTGGGAATTTATTTTGCTTGATTATGTACGTTATGTTACGTTATGCATGCCTATGTAGTTTACACAGTAGTGCAGTTAAAAGGTGATGAGAATTTGGACCTTTACAATGACTCACTTAGTATGTACAAATAACACTGGATTTAGTCTCTAAAGGGAAGTTCTGCAGCTTACTACCTCAGTGACTTGAGTCAGTCACTGAACCTTTCTGGGCCTTAGTTTATTTCTCTGTAAAGTGATGAGCTTGGAAAAGGCATCTGAGCTTCCTTCCAGCTCTAAATTCTATTATCCTAAGAAATTCTTGATGAATAAATAAGAAATAAGACTTCTAAAACAAATATTAATTCACATTTAATTTTCAAGATGAGGTGCACTATATAAAATTATTTCTAGGACTTTAATTTCATTACAAGGCATATGAAGAAATTAGGCTGGCTTTTAGAATCCCTGGAAATAACAACATCTGAAGAATATTAATTACCAATAAGTAGCAACAAAAAAATGAATCATATGCTTCAAATGATTATTAATGAATTCAAAATGACAAAGGAATGATGGAAATTCCTGGAAAAGATAAAGATATCCACACTGTGAAAATGCCCAGGAGTACTATTAGAAATAAGTCCAAACAGATAACAATTTAAAATAAATGGCAATTAACCTACTTTAATAACAATGAAAATACAACATTCAAAATTATGTTTGGGAAGTCTCCTTCCATGAAATATACACTCAATGGTACAATCAACAACAGGAAATAGAAAATACCCACTCCCATAAACCAGTAAAGAGAAAAAGTTTCCATTTTTATCTTTATCATTTCTCATTACAGATGTTGATTCTCATTTTGTAGGTCTGTTGTGAATCATGGGATGTTTTTATTCTTAATTCAGAATATTCACCCCAGGAGAATAAGATGTTCCAAGTTTAAAGATAAATTCCCATTCTCTGTTTCCAAGCAAAATGTACTTTATGACAAAAATACACACTGCAGCTCGTGATGTAACATGGGTTTGGTTTGTGAAAGGCATTAGGGTACTTTGGCAATAATTTATTATTTCTACAAATGCTCAATTGATCATGTAAAGCATAGTGTCAAATTCACATAGAAATGGGGGCCACTAAAACATATATAAGGATCCTTATGAGTACATAACTGACTTAAAAAATCAATTATTAACATTATCCATGATTTACTGTATTTTTATGTATTTTGTTAAATACTTCCCAATTAAACTTTTAAATTGAGACACTAGTGAATATTGTGGGCCACAGGCATCCTGTGGGTACATCTCATACCTCTGACATAATGTCTTCTCCTGCTTTAGAAATATTAGAATTATCTTTTTTTTTTTTTTTTTTAGAATTATCTTGAGCTGAGTTTTCTAATGCTTACATTCCCTAAAAACTTATTTTACATATGTTTTGGGGAGCCAAAACATATCAGAAAGACTGAAGAGTACTGACTGGAAAAATAAGCCATGTATGTGACAAAAAATTTTCTTCATATTCCCATGGGTTATATTTTTTGTAGGTCACTGCAAATATAAAATTTCATTAGGTCACACATTAGTAATAGTTTCCTAAATTATCTCCATTTAAGTTCAAAAAGTAGTCTTAGTTTTCACAGACTCATAGTGTTAGAGCTACTTTGAACCTGTGAGATCTAGTCTTAACCAGCTTAAATCCACCAGTTAATCATTGTTTCAACCTTATCTTATATTATAAAATATAAGGAATAATTAAACTAGTCAACCACAGTGACCTACTGATGAAGTAAATCTCTTCTACACTTGGCTATGATTATCTACTAGATAGTCATCATTTGTGATATATTCCAGAAATTAATTCCTGTAAGTATAACTTACAAACATATAGAAATATCTTCATTTTACTTTTAATTAAAGTTTTATTGATGACTTTTATTTTTCCTATTCTTGTCATTTTTAGACATACTCCAGTACCTACTCATCTAGGGAGCTTTCTCTGCTAACAAAGAACAAGAGTTAAGCAAAATGATCTGAAACAAGAACTATGACTGATATTTTATATATCATTATGCAGTCACAGTCCCCAAGAATTGTTCAAAGAAAAGAGAAGGATATGTTTTTCTCATCTCTGAGAGCAATAAGGGTCATGATAATTAAATAGAATCTGGCTTCATTTTAATGTTGATGAAACTCTAGTAGTGTTTTTGTATTTGTTTATTTTATCTTCCTGTTTATATTTATTTGGGTAAAGTTCAATGGAGGCAGAAACAGAAGTGAAACTTGTAGAGATATACTGCAGACCATCCAGGTAGGAGAAAAATTGAGAATAATAATTTGGGAAACATCATAAATGTATTATAGAAGCATTTTGGAAAGTGATTTGAGGGTTTAAACTAGGCATCTGTGAGTACACTATCCCTGATGGTAAATGGGTGTCTTGTCTTAATGATAATCTCATCCTTCTAAAAGTATAAAATGTAATCAGGGGAACTGCTATCCCATATGTGATTCTGACAATAAAATAGACTTTCTAAAAAATGATAATAACCTTAGAGGCAAATGATTACTCTATCATGGAACTCATGATGGTACAAGATAGGAAAACTATGGAAAGTCTGACATAAATTACTACATCAAGAGAATAGATTGCAAAGTGTTCAGTGAAAAGACTAGTCTTATGGGCTAGTATTTTGTAGAAGAAGCTGGCTAAAGAGGATGAGGAACTCTTAACAAATGAAATTTCAAAGATAGAAGCAAAACAATAACAACCATGATAAGAAAGCAAAGGAGGGAATTGCCTAAAAAAGGAGTTAGATACCAGTTTTTATTGTCTTTATATTCCCAGTGCATACCACAAAGTAGGTCCTTAATAAATGGTTGAAATGATGGAGGAAAGAAAGGTTTGATCTTCCAAACATGTTGATCTATTAAGCAAGGCAGGATAACTGCCTAACAAACTGGAGCCAGATTGCTTTAGCTTATGCCTAAAACTGATTGAGACGTTTATATGTTAAAATAATAATGGAATAAAGCCAATTAATTAAAAGGAAATAATACAAGATTAGGTAAAATTATTTCTAGTTGGAGGAAAAAAATCACAAATTTTCCAAGTTGGAAAGGGAAAGAGTGAACAGGTATAATCATTCCCTGAAAAGAGTAGAAAGATCATAGAAGATAATATAAGCATTTGATTACATGAAATTAAAACAGTTTTATGCAAACAAAACCAATGCAGCTAAAATTAAAAGGGAAACTATTAACTAGGACAAAAAAAATCTTCACAGTAAGTTTCATTGATTTCATTTTCAAGATTATTAAAAGAACACATTTGAATTTATAAGAAAAAAAGACATTCTTTGGGTGATCAATTTGTGTAACAGAATACAAGTGTGCTATAAGAAATGATGAATAGGCTGAATTCAGAAAAACCTAGAAAGACTTATATGAACTGATGCAAAATAAAGTTAGTAGAACCAGAACAGACTCATGATGGAAAATACTATCAACACTCAAAGAAAAAACTGATGGACTCTGAATGCAGACTGAAGTATACTTATTTTCACTTTATTCAATTTTTTTCTTTTGCTATGTTTATCAATACAGAAATGTTATACATGATTGCACATATATAACCTGCATCAAATTGCTTACCAACTTAACAAGGAAGGAGAGAGGGAGAAAATTTGGAACTCAAAATTTTAATTAAAAATGAATGTTAATGTTTAACCTATAGTGGATTACTTGATGTCCAAGGGAGAGGTATGGGGGAAGGGAGGAAGAAAAATTTGCAACACAAGGTTTAGCAAGGGTGAATGTTGAAAACTATGCATGTATTTTGAAAATAAAAAGCTATTATTAAAAATTTGTTTAAAAATGTTTAAAATTCTTTATATATAATTTAAAAAATAAAATGCTAAAGTTTAAAAAAAATAAAAGACATTATCAAATTGATAAATGGACAAAAGACATGAATAACCAATTTTCAAAGGAAGAAATCCAAGCTATCAATACTCACATAAAAAATGCTCCAATAATTGAAAATTATAATTTTCCAATGCTGGAAATAAAATTATCCCTAGATGTGAAAGTCAGCTGTAAATCCACATACTCTTTCTCTCCTCTTACCCCCCAATGTTTTTTTGTCTTTCCAAAGATATTTCTTATTCACATCAAATCTCACTTAATAAAATATTTTTATTAAGAAAAACAAAAACGTGGAATATGTGACAAATGAATATTTTGGACTAGCTAGCATTCAGACAGACATTCAGTGCTCTGAACTTAACCTAGTTCAGAATGCAACAGACCTAAAAATACATCTTAAATTCTGTAAAATGATGGGGTTGGACTAGACTACTTTTAATATCCTCTTTCAGTCCTAACAGTCTATGATATTATTCTGCCACTTTTACAGGATTTCAAGGCTCTTATTCAAGAATTGTAGAAATAGGTTGCTAAGCTGCTGCACTCTGAACCAACAGTTAACTCTGAAAGCAAAACTCTTAGGCTATTCCTATGTGTTTGTAAGTTATACTTATAGGAATAAATTTCTGAAACATATCACAATTGATGATTATCTAGAAGATAATCATAGTCAAGTATAGAAGAGATTTATTTTGATAGATCATAGTGGTTGAATAGTTTAATTCCTCCTTTTATTTTATAATGTAAGATAAGATTGAAACAATGATTAACTGATGGATATATTAACATGAAGGCATAGGTTTAAGCTGGGCTTCAATCTTTTGGAAATCAATAATATAGTCAGTCTGAATATCTAATTCCAATTGTGATCCTTCTTGACTTAATAGGTGGTCTCCATGAGTTGCTATGCCCAAGAATTCATTACTTATTAAGCAGCTTTTATGTTCCAAGCTGTTCCTTGGACAAAAGACATGATGGCTACTATCAGTTCCACACTGAAAACATTGTCAATTTGACAGAGCATGCTGGAATTTCACTGATTTTGAAAATCCCAATGTCACCACCACCCCACCACCCCCTTTCCCATATTGAGGTATTTGAGAAAATCTTTTTGGAGCTGAACTAATCATTCTTCAGTAGATATCTGAATTAATAAAATGGAGCAAGCTTTTTTTTTTAATAAGATGAATGAGTCAGAATGTTTGTAATAAACCTATCTTTGCAGGATTCTAGCATTTTTATTTAATAAATCTTTCTAACTAGATATGACATTTTAATTAAAAGATATACCAAGTCACACTGAATAAAAACATGTGACAAAAGTTTCTTTAAAATGAATTATTTAAAATTGAATGACATTTTATTAGCATTTATTTATAAATTGTTTTTCAAACATATAGTAATGATTTATATTTTCTGTAGTGATTCTGTATATAATGTATCATTCCTCTTTTAAGAACTAGCACGTCAATGCCAAGTTAGCTGTAGTTGTATTTATGGAATCCTCAGCAGTCACCCTACATCTATAAATAAAGATAGTACATAATACCTCAAACCATGTGACAGACAGCATTTCCAAAACAATATTGTAACCCTCAATCATTCTACTGCTAGCTTCAGCCTCTAGAGTATACCAATTCCATCTTAAGGATAAGAAAAAGCCTTGTGTAAAAAGTCTAGCTATCAGATCTAAATTACAAAATGGTTCTGAGATGTCTCTCCATTCATGATGTGCTTCATTCCTGATGACTTCAGAAAAGGTCTGTTTCTTGTACGCAAATTCTAAAACCCAAGTGTGAAAGCAAACCAATAATTAAATAGGATCTGTTCAACTCTGGACTCATCCACTGTTCCCCTTCAGTCTTTGTTCAAAATAAAAAGTACTAATAGATAAAATGTCTATCCAAAGCAAAAAGAACGAGAATTCTGCCCTCAAAGAGCTTATGTTCTAATGTGGAAATGCAACTCACAAAAGGGGTCAAAACCTGCAGTGATCCCACAAAATGGAGAAGAACTTCACCAATCTGAGAAGAGTAAAGGGTAAGGGCTGTGAAGTATTGGGGAGGACAGTTCATGGTGAGTGGGCTGCCATGGTAGACTGTTCTAGAGTGAGGAAACTCCAAGATGAGCAGTTTTGGGTCTAGAAGTCAGAGAGCCCCCAGACTGTAGTGCCCCGACACTGATCTGTGACGTCCTCTTGCCTGGTTTACAGCCTCTCCCTCAGTGACAGCATGCTTGATGGGGAAGTTACTTTTGTTCAGAGACCATCCCTCTTGTCCACAAATCTCTTATTTCCCTAGGCTCAAACTGACCTATAAAAATGATTCACTGTCACTTTTTCTTAGATTTCTCAAAAGGATTCAGTTTGATACAGGAGGGTCCATCCTGGGAGCCCATCTCTGGAGCAATTCCAGTTAATCAATGTTCTTCCTAAAATGTGGCACTCATGAACAACATTTGAGATGTGATTTGACAAGGACAGAATAGAATGGTACTATCACAGTACCACAGTCTTAGAATAATGGTATTCTTAATACAGCTACAAATGCAATATCTTTTTTTGGCTATCAGCAATGTCACACTATTGACTCAATGATCTTGTAGTCCGCAAAACAAAAATCTCAAACCTTTAAATCTTCTATAGGTTAATTGTTATCTAGACACACCAATCTAGTTTGCATTTATTAAGATGAAATTTTGAACTCTGCATCTTGACTTTACATTTATTCTATTTACATTTCATTTTATTAGATTTAGTCTATTGTTCTATCCTTTCTTAACTAAACTTTCTGACTTTTTGTTAGTTGTAAGATTTATATGCATCTCATCCAAGGTATTATATAAATCACTGATAAATAACTGTAAACAGTACAAAGAAAAGCACAGATCTTTGGAGTTCTCCATTAAAGAAAATTTTCCTACCATTAATGAGAAATTATTAAGTCGGGACATTCAACCACTTCTGGATCCTCCTAATTATATTGTTATCTATCTTTTGTCTTACTTTCTCCACAAAAATAACATGAAAGAATTAGCTAAATGCTTTACTGACATATAAATATATTTAAAGTGTCTATATGTCTAAACAAATATACCAATCTAGTTAAGCCTATTAAAAAGAAAATGAGATTAGTTTAGCATGACCTGTTCTTGATGAAGGCATGTTGGTTTTTCATAACAATTGTTTCCTATTTTAAAAATTATTAATCATTTCTTGTGGTGTTCTCTTCTTTTATAAAATATATGATGGTCCTCTCTGGGAGCAGGTTTCTTGGGGAGGTTTCTGGAGGCAGCCTTAGTTTCAGTTCAGATCAATTAATCACCTCAAATACAGCCAGCTGATAAAATCCAAACATTTATTTTCTCCTTCCAAGTCTTGTCTCTTTCCTTGGGCCCAATTAGCTTTCTTAGAGACCTCTCTCCCTCCTTGGTTTCAAGAGCTCTTGCAGCTTGTCTTTTGCCGCTTCCAGCTCCCTCTGAATCTTGGTTCTCTTCCTTGGAATCCTTCGTTCTGCCCAACTACAGTCTCTAGCTTGTCAATCTCCTGAACTGACTGACTTGAGCTTTCTTTGGTTTCGAGAGCTCTCGTTGCTAAGTCTTTTGCCTCTGCCAGCTTTTGCCTCTAGCTCAACTCCGACTCCTGGCAATCTTCCGAACTGACTGACTGACTGACTGAAGCTCTTTTTATGCTCTTTTAGAGGCGTAAACTCAAAGGTTAACTCCTCCTCCGAGAGTGGGATTATGGGAGGTGTGAATTCGTGAATCTCATACTGGATACTGACTTGTGAATCTCCCAAAAGTGTGAACTAATGTGTGTGAGCTAATGTGTGAACTCTCAAAGACGCAAACCCAAGCACCCAAGCATTGCTTCCATCAATTCCAGTAAGTTATCACTAGGATTCTAACAATTTCTTAAATAATATGTTCAATAATTTTACAGAACCTGAAGTCAAACTGGCCTACAATTTATATATTCATATATATTCTCATTCTTTCTCTCTCTCTTTCTCTCTCTCTCTCTCTCTCTCTCTCTCTCTAAATTCAGGGCACTTACTCTTCTCCAGCCTGCTAGTCTCTCCTGTTCTTCATGATAAGTACCAAGAAGTCATAATTGATAGACTGGTGGAATTGAACTCAGAAATCCAAATCATTTCGCAGATACTTACTAGCTTTATTACTCTAAGAAACTCATTTACCATCTGTCATCCTCAGTTTCTTCATCTGCAAAATGGGGGTAATAATAGTACCAAATACTTAGAAGGATTAAATGAAAGAACATTATAGAAAGCATTTTATATGCTAGTTATTTTTATTATTTTTCAAAAATCATCAAAACAGAGATCTTATCTTCTGTTTGTTATTGTTTTTTTTTTTTTTTTTTTTTACAGTACTCTATGCTGTAGATGAGCTGAGTATGATTACAAACTTAACAGGAGCAGCTACATTATTAATACTGTAATTAGCCAATTTAATTGTGACCTTTTAAATTAAAAAAAATTATTCTCCTTGGCAGAAAAAACAGAAGCAAAACAAGACATGAAAACTTCTGCTTTTTCTTTGCCATTTACCACCATTATGTTAAATGGAGAAACAGCCCCATTCCTTCTTTAATACTACTGTTGGGGGATGGGGAGGAGCCAAGATGGCAGAGAGTAGATGTATCCATCTGACTTCCTCTGAGATTTCCTCAAATCAATATCAGATTAAGCTTCTGAACTGGTTTTGGAGTGAAAGAACCCACAAATATTTGGAATACAACAAATTTCCAGAAGATACTTTAGAAGAACTTCAGGAAAAGTCTGTTTCAGTAGGGCAGGGGAAGAGGCTGCCCCTCTGTAGCTCAGGAAGCCTGGGGCAAGGAGCTGAGGTGGGGAGCCAGGGTATTGTTGCATCCACACAGTAGGTATCTACTGCAAGGCTCTTAGGCTACTCTGTCTTAGTTGCAAGCCAGTGATTAAGCAGATTAGCTGTAAGACACCCACAACAAATACAAAAGGCAAGTTTTGAGCCCCTGAAACCCAGAACGCAGGAGCTGGCCACACCCACCCAGCACTGGAAGTCAGTCAGCAAAACTGGCCCAAGGGCAAACTAAAGCAGCTGTCGCCCCTTTACCTCAAGAGTAGACCTCAACCTTTAAAAATAAATAAGCAAAAAAGCAAAAAGAGCTCTGACCATAGACCACTTTTATGAAGAAAGAGAAGAATAGACTTCATACCCTGAGGATCCTAAAGGCAAATCAGCTCTAGATGAAGCCACAAAGGGTGATATGAGTATGGTCCCCATTTCACAGGGCTCTCTTGGAAGAATTAAAAAAGGATCTTAAAAGAGAATTGGAAGAAAAATGAGGAAAGGAAATTAGATCTTTGCAAGAGGGTATCGAAAAGAAAAAACAGAAATTATCTGAAGAAAACTTCTTAAATATAGATTTCATGAAATGGAAAGGGCAAATAACTCCTTGCAATGTAGATTTGATTAAGTGGAAAAAGCATATAACTCCTTACAAAATAAATATAAAAAAGAAACCAATTTGTTGAAAAACAGAATTTGTAAAATGGAAAAAAAAATGCAATGAACAAAACACCTCAATTGGACAAATGCAAAAAGAGATTAAAAAGCTAACTGAAAAAAATAATTCACTAAAAATTTGAATTGAACAAATGGAAGGGAAAAACTCAATGAGACTTCAAGAATCAGTCAAACAAAACCAAAAATATGAAAAAAAAAATAGAAGAAAATGTAAAATACCTCATTGGAAAAACAATTGACCTGGAAAATAGATCTAGGAGAGACATTCTAAGGATTATTGGACTTTCTGAAAACCATATTGGAAAAAAAAAAAAGGAGCCTAGATATAATCTTTCAGGACATCATCAAGGAAAACTGCCCAGATATCCTAGAACCAGAGGGTAATATAGTCATTGAAAGAATTCACCAATCATCTCCTGAAAGAGACCCCAAAATAAAAACTCCAAGGAACATCGTAGTGAAATTTCAGAATTATCAAATCAAGAGAAAATATTGCAAGCAGCCAGGAGGAAACAATTCAAATATTGAAGAGCCATAAAAAGGATTACCCAGGATCCACTAGCTTCCACTTTAAAAGATCGAAGGGCATGAAACCCAATATTCCAAAAGGCAAAGGAACTTGGATTGCAGCCAAAAATCAACTATCCAGCAAAATTGAGCATCATTTTTCAAGGAAAATGATGGATATTCAATAAAATAGGTGAATTTCATCTATTTCTGATGAAAAGACCAGAGCTGAAGAGAAATTTTGATCTTCAAATGCAGAACTCAAGTATAAAAAGATAAAAAGGAAAGAAAAAATAACTTTCTTTAAAAAGTTAAAAAGTTTATATTCCTATTTGGGAAGATGATCTGTTTGACTCTTGAGATATGTATCTCTGTTATGGATATACTTAGAAGGTGTAGGTATAATCTGATTTTATTATGACGATTTGAAAAAGAAACTAGAGGATGAAATGGGATCCTACTGGAAGGAAAGGAAAATGAAGTTAAAATTGGGTAAATTACATCTCATGAGGAGGCAAAAAAAAAACAAAAAAAAAAAAACTATTGCAATTGAGGGAAAGAGGGGAGGAGGATAAGCATTGTGCAAATTTTATCAGATTTGCTCATCAGATTTGGCTCAAAGAGAGAATATCAGACACATTTAGCTTCCCAGAGAAGCTTGTTTCATCCTACAGGGAAAGGAGGGAAAGGAAGGGGAAAGGCTAATAGAAGGCGAAAGGGAAAAGTATAAGAAACGAGGAGAGGCTGCAAAAGGAAAGAGCTGTTTGAGGGAGGGAGTGATCAGTGACAAAATACTGAGGAGGAGGGAAAGGGGGAAAGGGAAGAGAAAAAATGAAACTGGGGTAAACAAGATGGCAGGAAATACAGAGTTACTAATTTTATCTGTGAATGTGAATGGGATGACCTTTCCTATAAAATGGAAGCAGATAGTAGAGTGGAATAAAAGCCAGAATCCTACAATTTGTTGTTTAAAAGAAACTCATTTAAAGCAGAGTAATATATTTAGAGTAAAGGTAAAGGGCCGGAGCAGAATCTATCATGCTTCAGCTGAGGTTAAAAAAAAAAAAAAAAAAAAGCAGGGGTAGCAATCCTGATCTCAGATCAAGCAAAGGCAAAAATAGGTCTAATTAAAAGATACAAGGAAGGAAACTACATCCTACTTAAAGATAGAGAAAAAATTAAATGAAAACTAAATAATCTAATTCTAAAGAATGAGTGGATGAAACAACAAATCATCGATACAATCAATAATTTCATCCAAGAGAAAGAAAACAATTAAACAACATATCAAAATTTGTGGGATACAACCAAAGAGGTTATTGGTGGAAATTTTATATCTCTAGATGCTTACTTGCATAAAACAGAGAAAGTGGAAGTCAATGAATTGGGCTTGCAACTAAAAAAGCTAGAAAAAAAGAACAAATTAAAACCCCCCAATTAAATACCAATTTAAAATTCTGAAAATAAAAGGGGAGATTAATAAAATTGAAAGTAAGAAAATTATTGAACTAATAAACAAAGCAGAGTTGGTTTTATGAAAAAAACCAACAAAATAGGTGAACCTTTAGTTAATTTGATTAGAAAAAGGGAAAGAAGAAAATCAAACTATTAGTCTCAAAAATGAAGAGAGACTTTTCATCAATGAAGAGGAAATAATTAGAGTTATTTTGTCCAACTATATAGCAATAAATTTGATAATCTAAGTGAAATGGAAGAATATCTATAAAAATACAGATTGCCCAGATTAACAGAAGAAGAAATAAATTACTTAAGTAGTCCCATTTAAAAAAAGAAATAGAACAAACTATTTATTAATCAACTCCCTAAGAAAAAATCTTCAGAGCCAGATGAATTTATATGTGAATTTTACCAAACATTTAAAGAGCAATTAATTCCAATACTATGCAAACTATTTTAAAAAATTGGAAAATAAGAAGTCCTACCAAATTCCTTTTATGACACAGATATGGTGCTGATACTAAACCACTTAGATGAAAATGGAGAAAGAAAATTATGCACCAATTTCCCTAATGAATATTGATACAAAAATCTTAAATAAAATATCAGCAAAAAGATTACAGAAAATCATCCCTAAGATATTACATTATGACCAAGTAGGATTTATACCAGGAATATTAGGAAATATTCAGAAAAATATTAGCATAATTGACTATATTAATAACCAAACCAACAAAAATCATATGATTATTTCAAGAGATACAGAAAAAGTATTTGATAAAATCCAATACCCATTCCTATTAAAAAGAGTATAGGAATAAATGGAGTTTTCCTTAAAATGATCAGTAGCGTCTATTTAAAGTCAACAGCAAGCATTACATATATCGGGGACAAACTAGCACTATTCAGAAATCAAAGTTGCCCACTATTACCATTACTATTCAATATTGTATTAGAAATGTTAGCTTTGGCAATAAGAAAAGAAAAAGAAATTAAAGGAATTAGAGTAGGTAATGAGGAAACCAAATTATCATTCTTTGCAGATGATATGCAGATGATACTTAGAGAACCCTAGAGAATCAACTAAAAAACTGCTAGAAACAATTCACAACTTTAGCAAAGCTGCAGGATACAAAATAAAACTACATAAACCATCAGCATTTTTATATATTACCAACAAAGTCCAACAGTAAGAGATATAAAGAGAAATTCCATTTAAAATAATTGTCTATAATATAAAATATTTAGGAGTCTACCTGCTAAGGCAAAGTCAGGAACTATATGAACACAACTATAAAACACTTCCCACACAAATAAAGTCAGATCTAATCAATTGGAAAAATATCAAGTGCTCACTAAGTGAATATAGTAAAAATGACAATATTACCTAAATTAACGTATTCAATGCCATAGCAATTAAACTCCAAAGAAATTATTTTACAGATCTAGAAAAAATAATAACAAAGTTCACCTGGAAGAGCAAAAGGTCAAGAATTTCAAGGGAATTAATGAAAAAATACAAATGAACTTGGCCTGGCTATACCAAACCTAAAATCATTACAAAGCAGTGGTCATCAAAACCATTTGGTATTGGCTAAGAAATAGAGTAATTGATGAGTGGAATAGGTTAGGTTCACAGGACAAAATAATCAGACTATAGTGATCTAGTGTTTGACAAACCCAAAGACCTCACTATCCGACAAGAACTACTGAGAAAATTGGAAACTAGTATGGCAGAAACTAGGCATTCACCCACACCTAACAGCATATACCAAGATAAGGTCAAAATGGGTTCATGATTTAGACATAAGGAGTGATATTATAAGCAAATTAAAAGAACAAAGGATAGTTTATCTCTCAGATCTGCGGAGAAATATGATGACCACGTTAGTACCCTGGATGCCTTAGAATCAGCCAGAGTCAGGATAAACAAAAGTCCTTGGTCTTTATTCTTGATCTTTAAAGATAGAAGTGAATTGGATGGATGCAGAATTTCCACAATCTCCTTCTTCCTCATCTACCGCCAAAATGATCCTGGCTACTCTTAATCCACCCCCTAGTCCCTCCTACAATTCTCTGTATACACCAATTGTCGAGCCAGCACAAGATAGTGGGAAGGGCCATTTTCCAAGGATATATTTATACAGTATTGTCCAATCGGTAATTAGCCGTAAGTGCTCGGTTGTCCTACCTCAATGCATGGACTCAAGAGTTTCAGCCCTTTACAGAGAAAGAAGGAATATGTGGCCAAAGAAAAACTGGAGTTCATTATTTAATCCAAAATAGACATTTTTGATTATATTCAATTAAAAAATTTTTGTACAAATAAAACTAATGCAGTTAAGATTAGAAGGGAAGCAATAAACTAGAAAACATTTTTACATTCAAAGATTCCAATAAAGACCTCGTTTCTAAAATAGAGAGAGAATTGACTCAAATTTATAAGAATTCAAGCCATTCTCCAATTGATAAATGGTCAAAGGATATGAAGAGACAATTTTCAGATGAAGAAATTAAAACCATTTCTAGCCATATGAAAAAATGCTCTAAATCACTATTGATCAGAGAATTGCAAGTTAAGACAACTCTGAGGTACTACTATATACTTCTCAGATTGGCTAAGATGACAGGAAAAGATGATAAGAATATTAGAGGGGATGTGGGAAAATTGGGACACTAGTGCATTGTTGATAGAGTTATGAATTGATCCAACCATTCTGGAGAGCAATTTTGAACTATGCCCAAAGGGCTATCAAACGGTGTATATCCTTTGATCCAGCAGTGTTGCCACTGGACTTATATCCCAAAGAGATCTTAAAGGAGGGAAAGGGACCTATATGTGCAAAAATGTTTGTGGCAGCCCTCTTTGTAGTGGCAAGAAATTGGAAACTGAGTGGATGCCCATCATTTGCTGAATGACTGAATAAATTATGGTATATGAATGCTATTTATTTTTTCTATAATTTGATTAATTGTAGGGTGATTTCAGAGATCTGAGAACTTAATAACAGATGCTGGATGAAATGAGCAGGGCAAGAAGATCATTGTACATGGCAACAACAAGACTATATGATGATCAATTCTGATGAAGTGGCTCTTCTCAACAGTGAGATGATTCAGACCAGTTCCAATGATCTTGTGATGAAGAGAGCCTTCTACACCCAGAGAAAGGACTGGGAACTGGGGACCAAATGTAGCATTTTCATTTTTGTTGTTTTTCTTTGCGCATGATACTTGTATAAATTGTATAAAATATTGATTCATATTACCATACACCAAGATAAGGTCAAAATGGGTTCATGACCTAGGATAAAGAATGAAATTATTAATAAATTAGAGGAAACAGGATAGTTTACCTCAACCTGTGGAAGGGGAAGGTCTTTTGACCAAAGTAGAACTAGAATCAACGATCACAAAAAGAAAATTTCATTATATTAAACTGAAAAGTTTTGTACAAACAAAACTAATGCAGACAAGATTAGAAGGGAAGAAAAACTGGGAAAATATTTTAAGTCAAGGTTCTGATAAAGGCCCTTTTCCAAAAATAGAGAATTAACCTAATTTATAAAAAATCGCCATTCTAATTGAAAATGGTCAAAGGATAGAAAGAATTTGATGAAGAAATTGAAACTATTTCTAGTCATATGAAAAGATGCCCAAGTCATTATTAACAAGAAATGCAAATTAAGACAACCAAGATACCACCACACCTGCGATTGGCTAAGATGACCGAAAAAAATAATGATGATTGTTGAGGGGATGTGGGAAAATGGGGCATTGATGATTGTTGGTGGAGTTGTGAACGAATCCAACCATTTTGGAGTAGTTTGAACGTCAAAAGTTATCAAACTGTGATACCCTTTGATCCAGCAGTGTTACTACTGGGATTATATCCAAAGGGAATTATAAAGAAGGGAAAGGACCAGGACAATGTTTGTGGGCCCTTTTGTAGTGGTAAAACTGAAACTGAAATGGATGTACATCAGTTGAGAATGGCTAATAAATTGTGGTATATAAATATTATGGAATATTACTGTTCTGTAAGAAATGACCAAAGGAGATTTCAAAATGAGAGACTTACCTCTGATGTGAGGAAATGAGCAGGACCAGGATCATTATATACTTCAACAAAATCTTATGATGACAGTTCTGATGGACCAGGCCATCCTTAGCAAATCTAGATCAACCAAATATTTCCAATGGAACAGTAATGAACTGAACTAGCTGCCAGAAAAGAACTTGGAAGAATAAAACCAACATTGAATTCTAATCCTTATTTATAACCTGCATTTTGATTTCCTTCACAAGCTAATTGTACAATAATTCAGAGTCTGATTCTTTTTGTACAGCAAAATAACGTTTTGTATTATACTTATTGTGTATCTAATTTTAATTTTAAATATTTAAACACTGGTCATCCTGCCATCTAGGGAGGTGGGGGGTAAGAGGGAAAATTGGAACAAGAGGTTTGGAATTTTAATGCTGTAAAGTTACCCATGCATATATCCTGTAAATAAAAGGCTATTAAATAAAAAAAAAATACATATATTGGATTAAACATATGATTCTACCATGTTTAACATATATTGGACTACTTGCCATCTAGGGGACAGCATGGGAGGGAGGGAGGGGAAATTGGAACACAGGGTTTTGCATGGGCTAATGTTGAAGAATTGTCCACATGTGTTTTGAAAAATAAAAAGCTTTAATAAAATTTTAAAAAAATAAAAAATGAGACTTTTAAATCCATATATTGAGAAGCAAATTAATGAATAAAAGTTCATTGTCCTTTGACCATTTTATTAATTAATAAAGATTATTACCTTAAAATTTAAAAAAAAAGAAAATAAAAATCTTTAATAAAAAAAATTAGAACTGGAAAAAAAAGTATTTGGGGGATTCCTGCTCCAGTAAACATCAGACTAAGTTGGTTCTGAGATTCTTTCCAACAATGAAATTCTGTGATTTTATGATTTTTGACTATAAAATATTTTTTTTAACAACAAAAAAATAGTACTCTTCTCAAAATAGTTTAAAATAAAACAATATATTTTGTGGTGCATAGGTTTCTTGATGAGCCTCAGTTTACACTCTTTTATCTTGAGTATACCAGTCACTATTCTCTCAAGATTGTGCAAACACTTTTGCATTCATTCTTCATTATCTGCCCTTGCTCCAATTCATTTTCAATACATATATTTAAAAGCTACAGTTTGATTGACATATTTCCTACATATCCATGCTCTTTAGGCAAATTCTTCTTTTTCTTCTCACTGGAAGTGTTTTTGGTGTCTTCAGAACACCATTACTGAGAACACCTCACTTATGCTGGTATGACCTGTTGAATTTTAGGACATATGGTCTTATCTGAGCCCTCTGAAATCTGTTTTCCCAAAATCTATGTGCTGCTAATGATAAATTTCTTGGCTCAAGTTGCTCAGTCTGTGAAGAGTACTTACTGCCTTTTAGGAGAAAACAGTCATACTGACACATTATCTAAATTTTTAAAATATTACTATATTTTAGGTTCATATCTTAAAATATCAACTGCACACTCAGGTCTAGGTTTTGAAACAAATATTAAAAGATTTTTTAAAACGAGATTTTAAAGTAACTGAAACACCAAGAAGTTCTTTTTTTATAAGCTATAACAATTTTTGTATAACAAATAACATCTCTTATTAATTACTAAAGAAAATCTGGGATCAGATTTCCTAGATAGATCATTCTGGAAATGTTACTGACAAATTTAATGCCAAATTATTTTTTGTGATTACTGACAGTATAACTGTATATTAAAAAGACAATATATCTTCTTAAAGTTGCACAATTCCACTTTGGATTATATCTGTCCCTAGGTGGTCCTTCTTTAAGCTTCCAACAAGTGTGTCATAGAATACATGGTATGAAGTAATTCAAACTTAATGGGAATTCAAGTATCTATTTTTGAGCTCATTAGATTGTCCAAAAATAAAAGAAAAACAGATTTTTAAGGACACAGATAAATGGTTCATGCCAGAAAAACATCTTGAAACCAAAATGATCTATGAGGGAATCTCTCTGAATTCTAAATTAGAACTGAAGAATCATGAAATTGCAGAACAGCAAGGACCACAGAGGTCATCTGGTTCATGTTTATTATTAACTTTTCAAACTGTTTGTTCCATATTTTAAACCAGGTGCCTGGACATTTGCTTCCCCACTCCCAATCATCTAACTGCTTGGAAATTCTGGCTATCTGATGCCTAATAATACTTAACAGAGAAGTTGAATCTTTAATTCCCAAATTCACACTTAAATACCACTGTTATATGAAAAAAACAAAAAAAAAACAAAAAAACAAAAACCCAATCAAATGTAAGCAGAATTTAATTTTTTTATGATTTGCCTTTAAAAAAAAGTTTATTGATGTCTTTTACTTTTACATCATACATTTCCATAATATACTTTCTCCATCTTACAGAAAGTCATTCCTTATAACACAGAGAGAAAAAAGAAACCGTTGGGGAAAACACACATTGAGAATGTATGATGTTATCTTTAGTGTGCCACAGTTCTGGTCTCAAAATTGCACAAAGAAAGAGCTGCCCTCTCATATAGGTTCTTTTTTTTTTTTTTTTTAAGCTTCCACAAAAGTATTTAAAAACTATTTTACTAAGTATCACAAAGACAATAGTTAGAGAAACATTCCCCAAACTAGGCTACAGAATTCAAGGAGCTCTTAAACTCTGTTTGTACAAATATCCAGAAGAAGTCACTTATCCTCTGTTTACTATTTATGAAAAAAGGAAGGTAAGTTAGCCTCAAAGGTTGTTATGACAGTTAATCATGAAGATTGCCAAATGTTTTGAGGGGCATCTGATGAAATATTGCAATAGGAATTATTGCTGGAGATTGAGATTTACCATAAACCTGATTGCAGTCATGTACATGAGGCAAGAAAGCACTCATAAAATTTCATCAAAAAGTATGTCAGGAACAAAATTAGATTTAAAGTGATGCTGAATTGAGAATTATATATGTCTACTGTATGTATATAGTTCTTTAACAATGTATATTTCCTGGAGATACTTCAAAAACATCCACTTCTTTGTATATCTGGGAACTAAATGCTGACAAATATAATTTTCCTTGCTGCTAACTTTTCTTCTCTACCTCTCCTACAAAGAGATATCGATCAAAGTTTGGAACCCCAAAGTTCCCGACTTCAATCTCTTGGGGGCACATTGTCTCTAATACACCTCAGGACTCCTGTATCTAACTTGGCTCTCAAGTCTGCCTATAGCTCTTCCAGTTGCAGTTTTTCTCAATGCCTCAAACAGGTGATTTGCCAAATCTGACTTTTTTTAAACCTCACCACAGGCTTTTTGACTTGGTTTGCAAAAATTCATATACTCTCTCATGATGGTCAGCAGAACCACTGGTCGGAAGATTACAGGGCTCTTTTTGCTGGCACTGGGGGTAGGACTCTGTTGCTTTGCCCATACTCAGTCTATGTTACATTCTAGATGGCAATTCTATAATGAAAAGCATCACTACATTGTGGGCACAGTAGAGCAGGGACTCTCTTCACAGGAACAGAGCAAAAAAGAGTGCTTCTGGTTACTCACAGACATATGTCAAGAATAATAAATGCATTTCTCTCTAGATCATACTATCTTGAAAAAGCCAAAAACTTACAGGTCCCAGAATTACCTATGAAAAGAGCTGCACAAAAAACCCTTAATCATGGGACAGTTCCCCTCCATTTGAAACAGTTCCACTACTTCAGCATAGAGTTAAAATCAAGAAATAGGATAGAAAAAGAGCAAAAAACTGAAAAAGTTCTGAACACAGAAAGATACTATGTTGACAAGGAAAATCAAAATACACACTTAGAAAAAGACAATAAAATCAAAATTTCTGAATGCAGAGCCTCCAAGAAAAATATGAATTGGTCTCAGGTCATGGAAGAACTCAAAAAGATTTTTAAAAATCAAGGAAGAAAGGCAGAGGAAAAACTGGGAAGAGAAATAGGAGCGATGTAAGACAATCATGTAAAAAGTGTCAACAGCTTGGTAAAGGAGACACTCCCCTCCCAAAAAAATGTTGAAGAAAATAACATCTTAAAAAACAGAATGGTAAAGAGTAAAACGAGGCATCAAAATTCAAGAAAAGAATACTTTGAAAAGCAGAATTGGCTAAATGGGAAAAGATATAAAAAAATTCAATGAAGAGAAAAACTCCTTAAAAAAGTAGAATCAACCAAAAGGAAAAGAAGATCCAAAAGCTCACTGAAAATGAGCAAATAAAAACTAATGAGACATCAAGACAATCAAAATCAAAAGATTTAAAAATAAAAGTAAATATAAAATATCTATTGGAGAAAGAACTGAAAGAAATTTGGAAAGTAGATTCAGGAGAAATAATTTAACAATTACTGGACTACTTTAAAGTCATGATCAAAAAAAGGAGCCTAGACATCATCTTTCAAGAAATTATCAAGAAAAATTGCCCTGATATTCTAGAACCGGAGGCTAAAACAAATTGAAAGAATCCAACAAACAATCACCTTCTAAAAAGAACCCAAAATTAAAATTTCCAGGAATATGATAACCAAATTCCAGACCTCCCAGATTAAGAAGAAAATACTGCTGAAAATACTGCAGCCAAAAAGAAACAATTTAAATATCATGGAATTAGAAAGGATAATACAAGATTTAGCAGCTTCTACATTAAAGGAGGGATTGAAATATGACATTCTGGAGGGCAAAGGAGTTAGGATTACAATCAACAATCATCTACCCAGCAAAACTGACTAAAATCTTTCAAGGGAAAATTAGACATTCAATGAAATAGAGGAATTTCAAGCATTCCTGATGAAAACACCAGAGCTGAATATGAAATTTGACTTTCAAATACAAGATTCAAGAGAAACATAACAAGGTAAACAGGAAAAAAAATCATAATGGATTTGATAAGGTTAAATTGTTTATATTCCTACCTGCAAAAATGATATTTATAACTCCTAAACATTTTCTCATTATTAGGGCAGTTAGAAAGAGTATATAGAGACAGAAGGCAGAATTGTGAGTTGAATGTAATGCTATGATTTTCTAAAAAAAATAAAATAAAGGGATAAAAAAGAATGCACTGGGAGAAGGGAAAAGGGAGAGATGGAATGGGATAAATTATTCCATATAATAAAAAAAATCCCATATAAAAGAGGGCTAAAATATTTTACAATGGAGAAAAATGGGAGAGTATGTGAATATTACTCTCATTGGAATTGATTCAGAGATGGAATAATACACATACTCAGTTGGGTGTAGAAATCTATCTTACCATACAGGAAAGGAGAAAGGGAGGGACATAAATGAAAGAGGTAGGGGAGCTAATAAAAGGGAGGACAATTGGGAGAGGCAAAAGTCAAAAGCAAAATACCTTTAAGAATGCATAATGTAAAAGGAAGGATAAAGTAGGATAAATGGGTAAAATAGGATGAAGGGAAATACATAGTTGGTAATCATTACCGTAAAAAATTTTTTTATAGTTTCTCTGATAAAAACTTCATTTCTCAACAATGTAGAATAGTCAAATTTATAGAAATGAAAGCCATTCCTCAGTTCATAAATAGTCAAAGAGGCAGTTTTCAGAAAAAGTAATCAAAGATATTTATAGTCATAAGAAAATCACTATTGATGAGAGAAATGCAAATTCAAAAAACTAAGAACTATTGCCTCACAGCTGTCAGACTGAGAGAAGGAGAAAATTACAAATGTTGGAGAAAATGTGAGAAAATTAAAACACTAATGTACTACTGGTGAAGCTGTATACTGATTCAACCATTCTGGAGAGCAATTCAGAATCAGGTCCAAAAGACTATTTAATGATGCATATTCTTTGACCAAGCAATACCATTACTAGGTGGCAGAGATTAAAGAAACAAAAAAGAAGAGGACTTACATGCACAAAAATATTTATAGCAGCTCTTTTAGTTGTAGCAAAGAAGTGGAAAATGAGGGGATGTCCATCAGTTGGGGAATGGCCAAACAAGCAGTTGTATATGATTGTGATGGATATTATTGTGCTTTAAGAAATGATAAGCAGAATATTATCAGAAAAACATGGAAAGACTTTCATGAATGTTTCATCTCCATGCCTCTGTTGGGGCTGTATGTCATCTAATGCAGCATCTGCAGTTCTGGTTGGCTGAAACTCCCTTTCAGCTTAGTCATTATAATTTTATATCATTCAATTTCAAATGCCTTGTTATTGTAGTTCCTTATATATATATATATATATTAATGTTACTGTCATTATATGTAAATGGATTCCCCTGGTTCTGCTTTCTATAAACATGTGTATATATCTTCCTAAGTTTCTCTTTATTATACTGATCATTTCTTACAGTAGATAAACATAGCATTTATGATTTATGCCGTCTCTGCTTGTTGGGTGTCTACTCTCTGCAGTCCTATGTCATTATAAAAAGAGTTTTCCAGAGTATATGCTGTGTTTTTCTTTATGTTATTAACCACCTTGGGGGGGACAGTCCCATAAGTAGAATCTTTGGATTAAAGGGTAGGGAAATTTCGACCACTCTCACTGCATAGTTCAACATTGGTTTCCAGAATAGATGGACCAATACATATCTTCCATTACCTCTCCAATATTTTACTACTCCCATCTTTTGTCATCTTTGCCAATTTTATCAAATATGAAGTGAAACCTTAAGATTTTCCTTTCTTTTATTAGAGAATTAGAACATATATATATTGCATATATTCTAATATGATAAATTGCTATCAGAGAGGAAAGGGTCTAAAGAAGAATATAAGCTTTTCTCTGTTCAAACCACTAAGAAACTTTATGCTCCTTGAAATTTCCCCAAGAAAAAGGAGACCAAGATAAAATTACAAGTTTTTAGCAATAAAAAATGTATTTTCTTACTATTCATATCCACTCTATTCACTATAATCACCGATTTTCATTAAGATTTTCAAAGAGAATCATTAACAATGGAAAGTAACTGTTTTACATGTCTCTAATTTCTTCTAAATACAAAATAATACTACTTTTGAAGATTAGCCTATTAAAAACTAAAACCACTATTTCACTAAATATATCTTAAGGAAATCATAACTTGATCTGTTGTAACATTTATTTAATTTTTTTCTATTTGTTCATGATAGACAACTAGGTAGTGAAGAGAGGAACAGGTCTGGAGTCAGAAAGATCTGAGTTCAAATCCAGCCTCAGATACTTATTAGTTGTAATGGAAAGTCACTTACCCCCTGTTTGTCTCAATTCCAAACCACTCTGGGATTTTTGCCAAGAATACTACATCAACAAAGTCCATGCTGAACAGCAACAAAAATGATTCATTCAGCATAATCTAATTTGCATCATATTTGCTTACATATATAACTCATCGTCCATCCATACTTTACTGTAAATTCCTAGAGGATAGGTACTATTGTTTTTTCATCTTTGTGTTCATAACGTTTTTGACATAGTAGGCATTTAATAAATGTTTGCTTTAATTCAATTAAATTGAGTTGAATTTTTGCTATTAAGGTATTTTACCTGGAGGTTAATGTCTGCCTCATAGAAAGTTAGACATGAGCAATAATGCCGATCTGAGTCGATATCTGTTAGGACAACCACGAAGAATGTTGGCTGCTTCCTCTCTCTGGACAGTTGCCATCCTCCAGGCTGACAAAACTAATTGGGAAAAAGAAAAGAGGAGTTTATAATTTAATTTTGAAAAAATAATGAAAAATCAACACTATATAATTTATTAAAAAGGAATACAGGGTATTCCAAAAGTTTTAGTGCTGTTTTAAACTTAATAGCTTAATTACACATATTGCTAAATCTATGTCTACATATGACATATGCAAGTTATATGCTTATATATCTTAAATGTAATTTATATACACACGCATGTGGCTATATATAATTTTCTTTAACTGAGTTATTTATTAATGGCCTAGGCTTTACTATCCACTTGATCCATATTTATCTCTTACATCATAACATAAGCCAAATTTCATTTAGAAACTCATAATATCTGGCGTTTTCATTGACATGAATATTGTTTTATAAGAACGGCCTGAATTTTCTACAGATACCTTTATAAGGGAAGGCAAAAAAGAAAGAAATTTTTGTTTTTAGAAAATGAAGAAAAAAGGATAGAACTACGTGGTTTAAGGATGAAGATTATTCTTGAGTAATAAAAATAGCAAAGGATATCAAGTTGAAAAAAAAAAGGTGATTGTTCACTCAGGCTCACAAACTTAATTTTCAGCTCAATATAAAAAAAAGAACAATCTAGCAAAGTTTCTCAAAATATGTGTGACAGAAAATAGAACTGGAAGTTACTCTGGAGTACTGTCTCATTTTCTGATCTTATTTATACAACCGTACCTTAACATGAGTTACTTTCTATTCCCACTAATAATAGCTCACATTTATAAAGGGTATAAAGTTTACAAAGCACTTTCCACATAACTCAGCAATATCTCATGCCCTAGGTACTTCTCTTTATTGGGATTCCTGATCACACCCTCTTTCTCATTTGCACTTTTCTCTTCACTTGTGTTTAGGATTAACTTACACAGAAAGAACAAAGGTGAAAGCCTGACTTCTAAAACTAGTATAAGCTGCTACTAGCACAATCCATTTCTTTACAAAATAAAAATCCTGCCATGGTTTTTTGAGAGTTATAAAATGCGCTGTAGTTATGAAATGAAAAATTGTAGCCAACTAATACAACACTTTTTGCACATAACTCAACAAATTAGTAAAACAGTCCTAATCACCTACCTTAATTTTTCTTAATTTTAAAGTATAAGTCAATAGACAATAACCACTTCCTATTTAAAATACAGATCCATATTTTTAAAATAAGAAGAGTTCTGTCCAAAAATAATTTAAAAAAACAGCAACTTTCTACCTGTGAGAAAACATTTATATGCTTTCAGAACTAAAAAAGCCCTTTTTTGGAGGCCCTGACGGTAATATAAACTCACTGGGCTTCTTTCTGCCTGATGGCTCAGAAATTCTCCCATTAAGCCCACACCAGAAAAAAAAGAAAACCCTAGAAAATATCTGTAAACAGCAGAGCACAATTCCACCCTGATAGCTTTATTCAAGTCAATGTAGTGTTTATAAAGCTGCTGCCACAGGCTAGGCAATGAGACAAACAATCCCAAAAATGAACAAAGGAAGTCTCCAAATAGCATCCAATTGAAAATTAAATATCAATAAATGTAAAATCTTGTTTTTAGGTTCAAAAATCAATTACGGAAGTAGAAGATGGGGAAAAAAGTTTGTTAATAACTCATATTTTTTTTTTAAAAAGTGATTTAGGTGACAACAAGCTTGAGCCCATTAAGTCACCATTAAGTCAATAATCTAGTTTCCAGAACATTTAAAATGATCTTAGGCTGCAGAAGAATTTTCTATTTTATAGAAATAAAGTATGCAGATCCTAGAAATCATTCCTTACTTTACGCTAATAATTCAATCTAGTTTTAGAATCTAGAGACTGTGTTTATTTAAGTGATCATCAAAATAAAGACAACCAGAAGAGAAAGGGATATGGAAACAAATACTTGCATCTGTTAAAGAATATTCAGAATAGAGAACAGATGATAAAGGGGAAATGAGACTGCTGTCTCCAAATCCTGAAAAACTTTCATGATAGTAATAGTGCATTCCTATACTTTGCTCTGTTCAGATGACATTTTCTTTGATTGACTGGAGAATACCCAAAGAAAGGGCAATCAAGTTGGCAAAGAGACCTAATTTCATGTCAATGAAGATCAGTTTTTTTTTTAATGGGATATTTAGCTTGGAGAAGAAAACTGAGGGAAAGGGAAGCCAAAGACACGTCTTTAAAGTGTTAAAAAAAGTTCTCATGTGAAGTCAAGCCTATAGGATCTTTGATTTAAAGATGATGGGCTTCAGAGGTCAAATCATCCCATGACCTTGTTTTACAAAAAAAAAAATTTAAGGGATCTTGAGAAACAAAATGATTCTTTTAAGATCACAGAAATATGAAGCTGCAGGACCAGGACTGGAACCCAGATTCTTTGATTCTGAATATAAAGCTTCTTTCATTGTTCTACTTGGTCCAAAAGGAAGAGATGGACATGATGATTAGAAAGCGATAGGGCCAAATTCAGCCATAATATATTGAAAAACTTGTTAACAATTAGAATGGAAATATTGGGAAAAGACTGTCTCTTAGCTAGTGAGTTTCCCAGTCCAAGGGCTAGCCAAAGTCTTGACCTGATGACCAGAGAGCACATGGGTCCAGACCAGAAGTTTGTGAGTTTTGAATCATAGGGTTATTTTGGCTTTTATAAAAATTAGGATTAGAATTCCATCTAATACAATGTTTTCATTTTATAGACGAGGAAACTGAAGCTCTGAAAAACTAACTTGCCTACAGACAAATTTGGAGTAAACAGCAAAATTAAGTTTGAATCCAGGTCTTCTGATTTCAAATCCAATGCTTTTTCAATCAAAAAGAATAATAGCAATAGCTACCATTTACACAGCACTTCCTATGTGTCAGTCACTTCCAGTTTCCAGGTCTGGTAATCTATCCACAGCAACATCTATCTGCCCAGGACCTACTTAAAGTGATGAAATCCTAAAGCTCCTTCCTACATAGAGGGAACCAGGGAGAGGAGGGACAGAAAGGAAAGAATGGGGAAAAGAAAAGAAAGGAGAAGGGAGGAAGAAAAGAACAACTCTAGATTATGAATGACGTCTATGGTGTTTCTCCCCCCACCCCACATTTGTGTGTGTATGCTGCACATATTTTCCAAAGAGTTCTAATTTTATAGCACAGCATATGTTTGAACCAGTTTGAAGAGTTCTAGAATACTAAAATGTAGTCAATGAGAGAGAATTCATCAGGGTAGCTTTTAACACCATCTTATTCCCTTTGCTTTGTTCTATGTTCATTAAACTTCTAATTACTCATTCAGTTTCCAGGAATCTTGATACAAGCAAAAACATAATCTACAAAGAAGACATGACTAACTCATATCCTTCCCTGTAAAGTAATTAGTTACTTGATATTAATTAGTTTTATTTGAGCTTGAATAGTATAAAATGGCTCAGAGGCTAATGGGCCCTTGAGTAAGTTGACCACTGAGCTAGTAATAATGGATTCATGGAGCTCCATGATACACTCTGAATCACAGTGACATGTTGCCAACTCATTTTCTCCCCCAATGGATTCTCAAGTTTTCAGTGGAGCTCATATAGGATATATGTTAAAACTGTTCCAAGTTACACAAAAATTACTGACTTTTTAAAAAGAGGAAAACTAAATATGATTTTACTCTACTGGAGTGGTTATAATAAAATAACTTCATATAAGACAGAGCCAGTACTTCAGTACTATTTATAAGCATCAATACTGCCTCATAATAATAAAACTGAAAAAAATGTGAAATATGTCTTACATTTCTAATTTCAAGAGAAAGCCAAATAAAATAACCTCACAAGTTAATGACAAATGTCTAACATTCTAAAATCTTCCTTCTATATCATATCCACATTCAGTTTCCCAAGAGCTTCACTCATTTTCTCATATGAATTTCATAAATTTTAAAATAAAAATGAAAGAATTTGCAAATTTAAAAAAGTTTTAAAATAAAAATGAAAGAATTTGCAAGTTAACTTTTTTTAATGTCTGTCAAAATTCTTTGTTTTAATGGTTAAAAATGAACACCCTGCCTCCAATACCAGAATATTACCCATCAGAGATCATGCCTCCTTACCTTACTTGATATATTTTTGTCTTATCCAGAATACAAAAAAATCTTCGGTAAGAATGAATCAAGAGAAATTTCTTGAACAATTGTGGTGACATAATTTAGAATTTTTCCCAGAAAAAATTCTAACTTGTCATATTAAAACAGGGTAGGAGTTATGTGGGCTGGAAGGCTGATTCTGGATTTTTGCTACTAGGACTTCTGTAAAGAGCCTTACAGTCTATACATTTGTGATTTGCTGTGGAAGTATGAAGGTCTGGAGGCAAAATTTGTCATGCCTATCTCTACAAGTAACATTTTAAGATGCCAAATTCATTTGTTCGGTAGAATAAAGAAAGATTTTCCATTATGTAGCAGAGCTTTGTTTCAAAAATAATTTTTAGAAAGATATAAATTAATTTAACCTCTATATCTCTTCAAATTTACTAACTGACCTAAAACAGTTTACAAAAGTAAATGATGGGGAAAGATAATTGAATAATATAACTTCCTCAATTTCCTCTGAATGGAAGTTTCAGTTTATAATCTTACTGTATCTCACAGTACTGTGGCCAACCTCTATATGAGGTTCTTCCCCTATATTTTATTATGCTCACATATTTGACTTGTGCCAAGGCCCTTTCCATGTTTTTAGTTATTATGCTATTATCTCTCTGAAGGTCCTTGTAGGACTATTCAGTGACAAAATAATTTCTTTAGCTACAGAAGATCCAATTTATCATTACAAAAAATACCCCTATAAAACTCACCATAGGACCAAGTCTTTAGATACTACAGTATCACAATATTAGACAATCAAACTATTTCAGCAATTAGATATATATTTTTTTTTCTTAAAAGATTTGTCAAGGGTAAGATACTTGAAGAAGGGATGGACATTACAATTCTTGAAATTGTACATAAGATCATGCTAGGGATATGAAGGAATGTTTAGACAGCTGGTAAAAGAGAAGAGTCACTGAAATATTGTTAATAGAATGATAAGGATTGAGCAAACAGGATAAAAACATGATTGTTCCCCCCCTAATGACTTTATTGGCAAACAGGAAGAAATATGCTATCACAGGTGCAGGATATAAAATAGTGAAAACTAGACAGTCAAAACGATCTCACACCCTTCATTGTCATTAAAAACAGTAATATTTTGAAGGGATATCTTATTATCCAAAAAATATGTCATGGATAATACAAAACAAGATTCCTTTCATGCATAAAATACTATGTTTTTCTCTAGGAAAACGGGTGCTACAAATGATCCTAACTGAACTGATAGCAGATGTGTAGCATTGGCATGATTATTCAAAATAATAAATTTGCCATGGCAACTATAGACTTCACATAAAACTCATAAAACTGGAATAAGCCTTCTTTGGGAAAAAAACAAAACAAAAACAAACCCTTGTCTTTGATGAAGTTTGTATTTAATATTAAACAAATATCATCCCTTCTTAGATTTTTAAACCAATAATGACTTAGCCTTATATTCAAATTAAATGTTCCCTTGGTACATATTTTAGCATAATTTGTACATATCTTTGATCTAAACACTGATATAAGTTATTTCAAGTGACAAATAATGTTAAGGATTAATTTGTCTGTAAAGAATTGACCTGGCGATATAATATGGTTCTCTACCTGATTAACACTTGCTAGCTATACAATTTATTATGTAGAGCATCAAGTCTGTGCAGAGAATCAAAAGTTCAGATTTTCAGAATGGTAAGAACCAACTATTCCGGAATTTCTTTACTGAAACCAATAAGAACTCATGAATGAATGTGACAAATTGTCATAGGGACATTTTTAAATCCAAGCCATAGAGGCCAGTGTTTTTGTTTTTGTTTTTTTTTCTTCAACTTCCTATTTTCCTTCAATGTAATGGGGAAAGGTTGCTAAATCTTGAGCTGGGAAAAAAATCCATTTCCATAATTGTAAATCTGCGCATCTAGTTAATTTGTGAGATTTTTCTGTTTTTGTATGTAAATATGTTCTCATATAATAGCAGAAAACTAAAACTTGTCAGTCACTTTTATACTTGAGACTTGTAATTCCTTATACACCATCAAGGAAAAATAAATTTTTTCCAAGTAAAAAGGGAGGAATACCTTCATTGTGATAATAGTGACCGTGGAATGTAAGATCCTGAAGTATTGTTTCATTTTAATCTTTGTATCACTCATGTCAGTCACATAGTAAGCACTTAGTAAATGCTTGTTAGTTGACTGAATCAGGATATAAAAGCAAAGTTCACTCTTTTTGAGTTAGAAAAGCTTTAATGAGGTGCCAACAATAGGTTATCTGCTGTCCAAGGACCAGCCTACCTAAGAACAAAGAGGGTCATAGTTAGCAGTGTGTTCACTAGTTGATAAAGTCTTTTGCTCCAAAAACCTATAAAATATGCAAAAAATGTCTGTATTGTCCCTTTGGTCTTCCTTGGTAAAAATGAGCAGCGAGGAAAGACAGTATCTTTGTCACAAAAAGCTTTTATTTTTTAACTATATAGTATATATGTGTGTGTGTATGTGTGTGTGTGTATTTATATATTTATACTTTTTAACTATAAAGATTACTTTAAATGTTGATTCTCAATGTGAAATCTTGGCCCAATAACCAAAAACTTTATATTCTGTTGTAATTAAATAGGATGGCTAGGTGGAGCAGTAGATAACAGACCGGTCCTGGGGTCAGAAAAACTCATTCCTGAGTTCAAGTCAGATACTCACTAGTGGTGACATTTCACCCTATTTGCCTCAGTTTCCTTATCTACAAAATGAACTGGAGAAGATAATGGCAAACTATTCCCTTGTCTTTGCCAAGAGGGTCACAAATGCGGTCACAACGTGTTAGACAAGACTAGAACAACTGAAAAAGTAACTAAATCACACTCAGAATAACATTCTATTAGTAAAACCAGAAACCATGTTAGATGGAAAGGTCCAGCATCCTTCAGGGGCAATAGCAAGAAGATGGCACCATGTCTTCTTTAGTGTCCTTTCCATTAATAAAGTTATCTTTGTTTCTCATGTTATACCATTTGATGGTACTAGAAACAGTAGGAACTTTCAGAAGGAGCTGCAGCTCCTAATAGTACACTGTATTTTAAGTCCTAAGAGTAAAAAGTAAGCTAATATGCATGGAAAGGAGGAATCACTTCTAGTTACTCTGGGATCAGAGAAAACAGGGTGAAGTTCAGGGAGCACCTGAGCTGAATATAGAAGGAGGAGAATAATATCTATAAAATGCATATTGAGAGACATGGGAAGAGACAAGAGAATACCTTCTTCAGACATGGGAAATGGTATGAACAAGATGGGATGAAGAAACAGACTACAGAGTGAAGCAGGATCAATGATTTATTACTGCTTTTATAGAGGAGGAAGTTGATGCTCATAGAACTCAAGATCACCTAGGAAATAAATGAAAGTGCTAAAACAATTCTTGAAATCTAGTATTTCAATTCCATCAAACTGCATCTCAGAAAGTGCCACTGAGACAACAAATGTTGGAGGGGATGTGGGAAAACTGGGACACTGATATATTGTTGGTGGAACTGTGAACAAATCCAGCCATTCTGGAGAGTGATTTGTAACTATGCTCAAAAAGTTATCAAACTGCGCATACCCTTTGATCCAGCAATGCTACTACAAAGAGATCTTAAAGAAGGGGAAGGGACCTGTATGTGCACGAATGTTTGTGGCAGCCCTCTTTGTAGTGGCCAGAAACTGGAAACTGAGTGGATGCCCATCAATTGGAGAATGATTGAGTAAATTGTGGTATATGAATATTATGGAATATTATTGTTCGGTAAGAAATGACCAGCAGGATGAATACAGAGAGGTTTGGAGAGACTTACATGAAATGATGCTGAGAGAAATGAGCAGGACCAGGAGATCATTATATACTTCAACAACAAGACTATATGATGATCAATTCTGATAGACGTGGCTCCCTTCAACAATGAGATGAACCAAATCAGCTCCACTTGTTCAGTGATGAAGAGAGTCATCTACACCCAGAGAGAGGATTGTGAGAACTGAATGTGGATCACAACATAGCATTCTCACTCTTTCTATTGTTGTTTGCTTGTATCTTGTTTTCTTTCTCAGGTTTTTCTTTTTCTTTCTTGATCTGATTTTTCTTGTGCAGCAAGATAACTGTATAAATATGTATACATATATTATATTTTACATATATTTTAACATATCCAACTTGCATGGGACTACCTGCCATCTAGGGGAGGGAGTAGGGAGAAAGAGAGGAAAATTTGGAACAGAAGGTTTTGGAAGGATCAATATTGAAAAATTACCCATGCATATGTTTTGTAAATAAAAAGCTTTAATAAAAATATATAAAAATAAAAAAAGAAAGTGCCATTCAAATCAAGGACAATGTATACAAGGGAAATTCTAATAGCCAAACCCCACTGATGGAAGAAAGAGCTCTAAAAGTTCTGCTTCTATTGGCAGTCCATCATCAGACTATAAGATAATAAGAAAGGACAGGTTGCTGCTCAGGGCAAGCAGGATGTTAAGGAATAGAACAGAGGGGAAATTGCTGCTCAGCTCTTGTTTGCTTCTGGGTCTTCTGTCAAGTCAAATTATCTTTGAGCTGAAAAGGAGAGAATAAAAATGGCTAATAGGAAATTGATGCCCATAATAATTAAGACAGAGATGAATTCTAGTCACCTGGCTCAATGAACCAAACACTGAAAGAAGGGGAAGATATAATTGCTGAATTAGTAGTAATCTGAGAAAACATGGAGAATAGGAAAGAGAGCCAAAGAACTATGGTTGGGCAAATCTTGTTTTAATGAATTATTTCTCTTTCTCAAAAAAATTCGAGAGAATCAGATACAATGTGGAGTAGAAAGAGCACTGTTTCTGGAGTTACAGGTCCTGGATTCAAATTCAAATTCATCTGCTTATATTTGCTTCCTGGATTATCTTGAACAAACCATGTAACCTCCCTGAGAGATCTATTCTCTCTCTCTCTCTCTTTTTTAATCAGTAATGAATTTTATTGGTGATTTGCATTTTTAGTTTTTTTTTTATTTTAATAGCCTTTTATTTACAAGTTATATGTATGGGTAACTTTACAGCATTGACAATTGCCAAACCTCTTGTTCCAAATTTTCCACTCCTCCCCACCCCCTCCCCCAGATGGCAGGATGACCAGTAGATGTTAAATATATTAAAATATAAATTAGATACACAATAAGTATACATGACCAAACCGTTATTTTGCTGTACAAAAAGAATCAGACTCTGAAATATTGTACAATTAGCCTGTGAAGGAAATAAAAAATGCAGGTGGGCAAAAATAGAGGGATTGGGAATTCAATGTAATGGTTTTTAGTCATCTCCCAGAGTTCTTTCACTGGGCGTAGCTGGTTCAGTTCATTACTGCTCCATTGGAACTGATTTGGTTCATCTCATTGTTGAAGATGGCCCCGTCCATCAGAATTGGTCATCATATAGTATTGTTGTTGAAGTGTATAATGATCTCCTGGCCCTGCTCGTTTCACTCAGCATCAGTTCGTGTAAGTGAGAGATCTATTCTCAATGGCCTCTTAGTGACTCCTTCCCTTCTTATATTTACTTAAGTCTGCAAACTAAAGGCCAGGGAGTTTGACTTTAAATCCTGGCCAAATCCCAAAATACTTTGTTTTTAAAAATCTGCACTGATATCTTTTGCTTTTATGTCATCTTCATTTGTGAATATATATCCTTCCTCCTCTCAGACTCTCTGAAGGCTATTCCTTAACAAAGAGTAAAAGGGAGGGGGGAAGTTCTGCAAAAACAATGAATATTTCCAGTAAGTCTGACAATATTTGTACTGCTCTATATTATTCTATTTAGTCAACCTATTATTACCTGTTCCAAAAAAAAGGGGGACCAACTACAGATAATACAAAATAATAATAAATAATAATATAAAAGTCATTTATGTTTGGAATGCTGTTAAAACATGTGTAATTCCTTACAATCTGCTTCATATAGACATTTTTGGTTTAGGTTCTGGATGGGGGGAAAGGGGAAACTAGAGTGGAAAGGTAAAAATATATTTTCAAATAATTGAAAAGTAACTTATATCATGGTGTACTTGAAAGAGCACTGAATTTAAATTCAGAGAATCTCAGCTATGCTACTTAAAAATTTGTCTATGGGTCTGATTCTCAGTTTCCTTAGCTATGAGAGAACTGGTCATGTGACATCTAAGGTTTTTTCCCTCTCTAAATCATACAAAGGAAGTGGCATGATAAACTAAACTATCCTCTCAAAGTAAGAACACAAATGCTGTATATCTTGGTTTTCTAATTTTCTATATCCTACAGTAAAAAAAAAAAACTTTCAGTAAAAATTAAAACGCAGTATTTTTCTGGCAAAAATAGCATTTTAATCAAGGATTTAATTTTATTCTTGACAAGAAAGCCTTAGTCTAAGATTAGTTCTTTTTTTGAAATCTGACAGAAAATCAAAACTATTTACAATATAGAGTGACTTTGTAATAAATTATATTATAGACACATTTAGGAGAGTTCAACAGACTTTCTTCAGGGCTTCTTTTGAAATCAACCTATAACTAACGTAGATATAAATGCATGGTAAGAACTGCCAAATATAATTTTACATGACTCTCTGCATCACTGCATCATTTTATAACAAAGTTCAAATTTATTAAGCCCCTGAAGCAGTTGGGGTTAAGTGACTTGCCCAGGATCACACAGCTAGGAATTGTTAAATGTCTGAGGTCAAATTTGAACTTGGGTCCTACTGACTTCAGGTCTGGTGCTCTATCCACTGCGCCACCTAGCTGCCCCAAAGCAGACATTCTTTTTTTTTTTTTCTTTTCTAAATAGCTTTTAATTTACAAGTTATATGCATGGGAAATTTTATAGCACTGACAATTGCCAAACCTTTTGTTCCAATTTTTCCCCTCCTTCCTCCCACCCCCTCCCCCAGATAGCAGATTGGCCAATACATATTAAATATGTTAAAGTATAAATGAAATACAAAATAAGTATACATGACCAAACCATTATTTTGCTGTACAAAAAGAATCGGACTCTGAAATAGTGTACAATTAGCCTGTGAAGGAAATCAAAAATGCAGGTGGACAAAAATAGAGGGATTGGGAATTCTATGTAATGGTTCATAGTCATCTCCCAGAGTTCTTTCACTTGGTATAGCTGGTTCAGTTCATTAGTGCTCCACTGGAACTGATTTGGTTCATCTCATTGCTGAGGATGGCCAGGTCCATCAGAACTGGTCATCATATAGTATTGTTGTTGAAGTATATAGTGATCTCCTGGTCCTGCTCATTTCACTCAAAAGCAGACATTCTTAATGAAAACAATTCTAACATGCAAATAATTTCTTTCTTTCTTTCTTTCTTTTTTTTTTTAGTTTATTTATTTATTTATTTTTAATAACTTTTTATTGCCAGAACCCATGCCAGGGTAATTTTTTACAACATTATTCCTTACACTCACTTCTGTTCCTATTTTTCCCCTCCAATATATCCCAGATAACAATATATGTGTGCAGAACCGAACAGTTCTCTTGTTGCACAGGAAGAATTGGATTCAGAAGGTAGAAATAACCTGGGAAGAAAAACAAAAATGCAAACAGTACATTCATTTCCCAGTGTTCTTTTTTTGGGTGTAGCTGCTTCTGTCCATCATTGATCAATTGAAACTGAGTTAGATCTTCTCTTTGTCAAAGAAATCCACTTCCATCAGAATACATCCTAATATAGTATCATTGTTGAGGTATATAATGATCTCCTGGTTCTGCTCATTTCACTCAGCATCAGTTCATGTAAGTCTCTCCAGGCTTCTCTGTATTCATCCTGCTGGTCATTTTTTACAGAACAAAAATATTCCATAACATTCATATACCACAATTTACCCAACCATTCTCCAATTGAAGGGCATCCATTCACTTTCCAGTTTCTGGCCACTACAAACAGGGCTGCCACAAACATTTTGGCACATACAGGTCCCTTTCCCTTCTTTAGTATCTCTTTGGGGTATAATCCCAGTAGTAGTACTGCCGGATCAAAGGTATGCACAGTTTGATAACTTTTTGGGCATAACTCCAGATTGCTCTCCAGAATGGTTGGAGTCGTTCACAACTCCACCAACAATGTATCAGTATCCCAGTTTTCCTGCATCCCCTCCAACATTCATCATTATTTTTTCCTGTCATCTTAGCCAATCTGACAGGTGTGTAGTGGTATCTCAAAGTGGTCTTAATCATGCAAACAATTTCTAAGTGAAGGGAGAAATATAGATGAAGCTTGTATGTTTCATGTGAAAGATATGATCACTTATAAAGTACTCACTTTATAAGATATGATCACTTATAAAGTGCTCACTGCTCACTTCTCAAAACTTAGCATATATCAGGAAGAGAAAATATACCTGCATATTAACTTCAGGAAGTAGTTACTGAAAATACTTAAAAGATAAAAATTTCCTGTTAGTCATAAAAATTCCCTTTTCTGAAGACTATGTTCAAAATCAGTATTTGCACATGGGAAGTAAGGTAGGTTTTCTTTCATGATCCTGTGTGACCTTTCCTTCTGATAAATTATAAACATGGGAATTTTACTAACTTCCTGGACAAAGACAATTTGGAATTCTCTAAATTGGGGCTTTTCCAGTTTTAATTCCCATGCCATTCTACTAGAATTTTTTACACATGTAAAATAGCTACAGTTCTCCTATTTTTATGTTGTTCTTACCTCTAGTTAATAATGATTATTGTAATAAATAATTATAGCAGGCAGGTCAACAATTCAACTATTGATCTTTGTAAATTGCTTCAATATATCCAAAGAAGAAGGAAGTCTTGTATTTACTGACTTGAGAATTCCCATTACAAAAGCAAAGAATTTGAAGATTCTCTATATATGAATTCTGATGTATCTCTGCAGCAAGGAGAGCATTATTTATAAAATATATAGTCCCTTAAGGAAAGATTTCTAAATATTCACAAGACAAGGAACAACTTCTCAGTAGAAATAGATTATATATAGGCTTGAATTATATACTTTAATAAGAGAAAATGATACTTAAATGAGATAACCATATTAAAAGCAACTAAAACATATAGTCTAAATTCATTCATCAGTGCTCAGGCATACTTAAAAAAAAAAGGTATATGCTTCTTATATAAGCTGATTTATTTGAAAAAATAAAATAGGTTTTCATTTTTTTCTAAACCAAGCTTCCAAAGAGAAGAGACAAATATTGGTCTATCTTTGTATATGACAAGGAGCTTGCCTGACACAGGGTAAACTCTCTGAGGGCACAGACTGTGACTTACTCATCTTTGAAATTCTCACAACACCAAAGTAAAGAGTTCTGCAGAAGTGAAGTGAAAAAGTCTTCTTTCCGAATGATCATTGAATAGAACAATGCCTAGTCTACATCAATTCAAAAGTATTTAGTCAGGTTTCACCTTCCAGTATGGGTATGCACACTACTCACAAGCTTCCAAAGAGAAATACCCATTGTTTCGAACCCTTTTCTATATGGGAAAATGTGTTAAAAAGATACAAGTATTTCTATAAAGTAAAATCAAGGCATTCTTTCTTGCTGAGAATTCAATGGCGAAATTAGCTTAATCTATATTCCACAAATATAGTTATTAGTATAAATGTTGGTTAGTTTAAAAACTACATAAATCATGATCTCTCCTCCTTTGAAACAGTATTATAACTTCTGATCTGGAAATAGGTCAAAATATACAACAAATACAAACTGATGAAATATGATTAGAGGCAGCCTTGTTCAAAATTTGTTAGTTTTAGTTCTCGTGAGCTTTATAAAAATGTTTGGTATGAAATGTTAACACTGTCTTTGATAAGACCTGTCTAAACAAGAGGAGTATTATTTACCATGATATATAAACAATGTTCTACTCTGATATGGGCAGCTGACTGTCTTTTCATTCTATCATTTATCAGTCATTCAGAGTATTTAGTGTTTGTTTACTTTACACGGCTTTTCTGAGAAATACACTTGCAGAATATCCACTGGCTGCTAAATATTATTGTTAGAGCAGTAACAAGAGATTGCTATCTGCTTGTCTCACTATTGCTCTAAAAAGCAATTGCAAACAGAACAACATGTTCTAATTGCAAAACAATGCTCAGTTGGATATATCTCTGCAATAGCATCATTTGTAGTTTCTCAAGAATTTCTAGAGTAGTGTTACCCTTTAAAATAAAAAAAGGAGTATGCTATATATATAGGGAGCAGGGGGACGAGACACATAGGAGAAAGGATCAAGAAGTAGAATCTGCTTTACAATATTCAATTAGTCACTTGGTAAGCACTTATTCAATTTCTACTACATGCCAAGCACTGTTCTAGGAACTGGGGATACTAAGACCAAAATGATACAGTCCCTGCCCACAAGGAGTTTCCATGAAATTCAGAGAACAGTGTATGTATACAAGAACTTTTCCATTTAGGCAGAATTACCTGATTACCTTTTTTGATTAGACGGAGAACTTTTTCCACATTCTTACCTGGTTAAAGTAATAGTAAATAAGTAGTGTTTTTGTCATTTACTTTAGGTAGGACGCAGAAATTTGTTTAATTTACCCAACTGATTCCTTCCCCTATCCCATCATCAACTTTAAAAAGTATTTTTCTCTTGTGAGCATGAACATTAACATCCACTTTTCAAAGCAGAGGTAAGCTGAACAAGCAGCACACTGAAGGGTGGAGAAGAGTGAAGAGAAAAACTTTCAATCACCTGGAGTTAAAATATTCCTTACAATTTATACTTGCAACAATAAGGAAAGAGGTCACAGTGGTCAGTGCATTAGCTTAATGGAGAATGAAGCACTTGGGTAACAGGAACCCCAGCAGACAAAATCAGAAGACTCAGGTGAATGAAGTGATGCAGTTTTCTCCATAGGGCAGAAAATAATTATTACAGGATACTGGGTTTCACATGGACATAGCTTAAATTATTACAAAGTCCTAACATTTTTCTGTATTGAATTTTGCCCCTATAATCAGATAGTAAGGGTACACAGGAGAAGCTAAGACAGTTGTTTTTACTCAGGTTCTTTTCTGAGACTATGAACCTGGATAAAAGTTCCTTTTTAACCTTCAAAAATTGTCTAATTTTTGATTTGTAGCTTCCTCCTCCTCTCTGTGGAAGGAATATCCAAAAAAGAATTCATTTCTTCTCCTTTTCGGAATGTCCCCATTACTACTGATAAACACCAACAATTCTAGTTACCAGGTTCACATGTCATCAGTGTCATTCATCTCTGATACTTCACTCTACATAGCCACTCAAATGTAAAATCTTGTAGTTTCTATATTTCTTGCATTTGTCCTTTTTGTTCATGCTGTCACCACCCTAGTTTGGGTCATCACCATTTCTTGCCTGGTCTAGTGCAACCACCTTAATATTTGGTCTCTATCATACTCCCTGCTATAAATCATCCTCAACATACTCCTAAAGTGATTGTCCAAAAGTTCAGGTCTGACTTTTAAAAAAATTACTCTAGGGATTTCAAAAGATTTCTAGAACAAAATATAAAGTATTCTTTTTATAAAGCTTTTCATACTGTGGAGACTTCTCACCTTTCTAGTCTTCTTACATTTTCCTTCTCTGCATGTTCTTTCTGGTACTGTCATAGTGGCAGTTCACTGTTTCTGACAAATGATGTTCTATCTCTCACCTCTGGAACTCTATACTGGTCCTTTCACCCTCACCTCTTAGTCCCTCTAGTTTTCTTCAAAATTCAGCAAAAGCATCCTTTCCGTGAGAGGCCCTACTTGGTCCTCCCAACTGCTAGTGTGTTTTCTCCATCAAGATTACTTCATATCTGCTCTCTCTCTCTCTCTCTCTCTCTCTCTCTCTCTCTCTCTCTCTCTCTCTCTTTTTCTGTCTTTCTCTCTCTCTCCCCCTCTCCCTTCATTTTTCCCTCCCTTTCTCTCATGCATGTACATACACATACACATGTGTAAATAACTTTGATCAAGTTTACCTTATATCTGTTTTGAGTTTCTCATATATATGTGTGTGTATGTGTACACACCTTAATGAAGAAAGCACTAGCATACGTATATGATTGTCGTTTTTGACATACACACATATATATAATATACACATGTATATGGCATATATGTGTATTTTGTAAACATAAACCCCCAATTTTTTCAGGACTGCTTTTATAATTATATCTATCATCTTTTAATCATGAAAGTTTTTTTAAATATCCAAGACAATATTTAACCTATTATTAGTCTTATTAGATTTGACCCAAAGCTCTTTTTCCTAACAGTATGTTAGCTAATTCTCATAATTTGATGTCATCTGCAAATGTGATAAGCATATTCTCTATACCTTTACCTAAGTCACTGATAAAAATGTTACATAATACAGGGCCAAAAAGAGATACTTAGGATATTTTGCTGGAAATCTCTTGTTACAAAGAATGGTTAATATCCTTTGTTACTAACTCTAAGTTAACAACACTCTCAGTCTTTGAGACCATCATTCAATCAGTTCTTCACTTCTCTCCCCTCTATACTTCTGATTCTCTGGACTTGACCATAATGCCTCAGTTCCATTTTCATGCTAGAAGATCCTTGTACCCTTGTGATCCCCGCCTCCCATCGGGGAGTTCTTCCCAGAACTTCTACTTTGAGGAAAAGATCATTGCTCCCAGCTCTGTTTTTTTACACTCTAGTCTTCACCACAAATTCCCAGGTCTCCCACTGCATCCAGGACATCTCCAGTAGTCCTGATCTATATCCGACCACTGGACCCAGATAGCTTTGGAGGGGAAAGTGAGGCAGGTGACCTTGCACAGCCCTTCATCACTTCATCACTCAAATCCAATTCACTACAAACAACCATAGCCACAAGTACAACGGAAACATGCCCCTGGGCAGAAACCTTTTCTCCCAGCTTTTCAGTTTCCTTTTATGAGCTACTTTCCCAGTTGGGATTTGTCTTTCTTTTGTTTTTATTTATATTCTCTGTGCTTAGAATAGTGACTGGAACATAGTAAGCTTTCTGACTTCTAGATCCTATTGGATCACATTATCATCTAATCCACATCTCTCCATCTTTTCTAAAAGAAAAGTATAAATGCTTTATCAAAAGTTTTATTAAAATCTAGATAAACTAAATCCACAACATTTCTTTCATCTACTCATTTAGTAATCCTGTCAGGTAAATAAATAGTCTCTTCTTCTCAAAGCCATTGTGGCTCTTTGTCATCACCCTTTTTAAATGCTTGAGAATCAGCTCTAACAATCCATTCTTGAACTATTCTCCAGGAAAAGAAGTAAAACTCACTGGCCTCTAGTTTGCCATCTCTCTTGTCGTTTCCAATCTTGTGATAAGTCTCCTTTTTCCATTATCTTTCAATGTTACCAGTTGAGTATCAGCACTCATATATGCCAGTTCTTTCAGTATCTGAGAATGTTATTTACCTGGGCCATGTAACTTGACTTCATCAAATGTAAAAAGATTTCCTCTTATCTGGGTATTCATTCCGTGTTAGTCATTTTTGTTCTGTCATTTCCACTGTAAAGGTCACTCTCCTTTACAGAAAAAAACAGAAACAAAATAAGAATCGAGAAGTTCTATTTACTCTTTGCAGTCAGTCATTTCTCACCCAAAGCAAAAATCTAATCCCTGTGTTGATCTTCCTTCCCCTCAATACTGAATATTGCTTAAAAAAAAAAAATCTAAACATTTTTGCTGCCATTAGCTTCCCTCATCAGATCTAACTAATCCTAAACTTTAGCAATCGTGACATTTTTATAGGGTGATGCCATGTTTTTACATTCATCTCTGGTTATTTGGTATTTTTCTTTTTATGTACATTTATTTTAAAATCTAAGTTGGTTGGTTAGCTCTCCAGGTATTCACAGTTTCTTCTGACAAATTTCACTTTATCTTCATTGGAATTGCTTACTTTTTCATTCTTCAGAGTTTCATTTTTTAATATCTCCCATTTTTCCTGGGCTGACTTCCCCAAACCATTTTATCTTACGTTTTTTTGATTTCCAAAAATCTAAGGTTCAAGTTAGATTATGTACACATTTCTTCTCCTTTATCACAAACTCTAAGATGAAATGGTCCCTTCCCCATCATTTCTATCCCCTTGACCAGTTCTTCCCCATTAGTGAGAATCACTCCTGAACAGAATTTCTCCTTTTTTGGTTTCTTCATTTTTTAGAGGATGAAATTATAACTAAGTAAATTATTTGCTGCTCTTCTCTTTTAGCTCATTTTCCACTTTTTTTCCATCTCAGTAGCTTTGTCCCTTTCTTACTCTGTGCTCCCTTCCCTTTCCCAGATCTACTCAATGACTGATACTGATATTGTGAGGAACCCTACTCATATTGATCACTTGACTTAAAATTTCCTCTGCAATCTGTTCTACTTCCTTCTCCATTGACTGCTTTATCTTTACCCCTTCAGCTCCCCAACAATCATTCTTCAGCTTCCTTTTAAGTTTTATACTCCCCAATTAGAATACAAGCTTCTTAAGAGTAGGGACAGCTGTTTCCTTGTTTTTTATATCCCCACCATATAGAACAGTGCCTAGCAGATAATAAGTACTTGATAAATATATTCATATTCTCTCTCTCTCTCTCCTCTCTCTCTCTCTCTCTCTCTCTCTCTCTCTCTCTCTCTCTCTCTCTCTCTCTCCCCCTCCCCCCGCCAATATCCAGTAGTCTAGTGTTCTATAGTTTAAGCTGTTATAACATGTCTCTCTGCCAAGCTCATGATCAATTGATCTTTCCTTCACTTACAAAATGACAATTTTCAGTCATTTTCTTTCTTTTGGTTCCAGAGAATCTTGCAGCCATTTAAAATATATTACAATCACTTTTCAGTTCCTTCCATAAAAAAGTACTATCATTTACAGTATTTATGTGATGAATGACTCAGAAATGCTTCCAGAGTAACTGCAACTAAATAACAAAAAACAATTCATCCTGTCTCAAAGGGAGAAGAGGACAAAGGAAGAAAGTTGTTATAAAAATTAAATAAGACTTACCCTATGACCTTTATTATTAACTAGAGTAGTTAGTAAGTAAATCACTCGATAGTACTTGATAATTAACATCTTTTTCTATATTTATAGATGCCTCACATATATTTCACATTACTTCACAAATGTGAGTAACCATAAACAAACAAACAAACAAACAAACAAAAAACAAAAAAACAAAACAAAACAAAACCAGAAAAGGAGGATTATTTCTAGTTTAGTTTCATGCTTCCTAACCAAAAAAACCAAAACCAAAACAAAAAAACAATAATGCAATAGCTCCAAATAAGCACCATGTGTGTAGTATACCTACTAAAAACATATTCAAACTAACTTTACATAATATTTATTCTTGTTCTTATAAGGCAGAATGAAGCAGGGGTTCAACTGACAGCTTTGGAAATAGGAAAATCTGAGTTCAAGTTGTAATTCAAAGTTGTACAATTACTAACTGTGTAACCTTAGGGAGAAGTCCTTTTACTTCTCTAAGCCTCAATTTTCCCATTTATATAAGGCTTTAATATAACAATTAATATAAATGGGTATAACATGGTAATACATGTAGTATCTACCTCAGAATATACATGAAGTTCAAAGGACAATTATAAGAATGCCTATGAAGTATATAAAGCCACTTCTTCTTGTTCCTATTTCCAACATGATGACAAGTTCTATAGTTAGGAAACTTACTGAATTAAACTAAAATCTACACTTTGTGTTAAATAATTGACATAAAATTGAAACAATTAAAAAGTTTGGTAGTTCTCTATCAGGAAGACCAAGCTATGAAAACAGTAATATAGAAAGAATGCTCCATGGGCTCATCAGCATATCCAAAATATTAGGTGCAAATTAACAACAAAAATTTATTAAGTATTTACTAAGCACCAGATTCTGGGTATCCAAAGATGAAGTAGATCCAGTTCTTGTCTTCAAATAGCTTATAATCTAGGTAGAAAATATGTCTAAAGCAGGTTTTGGAGAGTAGACCATCTCCCAGACCACAATTTCAGGAAAAACTAGGGCATGATGCTTCATTTCATTCCCTATTTTCTAGTCACTCCATAATAGACAGCCTTGCTGCCCAGATTCTTTTCTTGTCCTCCAGTTTTGGAACCATAAACAAAGTTAATTTTTTATATACGTAGTCCACAAATTTTTGGACTCTTTCATTTCTTAATCTTTAACAATCTTATTATTTTCCATTAATTTTTAAAACTATACTCCCTTGTGTCTACCTTAGTATTATAGGCACCAAGAATCAATGGTTGATTTAGTTTGGAGGATTTTGTGGAGTTTCTCATAGAATTTCTTTACCTTCTAAACTTCAACAAAAGATATTAACTCATAAGTTGCATTCAAATTCATAGTAATTTCATGTTCATCATGAGTACTGAAAACAGAGATAAACAATTTTTTCATGAAATTATATTCCTTATTGTCTTAGGCAATTCTTTATTTGTCTCTAGGACATAAACTTGTGAGCCATCCTTCCATTTAGCTACAACTATCATATCTTTTTCTTTTTTTAATTATTAAAGCTTTTTATTTTCAAAATACATGCATGAATAATTTTTCAACATTGACTCTTGCAAAACCTTATACTCTAAATCCGCTCCCCCTTCCTCTCATCTCCTCCTCCAAAGTAATCCACAATATGTTAAACATGTTAAAATATATGTTAAATCCAATATATGTATACATATTTATACAATTATCTTGCTGCACAAGAAAAACCAGATCAAAAAGGAAAAGAAAATGAGAAAGAAAATAAAATGCAAGTAAATAACAACAAAAAGAGTGAAAATGCTATGTTGTGATCCACATTCAGTTCCCACAATCCAGTCTCTGTGTGTAGATGGCTCTCTTCATGACAAGATCATATCTTTTTATTTTATGTTTTAGCAAGATGTAACTATTACATTCCATATAAACTTGGCTAGGAGCAAATCCCTTAACTTGATAATTTAATAATTTATTATTATTAACAATACGTAATAATATAATAAAAATAATAATTAATAATAATTTAATAGGTGTTATACCTATACTCATAGATCCAGAGTTGGAAGAAATCATGCTGGTCAAATCCAACATGTCATAGATGAAGAAATTAAGCCTCAAAGCAGATTGTTATTTTTCCCAAAGTCCTCAAGGTAATAAACAGCAGTACCAAGATTTGTTACTATAAACTTCTACTGTATCATACTTCTTCCTGTACATATTTCATTCCTTTAGTAGAATATAAATTTTTAGAGGCTAAGAATTCTCATTTTTGTCTTTGTTTCTGTCTTCCCCATATCTTAGCACAGAACTTTAAATATAGTAGGTACTTAATAAATACTTACTGAATTCCAAATGCCTCCATTATAGTGCTCCTTTGATGGAGATGATCCTGAATTTTTTCTGGCTATGCCAGCAGAATATAAGTTTTGTAGTAGATCAGCAATATATCTTTCATCTAAGGACAAAACTAACTATATTAGGTATGCTGGCCACCAAATGATGACTTTTTTTTTTTTTTTTTTTTTTTTTTTGTGACAGCCACACTGATGAAAGCCCTCTAACTTAGGCATGAAAAGGTCATGAGCTTCATTGATACAAAGGACACTACCAAGGATGAAATCACTGTTTCTTGAAGTACTATTATTACCAGATGATTTTAGACACTTATAAGCTCTTCTGTTCTATGTTTTAATGCACATAATCGAGTGTAATTTTTAAATCTTTGAAGTATAACTACACAACGATAGAATAACGAAAAGAAGATTCACTTACAAGAATATTATAATCAGCTCTAAGCCTATTTTCTCATCTATAATAAGAAATAATCTTCTATCAGTGACATTTGATTATCTTATTTTATCTAGATTATAAACTCCCAGATTGTAAAACCAGAATCATAAACACTATATTCCCAAGTGTTATCAAACCCTGTCTTAAAGTCAATAAAGTGGCATTTAATAGATACTTACTGAATGAACAAATAACTTAGTATTTTCATTTCAGGGAATTTCCATATTTGACAGGTGGTAACTGGATAATTTTTGTGGTTTGTAAAAAGAAGGTGATACAATTAATAAAGCAAGAAAGAATTTGGACCAGAGAAAGTTGTCAATTCTCTCAAGGTTTTAGGGAGTTTTGCTTCTCTCCTAACCCTTGAAAGAAAGCCAAGAGGTGGTTCTCCCAATTCTGTGTAACTAAATAAACACATTCAGCTTAACATATTTGCACTAAAAATTATGATAATCCTAATGCACGTGTTGAGTGTTTAAAAATTCTAATTCTACTAGTGATCTTAAAATCTATCCCTGGTGAAGCAAATTGTTTCTAGTATAACTGGAAAGAAATGTAAGAAAATATTTATATTGTTCACAAATATGAAAATCTGAACAAAGAGATTTTTTAAAAATATGTTTACACATCAGGAGGACCTCTGAAGTTTCCTGGGAGAGCTATGGGTTTCTTCTAGTACTAGAATAGACTCAGTGGATCAATGTGATCATTGCTTCACAATGGATATTATTAGACGACCTCGTATCACCTTCTTGAAGAGTAACTATCAGACACCTTTTCCTTCTCCCTCCAGACCAGACCTAGTATCTGTGTACTTTTTATAACCTATCACCATCACAGTAGGATTCTGGAAAGAACAAGTGTTAGGTTTAGATGCTCTTTTGCCAAAGATGTTGGTAAGAAGTTAACAGAACTGCTCTGAAGCATCCTATTTCCGTCTGTGACCATCAGAGGGAGATGTGTCCCAAGGTTCTATATTAATAAAAAGGGGGTAGAACAAAAAGGGCCTTACAGCCCAGAAAGAATTTCTAACTATAAAGCATTTTATAAATGAATAGCTAAAATTTTCTAGTCCAACCATTTATTTTACAGATGAGGAAACTGAAGCCTCAAGAAGTGATAATCTATGTCCAAGGTCATACAAACCCTAATAACCAAAAACATTCTTTCAAAGAAGCTGTAATCTCATCTACACAAGTATTCCTCTTCCATTGCTACATACTATAAGCCAGTGTACACTTTCTCATCTTGCAAGATTTGTGTCTTTATTCTCCTACAGACAAAAGCTAAATTATACTATCAATATTCATGATAATAATGGAAGCTGTCCCACAAATGCTTTTAATTTTTCTAAAGAAGATAAACCAATATTCTAATACTTTTATTTAATTAAAAAAGCAGTCAGTTTATCCTCTTGTGAGTTGTTCATAGAACTTTAACTATAAAAGAATAATAGCATGATAGTGTTTTGTCCCAGAATTGTTTCTATCTGAATTCTACTGAAAATGATCAGAACAAGATAGCAGGAGAAATAACAACAGCTTAGTACTATGATGGAAAGTATGCTAAACTTAAAATCAAAAAATTTTCAAGTACTCATGCACTATTTTTTTTTTTACAATTATCTAACTGCTGAAATTTCTTATACAAATACTAGAATCACTACTGATATGGATTACTGGTAAGTGACAGCACTAGTTGTTTACATATGTTTTTGTGAAAACCAACAGACCTTTCCAAAGTACACACACATAAGGCCTCTATTTATCTTGTGACTGTAGTAGCTATTTTTTTTTTTTGAAATGTGGGACCATTTACAACTCTTCCTTTCAAACTGTCCTATGCCTTTCCTCAAGGACTCACTCTATTCCAGACTACCCAATGCCAGGGTTATCTGTCTGCCAATATTTTCCAGAAGTCTGTAGCTAGGCTTCGTAAAGAATGTGAGTAGTGTACCTCCACAGCAATGATATCTAGTTTTTTTAATCAGTTGCATCACTTTAATGTCACATTTAATTCTAAATGGCAAGACAGGATGTTTGATAAAGCAGTTCTGGAATGCAGCCAGTCTCTTGGCAATCAAGTGATATTAATATATCCAAAGGGAGAGGAGAGTAGAGAACTTATTTTAATTCACTAAACATTTATTTAGTGCCCATTATATATTTGGAGACCTCTGGAAAATGCACTGTTCTACATACTGTGGATTGCAAAGACAAATGTGATACACAAATAACTATAATATAAAGAACAATTAGTAAAATATAAAATGGCAGGTCCAGGCAAAGGGCTATGGAAAATATGAGGAGAGAGAGAAAAAGAGAAGAAGGAATGAAAGAAGAAGAATGAGAAAGAGAGGGAGAGAGAGGAGGGACAGGAGGGAGTGAGAAAAAGGAAGGATCCCTTTTGCCCAGAATAATCATGGAATACAATCCAGGGAAGCTTCCTATAGGTCATGACACCTGAGTTGGGCCTTTATAAAAAAAAGACTATAACAAATCAAGATGAAGACGAGGCCAGAAAGTGGTAGATAATATGTCAGAAACTGTGTCATAGAGTCATGGAGTTTTACAAATAAAGTACTTCTTTTTTATACATAGTATGTCCCCTCCAATTACATGTAAATACAATTTTTATCATTGATTTAATTATATTTGAATTCTAAATTTTTCCCTCTTCCCCAAGGTGGTCAGCAATTGTATACAGTTTATAATAGATACAATCATGTATAACATACTTACATGTTAGTCATATAGTAGAAGAAGAAACAAACCAAAAGGAAAAAAAAATTAAATAATGAAAAATATTATACTTTGATCTGCATTCAGATTCCATCAATTCTTCCTCTGGAAGTGGATAATATTTTTCATCATGAGTCCTTTGGAATTGTGTTGGACCATTGCATTGCCAAGAAGTCATTCAGAGTTGATCACTGTACAATACTGCTAGTATTATGTACAATGTTCTCCTGGTTCTGTTCGCTTTACTTTGCATCAGTTCATGCAAATCTTTCCAGTTTTTTTTTTTTCAAATCTGTCTACTCATTATTTCTTATAGCACAATAATATTCCATTACATAAATACACAACTTGTTTAGCCATTCCCCAGGTGATTGGCATTCCCTCAATTTCCAATTCTTTGCCACCATAAAAAGAATTGCTACAAAATATTGAAAATAAAGTAATTCTGAAAGCCTTTCAAGATATGAAGTAAAATAAGAACATTATAAAAATTAAGTTCAAAACTAGTTCAACATACATTGGACTACCTGCCAACTAGAGGAGGGAGTGGGGAGAAGGAAGGGAAAATTTGGAACAAAAGATTTTGCATGAGTCAATGTTGAAAAAATTACCCATGCATATGTTTTGTAAATAAAAAGCTTTAATAAAAAAACTATTCAAGATTAATAACCACGAAGAGTCACACCATCATATGTGAACAAATAGGTAAAACATATAATATGTATTATAGGAACAAATAGGTAAAACATATAATATGTATTATAGGAAGTATGTTCCACACTGGAAATTCTTAAGATGAAGTAAAAAATCCAACACATCTTCACACAAGTTGTTTTGAGATTTAACAAAACAGTTGAATAAGGTCAGAAGAGGATGCGAATTCCTGGCACACAGAACAAAGCAAAGACCACAAAAAAGGGTAGAAGAGAGAAGAAATTACCGTTATCTGATACTGGATTTAAGTAGCAGTATTACATAGTTGAACAAAATGTCCCAACCAAAACGGTCTTGTAAAATTGGAGAGGAAAAATATCTCTTACTAAGATCAGAACCAGATATCTGAACAAATTAATTTTACCTTAATTTAAAGTTGCCTCTAGCCAATCTTTCGGTTATTTTGCAGCAGAGAACTATTTCTGTATTAAACTGCATAACCATCACAAAATTTCTCCAAACATCCAATTATTCCAAATAAGTTAAACTGATTAACACACTGAAAGATATTAAAACTTAGTATTTTCCTAAAGTAGAGATATATGGAAATAAAACTTTTTAAAATCAGAAACACTTACAAATCACAATATTCTATATAAAAGTATTGTATTTTAAAATATATTCAGCAATCAAGAGTTTTAAATAAAAATTACTCTTTATTCTTTAATTAAATTAAGTTTAAGGCAGATTTATCATTATTTTTATTATATTATGGTTGGGATAAATGAAAATTTGTAACTTTCCCAGGAACACTCATTTTCAACCACTTAAAACTAATCAGCCTTATTTTAAAATTCAAGTACTTGTAGACAACATATCTGAGTTGAACTGAAAGGGCCTTATTACATTCCTGGCTATGCTACCACAGTAACATTGAAAATGTCATAAGCAATCAGTTACTCAAATCTAAAATACTTGCCCTTTACCTTACATGCCATTTGAGAAGAAAACTATGGCTATATTTGTAAAGAGCTTTATGATACTTGGATGAAGGTCACTATGTAAATACAAAAGAATGAAATTGGCTACAGCCTGGAGGTGAGATAGTGGGGGGAAGTAGCATTTCCCTGCGGCCTCTTTCCACCTTTTACTTTAACAACTTGTGTGACCTTGGACAAATCCCTCTGGGTTTCTCTGGACCTCAATTTATTACTCTCTATATGAAAGGAGCTTAACTAAATCATCTTTTAGATTCCTTCCTAAATTCTTAGTATTAAAAGATGTATTTCACAGCTAAATCAGCTGTACTTTAATAACTTTAATAATTATTTAATAATGTCTCTAATAAGTACTGAGTATTTTATAATACAATATAATAAGATCTGAGTATTTTATAGATTCATCACTTTGGGTTATTGTTTTTCCTATCGTTCTTGCATTTAAAAATAACATTTCACAAAACAAACCAATATTTTTTCATCACCAAACTTAGAATTGAAGTTTGAGGGTTTTTTTTTTTTGAAACCTTCCCAGCCAGAAAGAGTTGAGAAGAAAATCATGTCTGTGAAAATAGGAGTATACTGGGGTATTGAAAAGAAACTTAGTTTAAATGTCTGTCAAACTAAATTATTACACAAAGAGAGGGCCTGGAGAATAGTGCACAGTCTTATGAAGTGTGCAATCCAGTAAGGTAGAGGAACATAAAATTCAATATGTAGCCATTATAGCTCTCTAAATTTATGTATGCCTCAATGAAAGGAGTTAAGGTATTGAGTAAATGGCAAAAGTGCAATTATCCACTGTAATTCTCAAGTAAATATGAGGAGATTCAGAATCTGAGACTATCAGAATTGGAAGGGGCTTCAAGGGTCATCTAAGCATGCTTCCAATTTTACCCACAAGAAAAATGAAGCACAGAGAAAATGGTCATGTCTAAAGTCAATCACTGAATCAATGGCAGAGCCAGGATTGAAAGCCAGCTTCTTCTGATTCAAAAGTAATATCCCCTATGCAGAATCACAAAGCATATCTGTCAGCAAAGGAGAGAATGGAACAGCCAAAAAAAAAAAAAAAAGGCATTGGCCAGTGTCAAACAAATCAAAAAAAAAAAAAACAAAAAAACCTTCCAATTTTTTGGATTACATATGTGAAGTTTGAGATGCGACTACAGCTTCCTATTCTTCTTAGCATAGTAGAGGTTAGGCACACAAATGAAACTTAGTAAGTACACATTTAATTTACATGCCTGAAGCAAATACTGGTTGAACTCCACAGTGTGTCCCTAACCTCTGCTTATCTGGTTGATTTACATACATTTCAGGAAGAGATCTAAAGTGAGATAGATACTCTTTCTCTCTCACACACACACATTTATATATAGCCAATGACAAAAATACAGGCTTCATTATAAAAGTATTTGTCACAGTTTGAATAAAGGCTATGTTCATTTATGAGGCAAGAGTTAAGAGGAAACTTCTTAGAGGTAAAGAATAAGAGAAAGGTCTTGGGAGTCCTATACCCACTGTCTAGAGGGGAAATGCTCTGAACTTGACAAGGCAATTTGTAAAATTATATTCCTTAGGAGTAAGAAGATTTGATGGGTCAGAAGGAATAATCATTTCTCTTGTGCTTTTTTCCCTTCAGGTGATTCACAGAAATTATATCAAATAATTTGAAAGTATTATTAAGCTTTATCATTATATTGCCTCTCAATTGCTTTATGTATATAAAAATCATAGTTCCAAGATCCTAAAGGGCAATAATTTGTTAATATACTTCTAGGTATCCTTCCATATTACACAGATCAGTTGCAAATCATAAAAGAATCTAGTAATAAATACTGAGTGATTGGCATAAGATATATAATAAATTATTCTAATTAATTTCTACCAGACTTCCCCCCCATGATACATTTTTCCTCCAGCAGGAAAATTCCTTAAAATAGGTCATCTTATAGGAACACTAATCAACAAACAAATACCTTCAGTGATCTATATGTGGATTGTTTATTTTGTAGTTGCCTAAATCCCTGAGACAACTTTATTTTGGAGGCAGCTATGAGGCCCAGTGAATGAATAGAATGGTTATGGGAAATTGATGCAGGAATATCCAGGAATATCTAGTCAACTGCCCTTCTTGTCAGTTTCCTTATAGTAACAATAAACCTGATGATCTTTTTGTTGTGTTAAACACAACAAAAAACTTTAACAGTTTTTATCTACATATCATCTTTAAAATTGTCTGAACAGCTAATATTTCACATGCTTCCTCATCATCTCATGCTGAGACTACTGCAGTAACCTTTTGGCTGTTCTCTCTGATTCAAGTCTCTTTCTACTCCAGTCTATTTTTACTTAGTTTTGAAATTCATCTTTCTAACTAACACATGTGACCACTCAATTAAATCTGATGGCTTCCTGTTATTTCTAAGATCAAATATAAAACCCTCCAGTTTTCAAAGCCTTTGATAACCAGACTCCTTCCTACTTTCCAGTTTTCTAACACCTCACTCCCCTCCATGCACTCCTTATATCAAGAGACTTCAGGTCTCTTGAATGTTCCTCTTACAATCTGCTCCATTTTCTGACTACATAAATTTTCTCTGGCTGGCTCTCATGTTCTGAAATGGTCTTCCTCCTCTCCTCTATCTCTCGGCTTCCCTGGCTGCCTTTAAGACACGGTAAAATCCCCTTTTCTACAAGAAACTTTTCTTAGTCCTTCTTAAACGTAGTGTCTGCCCTCTTAGATTAGATCTAATTTACCCAGAATTTGCATGTTGTCTCCAGTATTAAATTGTGAACTCCCTGAGACCAGGAATTGTTTCTGTTCTTTTTGTTGTTGCTCCTGCTGCTGCCTTTCTTTGTATCCCCAGGATATGACTAGTACTGACAAGGTGCTTAATATAAGATTACTGACTCAACTTGATTTATGTACTACAAGGGCCATACCTAATAGCATGGCTATAAATGACACTATTGATATAAATTCCTATTTAAAAATAAGAATTCGCTTGACCTGAAAATAGCCTATAACCTTCTTCTGCATAATTATGCTTCCAAAACAGAATAGTAAAAACCCATTCAACCTGCTACCAGTATCATAAAAGCACACCGAAGATCTTCAAAAAGAACAGCAGACATTTGAAAAACAAGGGAAACACCAAGTTATTTATTACAACTTATGTTTCATTCAAATAAAGTAAAATTATGATGAGAATAAAATGTGTAGTTATTTGTCAGCTCTCTGTGAGACACTTAGCAGGAAGCCATATTACCCTAAAAAAAATTTCTTCCTTCCAAGAACAATATTTGGCCAACACTTGTGGCTGAGAATACTAAATGTCTTGGACACTCAACCATCCAGCATCTGTTTTGAAATGCCTTGGTTTTCTGAATGGAGGGATGTGGTCATAAACAAAAGAATAAGTCTCATATTGTGCATCCACTTTTCACATGGAAAATTAATCATTTATATTGCCAACAAAATATAAACCTTCCACACTTGACCAAACATTCCTTACCAATGCTTGTTTCCCAATAGACCAGTCTTTTCCATCACTCTTGTCTATCTCTAGTGTTTGGAGAGGCTGTGTGAGCTTGTAGAGTCAGAAAATCCAACTTCAGATCCCAGCCTTGCCATTTAGTGTCTGAAAACACATCATTTCATCATTTAGGACCGAAACTGCTGGATTAGATGACCTTTAAGGTCCTTTCTAGCTCTAAATCTGTGTTTCTACCATTCTTCTACATCTTCATGTAGAACAGGGTGTTGAGTTACAAACAAATCAACTTTCCAAAGGAGGAAATGAGGAAAAGAGAAGGATAAAGAGAGAAACTTCTACCTCTTTATTCATTACTTATAAAAGGAGACATTTTAAAGTTCAATTCAATATTTATGAAGTATACACTATGTACTTGATGTTGGAGATAGACTAAACTAAACAGTCTCTGCTCTCAGGCAGCTTTCCATTCTACCAGGTCAGGGCAGAGAAAAGACTTCACATATATACAAATAAAAATAGTACCCCAAAATAGTAATAACTGGGAGGAAAGGGGGAAAATTCAACCAAAAATAATTGTTTCCTGAGCTGAACCAAAAAGGAAAACAAGGAACTTTTAAAAACAGGGAGGAGTAGGGAAGGCACTTCAAGTGAATATGGTGACATATTCTGTAAATAACATGGAGAAAGAAGAGGAGTGTTGAGTTCCAGGAATCATCAGTAATTCAATTTGGTCAGAATGTAGAATTTCTGAAAGGTAGTAGAATGAAATAAGGTAGGAACCAGAGTGAAGGGCCTTTAACAGCAGGCTAAAAAATCTGTATTTTATCCTAGTAGAAAGGGAGTTCAATTTCCTATATTTGAGAAACAAAGCTTTTATGGGAGAAACTTGCTATTAATTCTCTTCCCTCAGTTTTCTGTTTTCCTTCTAATTTTGGCTGAACTGGTTTTGTGTAAGAACTTTTTAATTTTTGTTGTTGTTGCTCATTTCATTTCTCTCTGATTCTTCAGGATCCCACCTGGGGTTCTCTTAGTAAAGATATTGGAATGGTTGCCATCCTTCTTCAGTTCATTTTACATATGAAAAAATAAGACAAATGGGATTAAGTGACTTAGCTAGTATCTGAGGTCAAATATGAAATTACTTCTTCCTGACTCCAGGCCTACCATTCTATGCACTGTGTCACCTAGTTGCCCCTTTTAATTTCATTTGATCAAGTCATATGCTTCCTGTGATATTATATTTCTTGTTTGGTCAGAAATTTATCCAGAGATCTAACAGATAAATTTTTAGGATGATCTTTCCTCATGCCATTCCCCTGCTCAAAAACTGGCAGCTCACTGGCTCCAAATACATTCCCAACTTCTTACATTAGAAGCCTCTATAATCCAGCTCCAACCATGCCTCATATCATGTTTTTCTCTTGTTCACTCTTCTTTGAGTTCTTTCCTTTATAACTCCGCGTTTGTACATATCCCAACTTCAATCTAACCTTCAAAGTTCAACTTAAATGCTACTTTCTCTGAATAGCTTTCTCTGATCTACATATCCATAAACCAAAAGCATCTACCTTAGATTTCTAAGTGCTTCTTTAAATTATACCTTTTCTTTGTACTTGTAATCTATTTTAAATTACAGTAATTTGTATACATGCCTTCTCTCTGATATTATACTGCATATAAACTCCTTGATGGCAAGAGCTATTTTAAATTTAACTCTGAATTCCCTACCCTAACACAATGACTAATGCATGATAAATGCTTAAAAATAGTTACTGAATTGAATTTCTCTGACCTATCAGTCCTCTAGAAAAATTTTTAATAAATAATGAAAGGTAGCAGGAAGAGACTATGGAAGGCTAGAAAATCCACAAATTAAGTAAAACCCTGAGTAATCAATAAATTATACCAGAGAGACCTATCCCACCATCCACATTCTAAATAATGGTCTCAAGAAATGTACTTAAACACTATTTTTAAGCAGTGACAATACATATAGTAGTGCCAAGAACAAAGAATCTTAAAGTTTTGTTCAAAGTTAAATTAATTTAGAAATCACTCTTATGATTTTCATAGATGAAAGTTGACAGTAAGACAATATTCCAAGGCAGTTTTTTTTATTTTTTTTTATTTTTATTTTATTTTATTTTTTCCAAGGCAGTTTTTATACAAAATGGCATTTCTGTGAACTTTCAGGGCATCTCTTGTCTTTTGCAGCCTTGAAAATTAATCACATGACTAAAAGAAATTGATAAGAAAAATACTATTATTGTAAGGACTCATAATGCATGAAGAAAAAAAAATACTTCATATGCTGTCATAAATAATGACTGGTTTCATAAGTAATTTTCCTAAAAATAATAAGTCCTCATAATTTTATTAGGTATCATGATAAATGTTTACCTTATACATCTATAATCATGGATTCTGTCAAAGAGAACAGTAATGAAATGAAATTTATCTGATTTAACAGAAGGGGCATGGACCAGGACCTTCCTATATCCATTGCCAAGGCTATTCTTTAAGGTGAAAGGCTGTAAAGTTTACTCACTTTGTCTGTCTGTTTGTCTCTTCATATAATATAGATATAGATAGATACATAGATTATCTCTATATAGATACATATTGCAGAGTTAGACAAGTATGGGTAATTCCTTTACAATTGCCACCATATAGATCAGAGTTTTCTGTTTCCCCTAACTCCATCATCATTTTAGTATTTCTCCTTGTGTCTTTCCAACTATTTTACTATAAAATGTATATTTAAATACATTACCAAGAGAAAAAGTATTTTCAGGAAAAAAAATAAATAAAGCTTCTTCATGGAGCTATTTCATTCAACTCCCTACTGAAATTTTCATTTATTCAATAAGTACTTACTGAAAATTTTTTATGTGCAAAGGTGCAATTCTGAGGGCCAAAGGAATTGGAACAGCTAAATATAAGACATAGGTTTTGTTCTCCAGGAATTTATCTACAATTATTACTGCTAAGACATATTCATGTGAAATATTAAACAATCTTCCTCAAGACCATAATTTTTAATGTATTTATGTCTATTATTATTAAATTAAAAAAGATAAAACATATATTTTGCTCATTTGTTATTGAATGTAACTTAGAAAGTAAATATATCCTGGTTCTGACATTCATTAGCTGTTTGATTGTGTTTAAATTACTTATGTATTCTTAGATTCTATATCTTCAACTGAATGAAAATGGTGACAATATTTATACTATCCAACTTACATGGCTGTTTTAAAGAAAGTAATTTGTAAAGCTTGAAGCACTACAAAAATTGGAATTATTATTACTATGAATTTTGAAAATTTTGTATTGAAGAGATGATTAATTTTACAAATCAAATTTGAAATAACAAATGAGTTAATAAGGTTTCATCAAAAAAGCGTACAACAGGCTAAACTTCTTTCCTTATTTACAAGAACAGTTAATCTAAGGCCAATGCTCACGTTGTAGTTTGTTTAAATTTAAACACAGTATCTGACTAAGTCATGTTGTTATTGTGGACAAGACGCAGGGATGTTTCTAAATTATAGTACAATTACAGAGATTCAGAATTGATTGACTGCTTGGACTTAAAGTGATGACACTTAATGGTTTGATACTGACTTGGAAGGAGGAACACATTGAAATAGTACAAGGATCTGAGTCAATGACTTGGATCAAAGACATAAATGGCATGCTTATAAAATTCGCAAATAACACAGAATTGGGTAGAAAAGCAAACACAATGGATGAGATTAGGATTCTATAATCTTGACAGTTAATGATTATGAGCCAAGAAATAAAATGACATTTAAATCACCACAAATTCATTCATTCAACAAATATTATTAAGTGGATGGTATTATGCTAGGTTCTGGATACATAATGGGACAGCAATGTGTGCTTCAGGAAGTTTATTTTAGCAGAACTGTGATTCTCAAAAACCAATGATAAAGAATGCTGTCCTCCTGACAGAGAAATGAATTCCCTGCAGAATAAAAAATAAATTTTTTGGATTTGGTAAATAAAGGAATTTTTTTTTACTTAATTATACATATTTGTTATAAGGCTTTCTTTTTTCTTTTTTATTTCAATGGCCGGGGTACTAGCAAGAAAATAAAAATTTTTAATAAAAAAAATTTAAGAAAAGATAATATGGAGCTACCTTCTCTCCAAAGCATCCTGTGCCATGAGAGCAGCTATGAGGCTGTGCTGCAGCTGCCATCCATTCAATGCAGTGCCAGGAGAAAGAAAGAAAGAGTGCTGGTTTTGAAACTAGAGAAATGAAGTTAAAATACATACTCTGTGAGTTATTACCTGTGTGATCTTGGCCAAGTCACCTACTTTTCACAGGCCTTCTTTTCCTTATTTGGGAAATAGAAAAAAGGGTTTGGACCAGAGTATTTCTAAGGTGCATTAAACTATAGATATATCCTGTTCTGTAATATGTGCTGTGGGCATATAGGAGCTATGCAGACAAAATTTCCTGCTCTCAAAAGTTTGGCATACATCAAAAAATAATTAAGTGCTAAGTAGGGTGGGACAGGAAAGTTCCGAAGGGAGAATTCCCAGAGAGAGTGTGATGGGTCTTGAGCTAGATTTTGAAGAAGTCATACAATCTGAAAAAGAGAGAATGGGTAGACAAGGGCTAAGTGAAGCATTTTAGCCTTGAGAAATAATATAATACCTTGGCATTCAATGAAGAAAGTAAGACTGACTCAGGAAGAATTAAATCAAGGAGAGTAACTGATGAATCAAGGCTAGAAATCAAGGTTAGAAATCTAGTAAGTTTTGGATTTGGGTCATTCTTACTCTGATGAGTAACTATTATTGGATAAATTACACCAGAGAGGCAGTGAAGGGAATAGCAGAGTAGTTAGATGCTACCAGCAGAATGGCATTGGAAAGTAGAATGTCTCTAGAAAGGTTTTTGGTAGGAAGAGAAGGAACATGTGTTACAATTGGAATTTTCACTCCTAATACAACTCTATCAGAAGAATTAGCAGAGAATTCAGGAATTAATTATCCATCCTGTAAAAGGAGATCTGTGCAGGGGTTAATAGATTTTTATGAAGTGGGATGTAAGAAAAATGTTAGCCAAACTTGAGAGGTTAAAAAAGGATGTGGAAATCAAATTATTAAGAAAGAAAAAAGGGGGAAATTATGAGAAATGGATGAGCATTTGATTTTCCACAGTTCTGAAAATTAAATTGGAGAAATGAAATTTAAATTAAAGAACTGAAACCCACAAGGACATCAAGGAACAATCAAGAATGCAGGTTATCTTCCCCCAAAAGAATGTAAGCTCCTTGGGGGCAGAGACCAAGTTTTGTAAGCAGGAGTGGTGGCCTGAAATTTGAAGGGAAATAATACAATGATCCAAAGATATGAATGGATATAACGTAATAGTGAGTTCGCAAAAACATGGTCCGATAAGCCCAGAGAAGAGATAGAAATAATAATGATTATTAAAGGATTTAGGATGATAATTAAAATTAAATAATTACTGTATGGCCACATTATGGAAGGTAGATAAAATTAGACTTGGTATGCTGGACAGAGGACCAAGAATGCAGTTTGAGATCAGACTGTATCCACTATGTATTAGCCTCCAAGTAAAGAAAAGTAAAGAGAATGTAACAAGCAGCTCATCACATTGTCTATCTTGTTATCCTATAGACTAGAAAATCTTGTTAGCACATCTCAATATAAAACCATGAAAAGTTCCTAGAAAGTCTCATATCAGGATAAAGATTTTACCAATCACAAATGAGTGTGAGGCCTAAAAGGGCCAAAAACTTAGAGAGAGAATACTATGCAAGGGATGAAAGTAAAATTTATGTGAAAAAAATTCCCGTTTAAAAGATTATATTTAATGCCATATGGCTTAAGAGACAGAGGCTTAAGAGGAAGAGATTTCCACATCTTTTTCTAACCTCTCAAGTTTGGCTAACATTTTTCTTACATCCCACTTCATAAAAATCTATTAATCCCTGCACAGATCTCCTTTTACAGGATGGATAATTAATTCATTGAATTCTCTGCTAATTCTTCTGATAGAGTTGTATTAGGAGTGAAAATTCCAATTGTAACACATGTTCTTCCTAGGGAAGAGGTAAAGGAGAGGAGAGGCGTGGAGGACGTCAACACGAACAAATTGAAATCACTGCAGAAGGATAATGTTTGTTAGTTTATGATCTTCACACAATCTAGTGAAAAAAATTGTGAGTTATCTGACTCAGAAAATGCTGCAATAGACAACTTTCCTCAAAATCCTGAATGTTATATTTATATAAGAAAATGTTAAAGGATCACTAGACAAAAAGAAGTTAGAAGAGCTATACAATAGATATAAAGAGATCACATTTCTGTTTAAAGATGCTCAAGATGAAAATAAAATCGGTATAGATGACATACAGCAATTTTGTGATGATTTGGAAGTACTTGACCCACTCAAAATTAGTATACTAATTACTGCTTTAAAATTCAGAGTAGTAATACAATGTGAATTCTCAAAGTAAGCGTACATGGATGGAATTCATGACAGAATTAATATGCGAGAGCACAGAAATGCTAAAGGCCCAGATATCTAAGACAGAACAAAGATTGAAAGAGCTAGGATAATTTAACGATTTTTACCAGTTTACTTTCAATTTTGGAAAGAATCCAAGACAAAAAGAATTAGATCTAGAAATGACCATTGCCTTCTAGAATTTAGTACTTAATAGGGATTTAAATTCCTAGACTTGAGAAACAAATTTTTGGTAGAACATCATAAAATGATCAATATCTAAAGACACTTGTGATCTTCTTTTAGACTTCAGTATAATGATAGCAGATAATATATCTAATTATGGTGAAGGAACATAGCTGTGCTTATTGACGACCTACTAGAATCTGCAAGACCTTTCTATTCATATACATATGAGAAGTAGAATTCATAATCTCTCATTTTCAGCTACCATAACTCTAGGTAACGTCATGGAAATAATCCTTAATTCCTTTGCAGTTTGGGGATGTTTTGAGGAAGATGGTTCCAAGGCCTTCTATAATCAGCTGTCTACAATCCTCATATTGTCATAGTATTAATGCTTGCCTGATGTGTCCTAAAATGTATCCAAGAGATACAGTCATTTGATGTACAATTGGTAGAAATGAAATTTATGCTAAGGCAGGCCAAAACAACGAGTCCAAGAGGTGGACTGAAAATCCAGAGTCTATAATTGCACATTCCTAGGTCTGTCTCCTGTTATATAACTCTGAAACACTTAAGACTTATACTGCACCCCATTCCAGTTATAAATGGAAGCTGATGCATTTTTGATTTCCTTCTCAGGTCAATTTTACATTATTTAAAAGTCCGATTCTTCTTGTGCAGCAAAATAACTGACGGATATATGTACATATATTGTATTTAACATATACTTTAACCATGCATTGGTCTACCTGCCATCTGGGGCACGGGGTGGAGGGAAGGAGGGGTAAAGTTGGAATAGAAGGTTTTGCAAGGGTCAATGCTGAAAAATTACCCGTGCATATGTCTTGTAAATAAAAAGATATAATTTTTAAAAAAGTACTCTTATATGAAATTTTAAAAAACCCAAAAACAAAACAAAAAAATAAATAGAAATAGAAGTTGAAAATCTCTAGCAAGCTCGCTAATGAATAACAGTTAATATAGTCTACTTTCTTCATCCTGAGTATGTCTTTTTGGTTCATTTTTAGAAATCTCCTTTTGACACTAGTCCATATTCTATCCCATCAACCTACTACCACTGACAATGTGACAGCTTCTGCAGCAGCCTTATCTAAAAACTTATATAAACTCAGACTCTGACCCATGACTGTGCTTTTCACCAGAAGGCATATCTCACTGCTCATCTAGAATGGCCCTTATCCATACCATGCTGTTAGATGGGACAGTGGGAGCAAGGAGGACCACACAACTCTATCCCTGATGTGTCTATGCTGTTTGAGGCTGTATCAATACACCATTCTAACCCATTTTAGTGTCCCTGGAATGGAATTCCACCCTAAGTATGCATGATTCTTTTTTTTCCCCTCCCCTTTCCATGTTCTTTTTCTTGGTAATCTTATCAGCTCTCATGGATCTAATTATCACTTCTATGCAGATAACTCCTATATATACCCAGTCCTAATCTCTTTCCCAAATTCTAGTCATATATCATCTACTGCCTGTTGAACATCTTTGCCTCTATATGGTTCCACTGTCATTTGAAACTCAGTATAACCAAAGAAGAAGTAATTCTATTTCCTCAACACTCATTCACCTTTCCAACTTTTGTTTCTATCAAAGGCACCACCAACTTCCAGTAACTGATGTTAACAATTTCAATATCATTCTTGTCTCTTCCCTCAACTTTATTCCCATATTGAATAAAACTGTCAAACAAATTTGCCCTCCAAAATGAATCTTCCATTTTTTCCCTTTATTCCTATTCATGTAGATATCACCTTTCTCACTTCTACTTCAACTTAGCTGCAAGCTTTTGAGTCAATGCTTTACTAATGTCTGATCTCTCAACAAAAACAAGCACACTTCTTGGTGTATGGGCTACCCACTAAAGTTAGACAATGCTCTTTTATCCATTTAGGTTCATTACTATGGGTAGTTAAGTCTATCATGCTAAAATTATCATAGCTTTCAACTGAGGATAATTTTTATATTCTGTAGCTAAATAAAATGAACAAGATATCATTTATAAATATGAACATTGGAATGACCTCACTGCCATGACAATATCACTTTTATTTGAACTTTGTTCAGGTAACCCTCTATGACAGCAAAGAATACCTTAAGTAAGCACAGATCTTCCTGGTTTATGCTTCACTTGATTTTAATATTCAGTAGACCACTTAAAGTTATCTCTTACAGTTGCACTTACAAGCTCATAAAAGTTATTTGATTTTCACATATTCATAGGAGGCAATTCTTTCTACTACAAATATATATCACAGGATATGACTCAGACATTTGGGAATTTTAGTTTAGTCTTTTAAATGATCCAGAAACAACTGTTTGTACTATGTGACTCTGGCTGGTAGAAATGCCTTTATCCTGTATTAATAGACAGGCAGCTAACATCCTGACTTAGTTCTGACTATATTGACTTGAAGGTACATGGATAGATAGACACTTCTTCCTGTGAAAAAGGAAGCCAAATGAGATGTCTTAGTAAACCCCTTTCCTTCCTTTAAGGAAATAAAATAAATAGATAAGAAAAAGGGTAAGAACAAACAATAACAAAGAAAAACTCACATGAAGCACCACACAAACACATATTCCCCACAACTCAAATAATGATGTGTGGTTGTTGTGGGATCCTGGTCACCTCACTTCCCCTCTCTGAATTTCAATTTTCTCATCTGTCACAAGCATTTGGACTAAGGATCACAGATTTGTAAAGGACCTAAGCAGGTATCTAGTCTAACTTCTTCATTTTAAAAATGATCAAACAATCACAGTCAGTGATTTCTATGAATTTTTCATGCAGAATAAATACATTGCTAAAAACTATTCACTATGGAGAAAAATTCAGTATAAGGTAGACGCCATTCAAAAGGTCATGGTCATCACATACGTACCTTTAAAGCAGTCTGCTACACATGATGAAGAAGGCATCAATACAGGACTGCAGTGGATAATTGCTTCCACATTTACTTGCTTTTCTAGCAGAGTGCATCATAACAACCATCTGAAGTTTTGAAGGTACAAGCACTGAGAAAGATTATAAGAATTACAAGGCTCTCTGAGGGGCTTTCTTAACTTATTAATATAAGTCCCCTATTCCAGAAAGAAGAGATTATAAGAGATTGGAGTGTCAGGGAAGTTTTTATATTAGAGCTAAGATTTCAGCTTGTCTATTAAGGATGGATAGGATTCAGACAAGTAGAGGGGAAGGGAATAATCTATCAATTAGGAGAATGTCAAGAACAATGAAAGGTAAGAAGACAGGTCAGCATGACACGTGAATAAGTTCATATTGTATGAACTTATTCCATTCTGGCTAAAACAGAAGGCTCATTTGGAGAATATAAGGAGATAAATCCAGAATTGATAGGCTAATTGATTCTACTTGTTTCCAACACAGAGACAACAAAAGCTCACATCTTTTGATGTTATAATTTTTTTCAAGTCTATAAAGGTTGATAATTCTATTGCAGGCAAGGATAGATAATAATAGGGCTGCTCATATGGAAAGCTATTGTAAATTTGCATATCTGCCAATGTCAGAATGTAACCATTATATACAGTTATGTATACATGCATGTATATATACATATTATGTATGTATGTGTATATCTCCCAGTTGTTTTGATAGAAGTAATATTATTAAATGAATCCACTTTGATTAGTATTTTATGGTGTTTTTCAGCTATCAGATGGAATGAAAAGAAGGAATTAGGGGTGTTCTTGACCATGGAAGAGAAAAGGAAAGGACACAGGAGTTATAAAGAATGTGTGTGTGTAAGAGAAAGAGAGACAGAGAGAGAAAGAGAGAGAGAGAGAGAGAGAGAAACAGAGGCAGAGAGACAGAGACAGAAGAAGGGGGGGAAGAGGAGTAAGAAGAAGAGGGAAAGGGGGAGGAAGAGTAAGAATGAAAAGGAGAGGAAAGGGAAGAGGGAGAGGAAGAAGAGGAAGAGGGAGAAGGAGAATTAACAAGCAATGAAAGACCAAAGGAAAAAGAGAAATTATACACAGCATCTACCTAAGGTAAAGAAAAAAGCTAGCAAGAAAGAATATTCTATCAAACAAATTCTCACATTAGCTACCTAAGACAGAAATTGGATTTTCAAAAAGAATCATCAATAGAACTATAATAGAAGAATCAAAATGAAACTGTCCTTTTAGCACAAGGATTGAGCTATTTGAGAACATTATAGAACCTAGCTATGATTTGGCTGAGAAAGGGGCAGAGTTTCTGGCCCTAATGAGTTATCATTACCTACATAACTAGCACATAGGTATTATCTTATTGTTGGTCACCATATCTCTTTAGATATGACTTTTCCTACATGTTCTGACTTGCCCTCCTTACTTGATTCCCTTTCTCAGTTTTGAAAGCTAACAGTCTTTCTATTATTTCTCACCAAATTCAGTTTATTTGAAAGTCTGGATACCACTTGGGTCTAATTAAACATTCTGCACCTTTCCCAAGTCACTTCACTACATTCAAATGAACTCATTTGTCATGCCACAGAAATGCCTTTCACTACTTTAAACTTTAAAGTTTATCTTTAAAATATCTTAATATAACTTTATTTAAAATTATTTTTAAACTTTAAAATATCATAATATAAAATAATAGAATAATTTCCACAGAGAGTAAGGAAATGGTTATTTCATTATAAGATATTCATAAGTTAAGAAGTTCTTATCTGATTATTATTAGATATTATAAAAACACTTACCCATCTTAAGGGGTACCATTTTTATGAGGACTGTCAAATTACCTAAATGGTAGAAGCATGTTGAAAAATTGATTGAGATACAAATAATAGCCGACAGAACCCTTATACTTGACATACATGTAAACTGTTTGTTTTTCTACAATTGTAGAAGACTCCACAGAAAGTTTAAAGCTAAAATTATGCTTTAAATGTCAAGTTGCTACAAGACCTGTGATCTAATAAGGAGTAATAAAAGGCCACATAACAGAGAGGAAAGAACATTGGCTTAGACACATAACACTTGGGTTTGAATCTGGCTCAGCTACTTAGCAATGAATGATCTTAGAGAAGTCATTTACTCTATCTTGGTCTTTTCCACAAGGAGATGAATTAAATAATCTTCAATATGCTTTCCAACTCTAGATAATATGAATTATTATATTTTGCACAAGGCCAAAGGTCATTCTAAGTAACTGCAAAATTTATAAGAATTAAAACTACAAACAACTCAAACAGCAATGAAATATTCAACTATTTGATACAGAAGCTACAGTATTCTATCAAAGATGACCAATGTTACATTTTCAAACAAGAAATAGAATGAAAGGTATCAACAAGAACATGTATAATGCCAAAAGAAGGTGAGCTAGGCACAAGACAAGAATGAAATAAAAGATGGAAAATCCCAATGTTATACTGGTAATATAAACATATTAAAAGAACCACATAGGTATCTTTGTATATAAGTAGATCCAACATACAGAAGTTTTGTAAAAATATTGATAAGGGTTGTGAACAATGAAAAGGTATGAATCAAATAAAGGGAGTGACCACATCAAGAAAATTAAAGATCAATGAAAGTATCCAAGTGTGTTTTTATATATAAAATAAAATGTGATGTGACAACAGGAAAATAATGGTGAAACGCTAAGAATGAAACCAAAATATAGCAATGTCTGGAAAATTTGGCCTTTTTTCTAATGTGGGACATTTGTAAATCCACACCCATTTACCTCACCATGTCATGCTTACTTCACATGACCAGAAATTTAGTTTGGCAATCTAACTTTATAAAACCAGTAATTCAGAAAAAGTTTAATAATGCTATTTTTAGTTTTTATACTGCTGGGATTGGGTATACATATGTTTTTACTTTAGTTGCTCAAGGGACTCCTTTCCGACACAAATACATTTGTTAGTCATTATAATGATGGGAAAGATGCAGAATAATGAATGACATTTTTAAATGCAAAACTTGTGAATATCATTTTACATAGGTTTAGATTACAATAAAACTTAAAATGATTAATGTAGCGTATGAAGAGAGTTAATAATTATATTGAGATAATTCATATTGCCAAAAACTATGTATTAGAAGTATACTTTGATGTGGTACATTTTTAAAAGAACAGTTTGGGAACTTTTACAATGATAAAGACTTGAAGAGTGAAACGAAATAAAGTAAATTTATAGCTTCTTTCATGGGAAATTTTGGGGGTAGGAACACCTAAAGGGTTTGTTCAGCAATTGTTTATAATTCCCTTGGTATGGTATAAAGTACAAAACTTTTTACTTTTAAATATGGAGAAATATATCTAAAATTAGAACATATGAACACAAACATCTGAGTCAATTGTTTTGCCCATTGCTTTTAAACAAAATATTTCAAATTCCACACAAAATTCTGAACATCCATAAATGTTTGCTCTAATCTTGACACTGAATTTGGATTATCTCCATGGAGGAAATCCGTGAACCAGATGTGAGTTCACTCTTCCAGATGTAGGAAAAAATAAAACAACATTTCCCTTCTCATTCATCCTAGTCACTGACAAACATGCCAAGATTAAAACTGCAAGGAGGAAATCTCACAACTTTTTCTTCAACTATTCAAAAACTATCATGACACTGCAGATACTTATTGAATTATAAATATATTATGAATTTTCTTTAAAGGAAGGATAATTTGTCCTGATTTAGCCAGCTTAAGAATTCAGAATTCAATCTTTTTAACTTCTTCCATATGCTCAATCATATTGATTGCACTCCCCAATTAAAAGTTTATTTTGACATTTTTATGGACGGCTTTTTATTGCAATTTTAATTAATATATTTGCAATTTTGAGCTTTGGCAAATCTTGCACATAGAACTGTTATAGATATATAAATGAGTCACAACAAAATTTAATTTAATTAGTAACATAAAACAAGCATGTTGTATAAAGAGAAAGAACTCTGGACTTGGAACAGACTAGAAGAGCTGGGATAAGTCCCATCTTTGCCATTTACTAACATTGTAGCTCAGCTTTCTTATCTGTACAAAAGAGCTAAAATTACTGGTGCAATTTTATTTATAATGATGTTAAAAAGATCAAATAATATATTTAATAACTATACAATTATGTAAAACATTTACATGATATTTTTAAATTTACACAATCCACAAAGGTGTCTAATGCAAGTTCCTCTTGGCAGGTAACATTACTCTGCTCCCATCAAACCTAAGAACACTAATTGTAGCCAATCCTGAATGGTAACAGTGATCTGTAGGATGAGTGTAACCACACTATCTATCTGGTAAAACCCTTGGAAATGAAAGATGTCTATTATTCATACTATGATATGCAATTCATGAACTAAGGAATGGAAGGGACCTTAAAGATCATCAAATTCAACCTTCTAATTTTACAAATGAAGAATAAGTCCTGTCCAAGTTAAATAGAGCTGGAATTTGAACTCATCACTTCTGACTTCAAACCAAACTTATTTTTCACTATACTATGTTTCCCTCAGACAACCTGTGGACCAGGATCCTTTGGACAGGTATTTTGGACCAAAAAAAAAAAGTATAAATGGATGATGAGATAGACTTAAAACTGAAAAAAGAGGAAGAGGAAGATGAAGATGAACTGCCTTTGGGGAAAAAGCAAAGTACCTTTAATGACCCAATTTCCCTTACTCCCATTCTTCTCTTTGAAGAATACCCATATAATTTTAAATTTTTTAAAACTTTAACATTTAAAAAAAATTTGAATCCTAAATTCTCCCCCTTCCTCCCATTTCTCACTCATTGATAAAGCAAGCAATATATCAGTTACCCATGTGAAGTCATGGAAAACATTTCCATATTAGCCATGTTGTAAACACAACAACAATAGAAACATAAAGTTAATGAAAAAAAAAAAAGCTTCAACCTGCACTCTTAAGTTTATCTGTTCTCTCAGAGGTAGATAGCCTTTTTTCATCATGGTTCCTCTGGAATTGTCTTGTATCATTATACTGATGATAGTACTAAGTCTTTCACAATTGATCATCATTACACATATTGCTATTGTTCTACACAATATTGTCTTGGTTCTGCTCACTTCACTTTGCACTAATTCATATAAGTCTTTTCAGATTTTTCTAAAACTATCCTTATAATTTTTAAAGAATTTTTTATTTCACATTACCTGAAAAAAAACAATTTTTAACATTTAGATTTTTTTTAATTTTGAGTACCAAATTTCCCCCCTCCTTTTCTCACTCTATCCCAAGACAAAAAACAATTTGATATAGGTAATACATTTACAGGCATGCAAAACAAATTCCCATAGTGCTTATGTTATAAAAAATTACAGATTAAAAAAAAAGACTTTGTAAAAAACAGTATGCTTCAAGCTGCATTCAGACTCCATCAGTTGGCCCTCTGGAGATGGATAGCATTTTTCATCATGAGTCCTTTGAAACGGTCTTGAATTATTGTACTGCTGAGAATAGTTGTCAGTCACAATCGATCTTCGTACAATATTGTTGATGTGTACAGTATTCTCTTGGTTTTGCTCCCTTCACTTTGCATCAATTCATAAGTCTTTCTAGGTTTTTTTAAACCATCCTACTTGTCATTTCTTATGGCACAAAATTAGGGGCAGCTAGGGGGTGCAATGGATAGAGCATCAGCCCTGGTGTCAGGAGGACCTGAGTTCAAATGTGACCTCAGACACTTAATATTTCCTGGCTATGTGACCCTGGGCAAGTCACTTAACTCCAACTGCCTCAACAAAAAATTTTTTTAAAAAGTATTCCATCATAATCATATAACACAACTTGTTCAAACATTCTCCAATTTAATGGGCAGGCAGTTCCTTCATTTTCCCATTCTTTCCCAGCACAAAAAGAGCTGCTATAAATATTTTTGTACATATAGGTTTTTTCCCTTTTCTTTGATCTCCTTGGGATACTGATTTAGTAGTGGTATTGCTGGATGAAAGGGTATACAAAGTTTTACAGACTTTTAAGGTTCATTCTTTCCATAATAGCATTCTTTTGGTGATACAATATGGCAACCAATCACACTGTCCGAAAAATTAAAATTTGAGGTCATGCTGGGGTCAATAATTCGACTGGTAAAGAGACAACATGTTTCTAAAAATTGCTCAGAGAAGTGATGTATCCTAAGAAGAATGCATGTCCAGAGAGAAAGAGGGGTCAACTCTATAGTGAGAGCAAAGGATAACTTGTGGTCAATTCACATGTTCCTAGAGTACCTAGTGTTGGAATCCTTACAAAGTGTTAACTCATTAGAGTTGATAGAGACAATGATTATCTAATTTAGCACGGTTCAGCATGACTGATCTGATCTTATGAGGAGATGTTATGGACCAGAACTTGAAATAAGGTACTAAGTGCAACTGGTAGAAACAATGCTTGTGTTCACACCTTTAGAGAGATCATATAAGCAAGAAGTTCTCAGGGCCACAGAGCACTCTGGGAGGAAACCCATAATCCCACTCTCGGATCCCACAATCCCACTCTCGGAGAAGGAGCATAAATAGAGCTTCTGTGAGCCAGTCAAGTCAGTTCAGAGAGAAGTCCTCTCTCAGAGGCAAGACAGATTCATTCCAACTTTCACCTTGGTTCTGGCTGGAGATATTTGGAATGGTGGCTGACCTCCTGCACCTCTCCCACTGAGACCAAGGCTGGTCTGAAAGGCTCTCCAGAAAGCTGCCCAGCCCCAGGCAAGGAGACTAGAGATTCATTGCATCTTCCACCTTGGTGCTGGCTGGAGGCTGAAGAAAGCAGAGGCAGAAGCAAAGGACAAGCTGCAAGAGCTCTCAGAACCAAGGAGAGAGAGAGGCCTCTAAGAAAACTAACCAGGCTTGGGAAGAGATAAGAAATAAACATTTGCATTTTATCAGCTGGCTGCATTTGGGGTGATTATTACTTTTAACTGAAATTAAGGCTGCCTCCAGAAAACCTCCCCGAGAAACCTGCTCCCAGAGAGAACCATTATATTTTAAAGAAGAGAATACCACACCTAGAGAAGTCAGGAAATCTGAAAGAAGGCTCTATTCCCACTACGTGGATGTTCTATGGAGGACTTATGAGAGGACATGATGTTGGTCACCCAGGATGAAGGCACATAGAAGGGCTGCAATCTTTATCACTGAAGTCCCCCATTCCAGAAGATCATATTCTATCTAGGAAGACTATATACATGAATGTATATTTACAAAACTTATATAAAATAAATATGAGGTAATTTTAGAGGGGAAAGGCATGAGCAAATGGAAAATAAGAAAGGTCTTCATATATATTCAAGTGGGCCATTAATAAAATATAAATTGAAAATGTACACTAAATCCTCCCATGTTTGCCTAGCTATGGGTGTATATGTATGCATGCATGCATGTATATATATGTACATATGCAAATGTATTCAATATGGCCTTAATAAGATCTCTAAAAACATATTTTTGTATTCATTATGCACATTAATATAAAACAGCTTTCATTTTAATTTAGTAAAAACACTGAGTATATCAATTATATAAATATGAATTTATATATAACACATATATACAAATATATTTTATAAGTATAAAACTTTACTTTTAAACTCTATATAATGGAAGACTCCATGAGGGCATGTATAATGACCCTTTTCCCTCTTTAGAGAAGGAGCAAATATCCTGTGAACATACCATGTAATGATACAAATCTGTTAATTGGTTGAGCCAGTGATGAGTATTCATACAAAAGGTTCTAGTCAAATATCTCTAATTCAAATCCTAGTTAGTCAGAGGCTGGACTGCCCCATCTCCCAACCAGCCATCACATATTTCCATATATTGAAACTGATGAGATTATGATTTTGTGGGATCTGAAAAACTGAAAAAGTCAGAGGGTGAGGTGAGGAGCCAGCAATGACACTAGCAATGAGTCTACCTTGACCCAGTTTAGCACTAAAATGATTTGACAGCCAGGACATGGGAGTACAGCAAGAAGCTAGCCCAGCTAAACAAGCAAATAATTAATCCTTTGGCATTACCACATCCAGAAGTGAACTTGGTAGCAACTTTAAGAAGAAAAAGATTTCTTGGGCCAAAAGTCTAAAGGTACCGCCTTTGGCCACATGTGTTTCCTAGCTCTGGTACACAGTCCCTTCATCCTTTAAATCTGAGGCCATAGCCCTCTTTGTAGTGGCCAGAAATTGGAAACTGAGTGGATGCCCATCAATTGGAGAACGGCTGAATAAATTGTGGTATATGAATATTATGGAATATTATTGTTCTGTAAGAAATGACCAACAGGATGATTTCAGAAAGGCCTGGAGAGACTTACACGAACTGATGCTGAGTGAAACAAGCAGGACCAAGAGATCATTATATACTTCAACAACAATAGTATATGATGATCAGTTCTGATGGACCTGGCCATCCTGAGCAATGAGATCAACCAAATCATTTCCAATGGAGCAGTAATGAACTGAACCAGCTACACTGAGCGAAAGAATTCTGGGAGATGACTAAAAACCATTACATTGAATTCCCAATCCCTATATTTTTGCCCATCTGCATTTTTGATTTCCTTCACAGGGTAATTGTACAATATTTCAGAGTCCGATTCTTTTTGTACAGCAAAATAATGGTTTGGTCATGTATACTTATTGTGTATCTAATTTATATTTTAATATATTTAACATCTACTGGTCATCCTGCCATCTGGGGGAGGGGGTGGGGGGAAGGACGGGAAAAATTGGAACAAGAGGTTTGGCAGTTGTCAATGCTGTAAAATTACCCATGCATATAACCTGTAAATAAAAGGCTATTAAAAAAAATAAATAAATCTGAGGTCATTCTTCCAAAGACCAAGCATGTGCAAGAGAAAGAATATTCCCCTTGATTGATAGCAGCTAATTAATCATTACTAAAGAGCACACTAGCATAAAAAAATGCTACTTCTAGGGATTTAAATTAGGTGTAAGATAGGTCTTTCCTGGCAACATGTATTTTATTATCACTGCTTCTATTACAGAGTATTGAAAAAATGTGAACTAAATGGCAAATCAGAACATTTGATGCAGGCTATTAAATAATTAGGTTAAGGTTTGTTTTTTTTTTTCTTCTTGTACTATGAAATTTCCTTAAACATTTAAGTCTGATGTTATGCCAACAACTCTTCAGCTTTCTCTCACAGTTTCTTCTCAGGTAGTAGGGCAAATAACTATGGTCAGATTTTAAATACAAATAAACAAAAGGCAAAAATTATTTTACACCATCACAGATATTTTGCTTTTACTGATAAAAAGCCTACCATTCTTCAAAAACATAAACAAATTAAAATTTTCATCTCAATTCAAATTTAAATTTGTATACCATAAAAGTTGATTTGAATCATCACAAAATTACATATCAAATTTCAAGAAACAGAGTATAAGTGAAAAAAGCCATGGACTAAAATGTCACATTCCATGCATGACAAAATTGAACTTTTTCTTACCAAAATACATCTGGGTTTTCCCTCTTCAAACTTAGGAAAGAAAATAGAAAATAAAATAGAGAATCTGAGAGACACCACCACATAATTATAAATACAATCTTCAGTAAAATAGATTACCAAACCTTTTGAAAGCAGAATTCTATAACTATCTAGTAAGAGTAACAAAAGAATACACCAAAAAATCCTCATGATAAGAGGCAAAATCACTCTAAATCTGGTAAAGCTCTTTTAAAAAGAGAATTTTTAAATAAAAGGAATAGAAAAGAAAAAATCAGCATGAAAAATAAGAGCTCAATTGTTTGAAAGGCTTATTTTTTAAAAATGATGAATCCAATGTGGAATATTTGTGTTCCCTCAGAAAGGAGGAGAGAAAATAAAACTGCATAAGGATTGACTAGGCAGTAATTCATCTGAAAAAGATCTAGAGGTCTCAAGAGCAAGATTGCAAGCTTTGTATCAATACACAGGTTTGATATGACAGTCCCCAAAGCTAAGGTTGTATTAAGAAAGGGACAAAGTTCAGGCAGAAAAAATTACCAAGATTCAAGACCCAAACCTCTTTTGCAACTAAATTCTGCCAGGGTTAATGTAAATGAACTTTTAAGCTGTTATATGAGCAATTGCCTATTGTCGCGTTTTGTCTTCTAGGGTGGAGTGAATTAATTCTTCTCTGAAATAAGGCTCTAAAAATCCCTGGCCTGTTCCAAGAAGCTGCCTTATTGAGAAAAGGAGGTTATCCACCATGAGCTCCTTCTTAACCTGTACTCAAACCCCCACTAAATTGTATCTCATTCTTTCCATATTTATCTTGTCATTGTTGAAGAAGCAATGGTTCTTGTCTTTGCCAAGGCCAGTTCCTGGAGATAAACTCTTGATCCCACCCCTTCCTTTATGCCTTTATCATCTGTATCATCTATAATCTTTCTTTATCCACTGGCTCTTTCTTCCCTGCTGCCTATAAACAGGCTTAAGAGTTTCCTTAATTCTTAAAAAAATCTTCACTTGATACTGTAACTCCTTTAAACTAATATCTTATATCTATTCTACTTTTCACAAACTCCAAAAACAAAACAAAACAAAAAACCTGTCTGTGCCATTACTTTCATCTCCTGTCTTCCCAGTTCCTAATTTCCTCTAATTTACCTTCTGACATAATCACTCAATTAAAATTGTCTCCAAAGTTATCAATTATCCTTGAAGTGACAAATTGTATGGTCTTTTCTCAAATCTCTTTTGGTCTTTGTCTTAGATGTTCTTTCCTCCCTTGGCTTTTATGGGACTATTGTTTAGTTATTTCAGTCATGTCTGACTTTGTGACCTCATTAGAGGTTTTCTTGGCAAAGATACTGGAGTGGTTTTCCATTTCCTTCTCCATCTTTCACTTAATTTTCCTACCCATGTCTCTCTGTATGTCTCTGCCTCTTTTTCTGTCCCCATTTATGTGATATCAACTCCAATGGGTTAAATTATCACATACATTACTTATTGTGTATCTAAGTTATATTTTAATATATTTAACATCTACTGGTCATCCTGCCATCTAGGGGAGGGGGGTTTAGGGGAGTTGGAGTATAAAGTGAACAAGAGGTTTGGCAATTGTTAATGCTGTAAAGTTACCCATGTATAAATCCTGTAAATAAAAGGCTATTTAAAAAAAAAATAATAAAATAAAATAAAATTTAGAAAAAGGAAAAAAAAAATTATCACATACATAAATTTATGTATATTATAGATATAAATTGAGATATCTTATATATATGACATTATAGTACAGTACTATATAATATACACTACATATTATAATATTATATTATATATTATATATATTTACATATCAAGCTCTAATCTCTCTCCTAAAATCTAGACATACATCACCAATTAACTGCTGCTGAAATCTCCTGAATCTGCAGTATGGTAACAAACTGAAGAGAACTCATCTTATTTCCCTTCAAATTGTGAAATTCTGTTTGGAGAATAACAGTCCTTTCAAGTTGGTTGGGTTTGAAAACTTGGGAGTCATTTTAATGTCTTCATTTGTTCACTCCCCATATCCAGTCAGTTCCTTAGCCTTATCAAATCTGCCTCTTCATTATTTCTCTCATTCCTTTCCTTTATATTCATATATCCATTCCCCTAATAAAAGCCCTCATTATCTCTCTCAGGCTATGGCCAATAGCCTCCTAATTGGTCTTTAGTCTCTTTTCTAGCATGATGTTGCTCAGTAATTTCAGTCATGTTCAATTCTCTGTGACTCCATTTGAGGGTTGTTTTTTTTTTTTTTTTTTTTTTGCATAGATAATGGATTGGCTTGCCATTTTCCATTCCAGTTCATTTTGAAGATAAGGAAACTGAGATAAAACAGAGTAAAATTATTTAGGGTCACAATGCCCAATGCCAGGCCTGGAACCCTATCCATTATGCCATCTAGATACTCTATTTCAGTACACCTCCTCTCTAATCTATCTTCACATAATTGTCAAAATAATATTCTTAAAACAAACGTCTGACCATGTCATTCCCCTGCTCAAAAGTCTTCAATATTTCTCAGTACCTCTAAGATAAAATACAAACTCCCTAATCTTTACTATATGTTTTTAACATCTTTTTCTAAACCTAATATTTCTCCTGTTTGTGTATTACTCTGCTCTAGCCAAACTGTCCAACTAGCTGTTCCCAAACTTGAGATACTAGATCTTATTTCTTTGCCCTTATATAGGCTGTCTCTCATGACTAGAATGTATTTTCTTCTCATCTCTACTTAGAATCCTTAACTTCTTTTGAGACTTAGCTCAGATGGCACCTTCTGTAGGAAGCCTTTCCTAATTCCTTCTATGATTATAGTTCTCTTCCTCTTGATTCTATTTATACTATATTTTTGAATGTTACTCCTCCCATATTCTTATATCTCTCTAGCACTGATTTAATGCTCAATAAATGATTACTGAATTGAATAAATTTAAGGGAATTAATCTTTATGCAGACCACTTTTCTGATTATAACTATATAGCAGTTGTGGGATTTCTGAAGGAGTTAGGATTTTATGTTCTCTGAAAAACTAACATTACATATTGAAAAGAATGTGACACTTTTGGTCAAATCTTCTTATTCTGAAATTTATGATAAATGAAAAGAATGGTGACATTTTTTCATATCATTCAACATTTCAATAGCAACGTGCAATTCTTCATGTCACTCCAGCTTACTTATTCATTGAAATAACTGATCTCATTACAAAACAAGTAAGAGAAACAAACAAAGCCTCCTTCAGTTCCTGCCTGGATTCATTATTAGAATTCACCTTTCCTTTCACCTCTCTCATAATCCCCAAAGCTGACTGCCAAATGCTTGTCTCACTGTAGGATAGGACATCAGAAACTTTCAAGAACTTGTTACAGTGAATTCAGCTTTCCTTAAGTCATTGACTGATGACTCTATTCCTATTTAAGCACTTTTAAAGTAACACTTTTGTTCTTCCCGGAAGCTCATGCTGCATTCCAGAGTACAACAGGGACTAGAGTAAAACAAAGACAAAAATGTAAAAGTCAAGCCATTAGACATCCCAATGGTTTTAAACATTTATAGATGGTTATAGGTCAAATCCTTCATTTTCCACCTCCACTTCCTTCTTAAAAAAAAAAAAATGCTTTTGTGTGTGTACATATATATATCCACATACATACATATAAACTAAAATGAAATAAATAATTCAGTTTTTATTATTTGCTGCTTTAAAAGATGATTAGAACAGTCTTACTTGCCAAATAAGTGGCCAGGAAAAAAAAATATGTGTAACTGGGGGATCTATGAAAGAACTCCGTTTCTCATCCACCTTTCCAAAAATATCTTTGCTTTTTTCTATCAGATCAAACCTCCCACTAAGAGAGACAAAAAGAGAGAGAAGAAATCAAAGAAGAATAAATTTGAAAAAAAATGTATAAAGTTATTAAAAAATGTTATAAGGGAACCATAATAGAATGAAATCCAACAACCCATCCTTATTGACTAACTGTATTGACCATGGAGAAATCAGTTCCCTTCTCTGGGCTGGTAGTTTATTAATAACTAAAATTGAGTGAATTAAAACAAGTGATAATAATATCTGTACATATGTATAATATGTATTCAAATATAAGCACATATATATGTATATATAAACACATGTAGAAAATCATATTGAATGCTATGCAGCAATATGGTATGCTAGAAAGAGCAAAATAATCATTTATTATCCAAATAATCCAATTATCCAAAGGATAATCTGGAAGTCAGTGTTGCATAGTAGATATAAAACTGGCATTGAAACCAGAAAGACTAGGATTCAAGTCCATCTTCATACCCCTAGCTCTGTAATCTTGTACTCTGGACCAAAGGTATCTTTTGCATGTCAGTACTCTGAAAGCAAATTAAAATGTAATTGGGAAATAATTAAGTAAAAATATAATAGAACACAGATAATGTTAATATGTGGTTTTCTAAGTGAATGTGTAGCCTATAGGGGACCACTTTCCAATGATTTAGACAAATCCCTAAGACTATAAATTGAAAAGAAAATAGAAGGAATTAAATTGGCAGGGAGAGTTCCTTATACTGATAAAATCACAGGTTTATGTTCTTATTTTGTAAAAATTAATATTCTTGCATTACTTTCCTCACAGGAATTTTGTGAGAAAAGTACACCATAAATCATAAAAAGTGTTATGTAAATGCAAGCAATTATTGTTATATTTATTTTCGCAATCAAATTTTGCAAAACAAAATTAACTATAATTGGCTAATGCAAGGAGGCCATATCACTGGAGAATAGAGTCCAGGAGTAAGATGACAATAGACTAGAAAGTAATAATGGAGCTAGATTAGGAAGGGCTTAAAAAGCCAAACAGAGAATTTTATATTTAATTGTGGAAGCAGTACAGAATCACTGAAATTCACTGAATAGAACAGGAGACACAATTAGACACAGTTAGAAAGGTCAATTTGACAGAGTCAAATGTCTGAGCCAAGGAGACCAACCAGAAGGCTTGGTGATATCATGTAAATGTGAGTCATGATATGGGTAAACATGGGCTAGTGGTAGTAGGAGGAGAAGAGAGGATATAAATCTGAGAAATATCAACCTAGAGATGATAAATTAATCCATGGGTGTTGATAAGATGATAGAGATTAAAAGGTATAAAAGGCGAGTAAAAGAAGGCCAAAGGCAAAACCTTGGGGGACAAGCATGAATAATAGGTGAGAAGTAGATGAAGATCCAGCAAAAGAAACTAAAAAAGAGTCACAGAAAGGAGAACTTTTTATTTCAAAATAAAAACTAATAACAGAACTTAATTCCTAAAATATTTTGTTTCAGGTAAATTTCAACAAAGAGAAAATATTAGAAACAGTTTTATTTCTTGAACTTGAAGTGGTTACAACTTGAAACATTGAGGTGTGAAGATGAGCCCTCAAATTTAAAGTCAACAATAGCTCTTAGCAGGTAGCTTTTTTAAGATTTCCATTGCTAGTTATCTGCTAGAGCAAAAATAAACAAAAAACCAAAATGTTCCTCTTTTCTAGCTACATCTTAAGGTCAAAGAGGAAGAGAGGGAAGGTTACTATAAAAAACTGAGCTAGCTGTAACAAGAAAATATCTTGCTTACACTGCACTATTTTAATTAATTTTTAATGTGAATTTAATCATCTACAAGCACAAATATTTCAAGGTACAAAGAAGAGGTAAAATGTAGTGTTCCTGTTGGTTTTCTGGAGGTCTTAGAACAGCCTTCCTTTCAGCAGATTAATCACCACAAGAATAGCCAGGTGTTAAAGTCCAAATCCTTTATTATCTCCTTCACAATCTAGTTTCCTTGGGGCCAGCTTTCTGGAGAGCCTTTCAGACTGGCCTTAGTCTCAGTGGGGGCAGTGCAGGAGGCCAGCCACCATGAAGCTGATGAAGATGGAATGAATCTCTCTGAGTCTGAGGGCTTGTTTCAGCCTCCAGGCTCCAGCCACCACAAAGGTGGATGATGGAATGAATCTGCCTCTCCTTGGCTCCCAGAGCTTGAGCTTCCACCTCTAGTCTGCTTGTCTTCTCCAGCTCTGACTCTGGCTGAATTTGTCTCAGCTTATGTGCTCTCTTATAATTACATCATTACATAATACATGGAACTGTATTAAGTACTAAGTATATATACTGAACTAGAGAACTATTAATCACCATGCTAAACTAGATAACCATTGTATTTATCAATTCCACTGAATTAACACTTTGTAAGAATCCTTGTTTCAAGTTCTGGTCCATTACAGTGAAAAGATCATAATAGAAAATAAACAGTTATCTTAAAAAATATATATCTCTACTTATGAATCCCATCCCTGTCAATTCCCTTCCCTAATCCTACAGAAGATATAACATAACAAAATTATTTATGATTTAGGTTTATCACACATATTTTATCATAAAATAATATTACTATAACTACATAATTGCATATAGCAATGATTGAAAACATTTATTCTATAATTGCTATTGTATATATACAATATAAAAATTGAAATCAATTCTCTATTTCATATAAAGCATACAAATATAAAATCAACTTTTGACTTAAAGACATCAATGAATTTTATTTGAAAGACAGGTAAAAATCTTATAGGTAAATTTGGTATTCTTCTCATTGTCACATATATCTCCTAATTGATTTTGAATCCATTCTCTCTCTTCTTCTAAATTATATTTAACATCCCTAGTAGAGGAATCTTCTTAATGAATTGTACTGATTATATCATTCTTTTTTGCTGAGAAAGACATTTGAGGTTCTCCCATTTTTTCCTGAATAACAATCAAACTCCTTAATTTGGTACCAAAAGTTTCCTTTCTGAACTTTTTGTTGTCAACCTGACCTAGAGTCCTGGAATGGAATCCTCCCTACTCCCCCTAAAAAGACTATTTTAAAAAATAGTCCTCCCACTTTTTATTGAACATAATATTGTTTTTAAAATAAATTTTATTGACATTTATTTTCACATTGCCTAAATTTCTCCCAGTATCCCTATCCTTTTTCCTTCCCATATAATTTTTTAATTGAGGGGGAAAAATCACCAAAACCAATCAATAAAATTAAAAAATTGAAAATATGTTATGTTTTAATTCTCCTCTGACATACTTCCTACCTTTACAAAGGAGGGGATTAGATAGTTCTTCTTTGGAATCAAGCTTGTTCTTTGTAATTCTATAATACTCACTTTCAATTGTTTTGTGATTGCTGTTCTTTCCATTTCCATTGTTATATTCATTGTATATCAGTTTATATGTCTTTCCATGTCTCTTCATTCCTCTTATTTGCCATTTCTTAGAGCACAGTAATATTCCATTACATTCATGAGTAATTGTTTTTCTGTGCATAACCTTTGATCTAGCAGTGTCTCTCCTGGGTCTATATCCCAAAGAGATCATAAAAAAGAAAAAGGACCCACATATCCAAAAATGTTGTAGCAGCCCTTTTTGTAGTGGCAAGGAGCTGGAAACTAAGTGGATGCCCATCAGTTTGGGAATGGCTGAATAAGTTATGGTATATGAATGTTAGGGAATATTATTGTTCTATAAGAAACAACCAAAAGGATAATTTCAGGAAGGCCTGGAGAAACTTATATGAACTGATCCTGAGTGAAGTGAGTAGAATCAGGAGAACACTGTACACAGCAACAACAAGATTATGTGATGATCAATTGTGATGGACTTGGCTTTTTTTTAAACAATGAGGTGACTCAGGGCAATTACTATAGATTTGTGGTGGCAAAGGCATCTGCATTTGGAGACTATGAGGACTGAATATGTATCACAACATAGTATTTTCACCTTTTTTGCTGTTTGCTTGCCTGTTTTTTTCTTCCTCATTGTTTCCCTTGTGATCTGATTTTTCTTGTGCATCATGATAAATGTGGAAATAAGTTTAGAAGAATTGCACATGTTTAACCTATATTGGATTACTTGCTATCAAAGGGAGGGGAGAAAAATTTGAAATACAAGGTTTTGCTATGGTAAATGTTAAAAACTATCTTTGCATGTATTTTGAAAAATAAAAGGCTATTATTATTTTTTAAAATGATTAATTTTTAAATATATGGTCACTTTTTTCTTTTAAAAAATTTCATAATAGGTGAATGGCTTGCACTTATGCTAGTTTGATAAATGTTTAGCCAAATTAATTTGGAATTTGTGATCATTTTAAGCTATTGAGCTAAGTTTTTTTTGTATTATAAATAGATTTTTTAAAAAAAAGCTTACTAAGCAAACTACAGTATCTTGTTAACAAAGGGAATATTTAGTCTCTGGGACAATGAAGCTTTTTATGAGCTATTATAAAAGCTACTTTAGTAAGAGTTTCATGCCTGATAAGTATGCTGGTTAAACAAGATCCTAACCTACTTATTAAAACATTTATAAGATTCTCCAAGAAAGTAGCCTTGCTTTGCAGATTCTGGTCATATCACTATTATTATTATTCGAAAATAATTTTAATAGCATTTCTCTAAAAATACTGAAAAAAAAGGCAAACTGTCCTTCCTACCTCCAAATCTAAATAAATTCATTAAAGCTTAAAAAATAATTTTTATATATAAAACTAAGAATGAAAGAGGTAAGTGTTAAATTATAGTTTTCAAAAGAAGAAATGCAAAAAAGAAATGTCAACAAACATGAAAAATGGACATAATTACTAATCAAAGAAAAATTTCAAACTACAATATTTCTTAGATTTTACTTCATATGCATCAAAGCAAAGGGGCTTGTAAATGATGGCATTATCCAGTGTTAGAAAAACACAAATACTCTGTTGATGAAGTTATGAAATGATCTAACTACTCTGGAAAACAATTTGGAATTTTAAAACAATTATTTCCAAAGTTATAGTTTATAATATTTCTGAACAAAGAAAATTTCAAAATATGCTATAACACAGAAACAGAATTCAGCTAAAGGTAGAAATTCAGTTTAGGAGTTTGCCTGATTAAACAATACTCACAACAAGCAAACCCATGGAGACTTTAAAATGTTTAATCCTGCTTTGAACGCTCCCTTTTAGAATTCTCCTTTTCTCCCAATATGATTCATAAAGAAATGTGTATTTTAAAAAACTAACGTACATATATAACCAGAAAAGAGAAAACAATAAAAAAAATTCTCCTTTCCAATACTTCCATGAACATTTGATTTGTTAAAGGGGAGTCAATCACTCTTGTCCATCATCACCCTCATTATTTGTGGAAGGAATCTTTTCCTGGGCTAAGCAATTCAATTCATTTAAACATTTTAAAGCCTGTTAAAGCACTCATATTTCAATAGATTTCTTTCTGGAGATGGACAGTATTTTTCATCATGGAAACACCATTTGGAATTATCAAGGATCATTTTATTGATCAGAGTAGCTAAATCTTTCACAATGTTGCAGTTATTGGATATAATGTTTTCCTGGTTTTGCTCATTTTACTTTTCATCAGTTCATATAAATCCTCCCAGGTTTCTCTGAATACATGCTACTATTGTTTTATAGAAGAACAGTATTCTATTTTCTTTTTCTTTTTTATCCTTTTTTATTAGAACTTTTTTATTTTCAAAACATATACATGCACAATTTTTCAACACTGACCCTTGCAAAATGTTGTGTTCCAATTTACCCCCTCCCCTGTCCTTTCACCCCCTTTCCCAAAAGGGAAGTAATCCAATATATGTTAAACATGGTAAAAATATATGTTAAATGCAATACATGCATAAATATTTATACAATTATCTTGCTGTACAAGAAAAATCAGATCAAAAAGAAAAGAAAAGAAAGAAAATAAAATGCCAGCAAACAACAAAATGAGTAAAAATGCTATGTTGTGATCCACACTCAGTCCCCACAATCCTCCCCTCAATTGAGCCTCCCCTCAATTTCTAAATTCTTTGCTATCACAAAAGAACTGCTATAAATATCTTTGAACATATAGATCCGTTTTCCTTTTCTTTGACCTTTTTACAATACAAATCTACCCAGTGGGTTATTTCTGGGTCAAATCATTACTTGATACCTCTTTGAACATACTTATATTTTGTCCTTTAAAATGGTTGAACCAGTTCGAAACTCCACCAACTATGTATTTATTGTTATTTTTGTTTTTGTTGTTGTTCAATCATTTTCAGTCCTGTCTGATTCTTTGTGACTCCATTTGGTATTTTCTTGGCAAAGATACTGGGGTGGTTTCTAATTTCTTCTCCAGCTCATTTTACAGATGAAGAAACTTAGGCAAACAGGGCTAAATAACTTTCCTAAGGTCACACAGCTAGTATTTTATGCCTGATTTGAACTGAGGAAAATGAGTCTCTCTCACTCCAGTCCCAGTTTTCTATCCACTTGCCATCTAGCTGCCCTACTACCAGCTGTAGTTATTTTTCACATTTCCTCCAACATTTTTCATATTAATCAGTTTGATAGATGTGAAGTGGTATCTCAAGATTTTATTTCCCTAATCAGTAGTAATTTAAAGCCTTTTTTATATGACTATCGATAGCTTTGATTTCTTCTTCTGAAAACTTTTCCACATATATCCTTTAATCACTTATCAGCTGGGGAAGAAATATGACCATCTCTCTCCTTTCATCACAGCTCACCTAGAGTATGGTGTTCAATTCTAGTCACTACAATTTAAGAAAGACATTAATAAACTGGAACACGTTCAAAGGAGGGTAAGGAGTATGGTGAAGGGCCTTTAATCTTACGAGGTTAGGCTAAAGGAACTAGGTATATTTAGCTTGGAGAAGAGAACACTCAGAGGAGTATGGGGTAGGAGAAAAGACATGATAATTGTATTCAAGCATCTGATGATTATCATATGGAAAAGGGATTATCAGACTTGTTCTCTTAGACCCTAAGAACAATAGGTAGAAATTAAAAACAAATCAATTTAACATTAACCTTGAGGAAAGACTTTCTAAGAATTAAAGCCATCCAAAAGTAAACTGGCCTATCTCTAAGAGTGAAAGCTTCCCCTTCCTGAAGATCTTTAGGAGAGTTTGGATGATCAATAACTGAGAACATTATAATAGGCATTCTTTTTATGTATCAATTGAACTAGTTGGCAGGTGAGGTCTCTTCCAACTCTCAAATCATGTGAAATAATGGCCAATTAGACATTTAGACAAGGTGCAACTAATTTTCTATACTTGATATTTTTTTGACAGTTATAAGAACACTTTACAGAATTACAGAATCTTAGAGTTGAAGGAAACCTCAAAGCTTAAGTAGGACTTATTCCTAATGTTAAAGTGGGGAGAAGAAATGTGGGAATTACCAGATCATTCAAGATTTATTTTAAAAGGAACTTCGGAGAAGTTAGATGGTGCAGAGAATAAAGCCTTTAGTTCTCGTGTTAGGAGGACTTGAATTCAAATGTGGCCTCAGACACTCAACACTTCCTAGCTGTATGACTCTGGGCAAGTCACTTAACCCCAAATGCCTTGCAAAAAACAAAAAAACAAAGAAGGAAATTCAAAGCATATCACAGATACTGGGTGACAAGATACAATCTAACTTAACGCTTCTTTTCCTATGTTTGACATTCCTTCCCTTCCCTTCCTTATCTGACATGATTTCATAAATTCTTATGGCCTTGTTTCTACACTATACTGTATATATAAAGCAGGGGTCCTCAAACTTTTTAAATAGGGGGCCAGTTCACTGCCCCTCAGACTGTTGGAGGGCTGGACTATAGTACAAAACAAAAACTTTGTTTTGTGGGTCTTTAAATAAAGAAACTTCATAGCCCTGGGTGAGGGGAATAATTGTCCTTGGCTGCCGCATCTGGCTTGCGGGCCGTAGTTTGAGGACCCCTGATATGGATCAATTCTCTGCTACTTGTGCTAATTTTGGCCTAATAATTAACATCAAGAAAACATAGGTTCTCCATCAGCCAACACCATGTCCTCCACATGTGGAACCATCAGTTACAATAAATGGTAAAGTTGTGAATGCTGTGGATAAGTTCTTTTACCTTTGGCAGTGTACTTTCCAGGGATGTCCATACTGATAATGACATTGACACACACATTTCCAGAGCTACCTTGGTATTTGGAAGCCTCCCAGGGAAAGTGATAGGAAAGGTATTTGACTACCAGACTGAACAGCTCTACAGAACTGTTGTGCTGACTTCATTGCTGGATGCCTGTGAAACCTGAACAGTATACCAGCGCCATGCCAGGAAACTGAATCATTTTCATTTGAATTGTCTTAGGAAGATTTTGAAGATCATCTGGCAGGATGAGTCACTGAGATCCTTTCTTGAACTAAACTGCCAAGTATTCCAACTCTACAGCACACTGTTGGGCCGTCCACATTGTTCTGATGCAAAATGTATGATTGCAAAAAAAAATTATTTTATAGAGAATTCACAGGCACTCACAAGGTGATCAGAAAAAAAGCAGTACAAATAAACACTCTTCTAAGTATCTCTTAAGAACTTTACAATCAAGTATATGACATGGGAGACACTGGCACAGGACTACCCAGAAGATGCTGTGCTCTATGAACAAAGCAGAACTGACAAAATTTGAGAAGCACAAAATTACAGAATCTATCCCAAATGTTCACATGCACTATTAGCGTCTGACCTGTGGCAGAGCATTCCAAGTTCGTATTGGTGTGATCAGCCACAGTTGGATTTACTGAAACTCAGCACTGACATAGTGGTATTGTTTTGGTTCTCTTCAAGAATGAAGGACAATCACCAACCATGCTGCATTTTACAAAGGTGTTATTTACTAAACATGGAGAGATAGCAACCTACTGGAGAGCTGGCCTCAGTCTGGAATGCTTGGGTTCAAGACTTGCCTCTAACACTAGTTGGCTATATTCATCTGAACAAAAGTCTAACTCAGAGCCTTGGGCAACAATGTAAGACTCTTAAATTGTATAAAATGTAATGACTTACACAGCGGAGGGAAGTTCCTCACCTATAGATAGCACTGAAATCACAGATCTCCTCTAATAATAATAATGATGATGACGATGAAAAATAAAAATAATAATAAATCAGTACCTGAAGTTTAGCAAAGTGTTCCAATGACACAGAAGTGGATAGTGACTTTTCTCATAGCATGCTCCTTCAGGAGTGTAACTGCACTTACAGTTAAGACTGATTCAAATCCTAGTTTTAAGCTAGGCTAGAAGTCTCTGAGGCTTGACCCACAATTGCTTCGCAAAATAAAGCCATTTAGTTTTCTATTTGCTATAAAATTAACAGGACCAAAAGAAAAATATTATGAAGGAAGGTTTGAAGGAAAAAAGGGACAGAAAGGGAGAGGTAGAAGGAAGGAGAGAGAGAGAAGGAAAGAAATGAGGGAAAGAAGGGGAAAGGGAGGGAGGGAGAAAGACAGAAAGAGAGATAGAGAGAAGAGGGATGGAAGGAGGGAGAGAAAGAGAGAATGAGAATGAGAATGAACTTTGGCTCAGCAGTGAAAAAATTTGAAACTCTAAGTAAATTACATATCAGACAATATGTTCTTGAAGTGTGGCTCTGACCATCTTTGTCCTCTAAAGATAATAAGTAACTTAAAAGTTTAGGGTTTTCATTTTTCTTTTTGCAAATTGAGTAAAAGAATATAAACTGTCATTGAAATTACATTTCTTTATAATGGCATTTGGCTTTTCATCACTTATCCATTAAAATAATTATTTCCAGAGACCAAATATTTTTAAGAATGAAATAGAATTCTTATTAAAGGAAAAACTGCCCCCAAAGTCTTTAAATATCAAATCTGGCAGGGAGTGAGAGAAAAGAGAAAGTGATAAATGAAATCAAGTCAAGCAACCATTTCAGTCTTAGAAACCAAAAATATTTTCTTAATTTTTGTATACAATAAAATTTGATAAAAATACCAAAGAAGTCTTTTGTTTAAATATTATTGATAATACATTTACCATGATTTATAATTCAATTACAAAGTATAATAAAAGCAAAAGTAATAAACAATAAACTAATAAAGACCTTAATTCTTTGAATGACACTTAACCTTGTTCTAACCTATTTGAGATTATGGAAATTAATTAATCAGAACTTTTTTATCAGTAGCTTGTAAATTTAACTTGCTATTTCATGTTGGCTAAGACAAAGAAAGCTAAAACAGGAAACAAGAAGAAAATACGTACCACTTCAAGAAACAGTGATTTCATCAGTATGAGGACTCTTTCGTTCTCCCTAACATTTCCTAGCTTCTGAGAAATGGCATCATTCTATCACATATCTGAAAAAGAGCCTATCTGAACCTCCATAGACAAGGCCTTGGATGATAAGGATATGTTGAGTATGTAACTAGGCCCATATTTGAAAAACTAAATAGTCCTTGTTCTTATCAAGAAGCTTCTATGTTATCTGAAGGAAAAACAAAAAATTAAAAAAAAAAAAAAAACATGGCATGAAGGGGGAAAATATACAGTAATTCTGGGAAGACAAGGTAAGAGAAACTGAGAGGATCAGGAAAGGTCACATACAGAAGATATTATTTAAACTGAGCTTTTAAGAACGTTAGGAATTTTGAAAGGCAGAGTTGAGAAAAGAGGACATTCCAGGAAACAGGGAAAGTCTGTTCAAAGGCATGGGGGATGCAATGTCATATATGTGGACTAAATAGCCAAAAAAAAAAAAAAAATGGATTAGATTGAAAACTACATGAAGAAGAATGAAGTCTAATAAGCTTGGAGAAGTAGGCTGGAAACAGATTGTGAGGGCCATTATATAGTAAACAAAGGATTTTGAATATGACCCTACAAGGCAACAAAGTACCACAAGTGTACTGAGCAGGATAATGATGTGCTTAGATACATTATAGAAATATGAATTTGGTAGCTATTCAGAGGATGAGCATCCCTGGATGCAGGGAGACCAATTAGGACACTATTTCACTAATTATAGTGAGAAGTCATAAACTTCAGCAGATTTAGGGGACTGTTTCTTAATGATACCGCTATTACTACTGTATTGAGATGGTAGATGTGGAGTAAAGATGCTGAAAATGACAAAATTTGGCAGATGGAATGGTGTACAAGAGCAAGGGAAAAACTTAGGATAAATCAAAGACTGTAAAATTGGGTCCCCTCAACAGAAATGAGGAAGAAGGACAAATAGGGTATGGCTAGGGGAAAGGAAAGATTATGCATTCTGCTCTGACCGAGTTGAAAGTGAGATGCTTTGGGGCGTACTCAAATGGAATTATCCAGTAGGTAGATGGTGATGCAAGGTTAGACTTCAAGAGAGAGGCCAGGATAAGGGAATCTCAGAATGGTATGGAGGGTAGAGAATGAAACTCAAAAGTCAGAAAGATTCAGGATGAAATCCTACTTCTGACATTTTCAAATTCTATGGTAAGCCTGGGATTTCTCATGTGAAAACTGAAGATAAGATTTTATAGTATATGAAAACATGTATGTGAAACGCTTTATAAATTAGCAGAAGTACTACAAAAGTGATGCTAAGGATAGGAATGCCGATACTGATGAGACTACAGATCCACTTAAGATGAAGATCCACTGATATACACATTTACCCCAAATCTTACCTTTTATGAACTAATTAATTCTTTCAAATGAACCATTTTGTCATCTTTCTGAGGATTCTTGCATCATACAACTAGCATAAGTCCCCCTCCTTTCAAGCTCTTTTTTATATGTTGTCTTCCTCTTTAAAACGCAAGGTTCTTGGCACAAACTGCACTGGGTATCCCCAGTATTTAGAATGCCATAAATGCTTAATTTAACACATTGTATAACTTTAATAAATTATCTTTAATAACTGATTTATATAATCCTTATCTAGAGATATTTACATTTATAGCTAAGAAATTAACCAGAATAGATTAGTTACAAGTTGAAAGTTTTAAACGTTCAAACTGAAAGTGTATTTCTTTTTATGTATAATAGAACTTGGAAAGCTTTTTTTCTTCAGGGACTAAGATACACATCTAATAGCTGGGATATGTATCATGCAATTGAATCACAGATCATAGATTTAAAGATGGAAAAGACTTCCTAATTAATCTAACCCAACTTCCTAATTTTACAAATAGTAAAATTAAGGCCCACACAGGTTAAATGATTTGTTTCAAAGTAATATAAGCAAACAAACCTTGGATTTAAATTCTGATTCTCTGGAAACAGATCCAAAACTTAATTTCTGGTATTTATTTGCAATTTAATCTGTACAATACAAAATCTTTAGATAGATTTGGTTTTTTACATTTCTCATTACTGACTTAATTACCAAATATTTTCTAGCTTTAATGATGATGAAAATTTCAAAACCAAGAAATATATAAATAGTAACATTTTAGTCTTTTCTTTAGATTTCCAACAAGTTGCAAATATTTAAAAACATATAGATACAATATATATAAAACATATAAAGTGATCTTGATTACCATTTCCTATCTTTATAATAAAAACAGTCTATATTTATATAGCACGTTGAGTATACAAAGCACTTTGTATGTGTTATTTAATTTGATCCTCATAATTTTCCTGTGTGATAGGTGTTACTATTAATTCCATTTTACAGATGGAGAAATTAAGGGGAAAGAACCATAAAATAATTTATTCAGGGTAATAAAGGCAGCAAATATCTAAAGCAAGAATTGTACTCAATTCTTTGTTACTCCAAATCTAGCATTTAATCCTCTGCAATTTATGCAAATGAATCTCATCTAATATAAAATAGAGAATTAAAAGTAGCGTGTATCTATTAGCACTTATTTATCTAATTATAACCTAAAAGGACAATTATGAATAAGATTTAATAAGTTAAATTTAAACTGTTTAAAAAAACATCTTCATCAACAATAGAAAAGTGTAATTTAATGATGAGATCTGGATTTTCTCAGCAAACCAGAGCATGAATGACTTTCACAATCAAGTATTTGCCTACGGGTTAGCAGAGCCTTGCGTGTTCAATTCCTGCTATTCTCTCTGGAGCAGGTGGTTTCAGTTACACATTTCAACTAAACATGATTCATAAAATCTACACATTCCAACACAAGATTCCTCTGCTCTCCTCAGCACTAGGAAAAAAAATTAACAGGCTGACCCACAAATAAGGACAGGACAGTCATTCATGAACTCACTGGGCAAATATTTATTAGGAACAAGGCCCCCACTTGAGTACTATAGACAATACAAAGACATGTATACCACAATCTCTTCTTCAAATATTGTTAAATGAGGCAAATGTACTTGGGGAATACAAATGTATGCCCTTGTCCTCTAAGTTCTTCAATTTAACCCTTAAACCTTCCTTAACTATCTCCAGTCACTGAGTCAGTAAACATTCATTAAGCTCCAACTATGTTCCAGGCACTGTGCCAAATGCTGCAGATAAAAAAAGAAAGACAAAAGATAGTCCTTGCTATAAAGGGGTTCATAGGTTAATGAGAGAGAAAATGTGAAAACGACTATGTACATACAAATTATATGCATGATAAACTGGAGATAATTAGGAGAAGGAAATACTAGAATTAAGAGGGAATGGGAAAGACTTCCTCTAGAATATGAAACTTCCAGGTACCTGAAAAAAGCTAAGGAAGCTATGAAGTTAAGATGAGGAAGTAGAGTTTTCCAGACATGAGGGGCTGAAAACAGCCTCAGTTAGGAGCTAAGTATCTTATGAGAGGAACAAGGAGGCTAAGGTTACTTGACTAAAGGGTAAATGGGGGGAGGGGCATAAGAAAACTGGAAGGGAGGTGGTCAGGGGATAGAAATGAAGATTTTTTTGAATGGCAAAACAGATGATTTTATAATTGATCCTGGAGATGTTAGGGAGCTAATGAAGATTATGGAGTAGAGAAGTGACAAAATCAGACCGACACTGTAGAAAGATCACTTTGACAGCTGAGGATGAATTGGAATGGGTAGAATCTTATGACATGCAGAAGAAGCATGATACTGCAATAGGCCAAATGTGAGGTGATAAGAGCCTATACATGGGCATGTTTGTACATAGCTCATGAAAGGAGAGGGAGAGATTGAAAACAAATAATACAGTGGGTATGACAAAGGGGTGGAATAAAATGGGACTCCTTGTATAGGTGGAGGGTTATGGCTTAATAAAAAGTAAGATCAAATCTTCATGTAAGATAGAGGTGACAGAGGAAGAGATAGTAGTTGAAGGAATATAAGTGATGTAAGATGAGGAATAGGAGAGAAGATCCACAGTTTATGTCATAACCTTTTTTCTACAAATTGAGGCAAAGATCTCAGGTGAGAGGGCTGGAGATTTTGGGAAGTTTGAGAAGAGACAAAAATGCTTAGAAGGGCCATTGTGCAGAGTCAGATAGTGAGTTGATGAGTAAAGTGAAGAAGGACTGCCTAACAGCAGTGAGGACCCAGCTGAAATTATGAAATATAAATTTGTAGTGAATCTAATTTTCTCTACCTTCATTAAACAGTGCTTATATAGAAGCAAAGGCAAGATGGTAAGGTTGATCCATTGCAGAGGGTAGCAAGGCAAGACTGGTAATATGACAAGGTGGCAAAGATTCAAAAGAAGAAAATAGTGTAGAGTTGAACAGGCCCAGCAAGAGATCAAGATGGGGAAAAGAGGAGCCTGTAGCTAATGCAAGGATGATAGTTTGATCATGCATATATCTCCTTTACAAAATGGGAAAGAATTGTCTTTTCCTCTTCTAGAAGTACTGAGGATAAAAGATGACAGACATATTTTAATATCTCAATCTTCTTTTTACATACAGTGCAAATTCCTAAAGACTTCTGTTCTCAAAAATTCAGTATTATTAGTACTTGGAGATCTTTGGGGACATTTTTAGAAGTATTATGTATCATTGTAAAGACATGTCAATTACTGAAAAGTAGAGCAGGAATAGTCACTTAAATGTTCATTATTTGTCTTCCAAGGTTCAAAAACTGACAGCAATCCAAGCAATTGCTTATACTTGCTACATTTGATAACAATTAATTGACAACACTTGGAAGAATAGGAAATAAGCAAATGTCATCAAACATCTCTCCAATCAGTTTACACAAGACATTTCATTAAATTTCATAATCAAATAGATCGTAATTTTTCTAAATTATGTCTAACTTCCATTAATGTTTTTTCTCTTAGTTAAGGATGTAAATCAAGAGGGTAAGTAACTAATTCTCTAGAAACCTGTAACAGATATTTTTCTAAATGTGTTCAAAATAGAACCCACTATCTTCCTTCTCCTCATCTTTAACTCATCTCTTCTTAAAATTCCTTATTTCTTTTGAAAGTACCATCATTAGACCCAGTCATCCTGATCATAATCTTAAATTCATCTTCAAATCCTTACTAGTCTTCAATTCTATTCAGGCAGTTGCTAAATCACATCAACTCTACCTCCACCATATCACTGGCTTCTGTTCTTTGCAATCACTCAACTATCATCTTACTTCATGCGTACGCCATCATCCCTCTCAACTATTTCAAAAACCTCCTGTTTCACTACTTCCAGGTTTTTCTAATTCTAATATATCCTTCACAGAGTTGTCAAAATAATCTTATTTAAGAAAAGATCTTATTATGCCATTCTACCTCCAAATTAATTGTGTATCCTTATTTTAGCCTTTAGGAAAAAATACAAAAATACAAATACAAATTTGGCATTTACAAGACTTGTAAATCTTGATAGTTCTCTTAATAGGAAGGCAAAAGTATTTCTCACATATTCACTGGATATGTTTCACTTCCCAATGATTTCACAACTATCTATATCCAGTTTTAACTTGAATCAAAATCATTATTTTAAATAAATGTACTTAATTACATCATAAATAAACTGGTAATTACTGAGGTTACAATACCTATAAATAGGACATAGAAAAATATTCTTTTAAGATTTTAGTATGCAATACCTATATAAACAATTAACAAATACATATCTATAACTAATAGCCATTATTCAATAAATAAGTGGTTAAAGGATATAAACAAAAACTTTTCAAAAGAAGAAATGCAAGTGAGCAGTCAGGGAAGGCTGTGATTACCTTCTTTTTTGGGGTTCTCACCTCCTTGAGAAGTCAGGGAGGTCATGACCATTATGTTCTAAATCAAAAGAAAGCGGGAGATGTTATGGGCCAGAACTTGAAACAAGGTGCTAAGTCACTGTAATTGATAGAGATAATGCTTGTATACTTAGTTCACACCTTTAGGAGAGTTCACACCTTTAAGAGAGTTCACACATTTGTTCACACATTGGAGTTCACATCTTTGGAGAGCATATATAAGCTAGGAGCCTCAACTAGGATTGACTTCAGGAGATTCACAAGTCCAGGAGATTCACAATTGAGGATTCAGTTGAGGAGAGATTCACAAGTCCGGGAGATTCACAGGAACCCACAATCCCACTCTCGGAGGAGGAGTCAATTTATTCCATATTCCATTTTTGTACTGGCTGGAGGCTTTGGATTCGGAGGGTCAAGAGGCTGAAGCTGGCAGAGGCAAAAGACTAGCGGCAAGAGCTCTCAGAACCAAGGAGAGAGAAAGACCTCTAAGAAAATTAACTGGGCTATTTTGAAGGAGACAATAAAGGATTTGGATTTTAACTCCTGGCTACATTTGAGGTGATTATTATACTGAACTGAAACTAAGGCTGCCTCCAGAAACCCCCCAAGAAACCTGCTCCCAGAGAATAATTATATTTTAGAGAAGAGAACATTGCAGTTTACTGATTTATTGATTGATGGGATTATACAAAAGTATTTATAGCAATACTTTTGTAAAAGCAAAAAACTAAAAACAAACCTACTGAGAAATGAATGTAATGGAATATTACTGTGTTGTAAGATATTATGAATGTAATAAATGTAGAGAAGCAAGAAAGATCTACATAAAATGATGCAGAGTGAAGTGATTAGAATCTGAAAAACAATACATGTGATACTACAACAATATACATGGAATGAACTCCACACACTAAAAAATAAAAAAATAAATGTAACAAAATTATAAAGATCAAATATGACTTGCATGAAAAGATATGAAGATGCCTCAAATTATACCCTTCATGGAGATGAGAGGTCCACAGATATTTTCTGACTTATCCAATGTAGAGGTTATTTGTGTAGATTTTTTCTTTTTCTTTTTTCTGATTTTCAAAAATGCCACTTGCTACATGGAATGACCTTCTGGGAAGGATATGGGAAGTGATGCTAGGGAAAGCATGATGATGTATAAAACAAAAGGCATCAATAAAAACAAATAAAAGAAAGATATGTTCTTTAATTATATTCAGCAGTAGAAAAGGAAAATAAAATGACCTAACTAAATAGGGAGAAATATTAATAATGAATATCCATAAAGATGGAAGTTTTTGAATATTTAAAAGCAATTTACAAACAATGTGCTTGAAAACAAGCACAAATAAGAAACAGGAAGGCAGGAGACCAAATAAGGTTAGAAGGAGAATTAGAAAGATTATGTATTCAAATTCACAATCACTGATGATCTAAACCTTCTGGAATTGGGATGAAATCATCTTGGAGACAATAGCTAGGAATTCTAAAAAGACTCATAGAAAATTTAATGGTTCCTCCCAGTTTTCCATGCAAAAGGTCATCAAGCATCCAATTTGAAGAGCCTACTTATGCTTTATGTCATCAACAAAAATTCTGATATGCCTATGTCTGAAAGTGACATTTAAGTGAAAGTCACTGTACACTGGCCTACATTCATTAACAGACTACACTTACTGACTCTAATGATATATTTATTGAAGAATTAATATCTTACACAAAGAACAGTACCATTTGACTCTCCCAGATCTGCTTTGGTATTAACTTTTATAGCACATAGTTTATCTTCTCTGGTGAATCTGTTGGAAACATCATGAAATAAATTTCATGTGCCAAATAACATCTTTCTGTATAGTACAATGGGAAGTGATTAATCTAGAGTAAGATGGACCTGAGTTCAAATTCTAACCATCACTGGGATATAAAAATAAGAAAAATAATTAGAAACATATAGTGCTTACTATGTTCCAGGTCCTATTCTAAGCAAAGCAAAAGATAGTTTATGCCCTTCAAAAAGTTTACAATTTATTGGAGGAGACAACATGAAAACAATTATATACAAACAAACCGTTTGTTTATATGCATTGATAAGTTGAAAATAATCAACAGAATTACAGAACATTAGGAAAAGCTTCTCACAAAAAGCAGGGTTTTAGCTGAGACTTGATGGAAGCCAAGGAATCCATAAGGCCTTTAAGAAGGGAGTCTGAGGCATAATGAATAGTCAGAGAAAATGGCTCCAGTAAGGAGATGACCTGTCCTGTGAGAGATATAGTAAGGAGGCTAGTGTCACCGAATTGCAGAGTGTGTTAACAGGAATAAGAAAACTGAAAAGGCAAGGAGATGTCAGGTTATGGAGGGTCTTTAAAAGCTAAAAAGAGGGTTTTTTATTTATTTTATATTTATATATATAATATAATTATATAATATATAATATTTATATATAAATATTATAAATATTTATATTTATATCTGATCCTAGAAGCAACAATGAACTAATGGAGTTAGCCGAGGGGTAACACAGTCAGACCTACAGTTTAGGAAGATCAATTTTGATAGCTGAGTAGAAAACAGATTTCCATGAGAGGACACTTGAGGTTGGGGGATCAACCAGAAAAACTAACTGCAGTAGATCAGGTAGGAGATGATAACATTATGCCCCAGGCTGGTGGCAATGTTAGAAGAGAGAAGTTTGTGAGAGATGTTGAACAGGACAGGATTTGATGACACTAATATCATTGATAAGTTCAAATCATCTGATCCAGTTGAACTATATCCTAAAGTCCTGAGACATTGTCCATAATCTTTAAAAAATTGTGAAGGAACAGCAAAGATACCATAAGGAAAGGGAAGAGAAATGGAGGTTTCGATTTTCAAAAAAGAGAAGAGAGTCTTCAAATAAACTCTAAGTCAGCAAGTTTGACTTAAATTGCTGACAAAATTCTAGATCATCTGATGAAAAAAAAGGTTTAGGAGAGCTCCAGTCAGAACATGTGTTACAATCCTGATCTGCTGCTCCTTGGCTGGATGCCCTCCCTCTCAATGGGTCTCAGTTCCTTCATCTATAAAAGATGGGAGGAATAAAACAAGGCCTGTAAGATGCTCCCAACTCTGAGTGTGACCATGTGGTGCAGCAGAGAGCACCTCAGCTTCTGGAGGCACAGAGTCCGTCCGGGCTTTCCTGGCAGCTTACTGCCTGTGCACTCCAAGATAAGTTAATGAACTTCTCTGAGGCTCTGGCTTCCTTTTTCTCCATGAGAAGGGCTAGACTAAATGGCTTCCAAACCCCCTTCCAGTTGCAAATCTAACAACTATTTCCTAGTTTATTTTATTTTTTTTTTGACAGGGTGACTAAACTAGAAAATAAGGGGAATGTTGTAAATATTGTTTACTTGGATTTTAGTAAAGATTTTCATAGTCCACTAGGAAATACCCTAAAAGTGATTATCCAGTCACTAAACACCTAGAAGTGGGGGAACATCCTTCCTAAGACATCCCCTTCCACTTTAAGATAGCTCTAATTTTGGAAAATTCAGAGAAGACATGGAGTGGATCATCATGCCATAAGATACACTTAGAAGTAATTAAAGTCAAGGTCCACAGTTCATTATCAACTTGAAAGAAAATCTCCAGTGGAATGCCCCAGAGATCAGGGCTTAGTACTCTGGGATATTTAAAATTTTTATCAAGGATATGGATAAAGGTTATGTAGAAGGCATGTTTACCAAATCTGGTTATGACAAAAGATGGAAAGACAGGCAGAATCTAACCTGATAGGCTAGATCATTGGTTGAATCTATTTAAGTAAGATTTAATAAAGCAAGAAATACAACTATGATAAACCTGATTCTCAGCATTTCAATGAACCAAGGCAATTCAAAACTTTGGATGGAAAAACACCATTTATATCCAGAGAGAGAACTATGGAGATTGAGTGGGGATCAATGCATATTATTTTCACCTTTTTTTTTCTCTCTCATAATTTCCCCCTTTTATTCTAATTTTTCTCTACCAATATGATTCATATGGAAATATGTAAAAAATGAACAAAAATCTAAAATATATGACCTAATAAGTAAATAAATGATTTTTAAAATAGGGCTAGACATAAAGGTTTACAACTGAATTACAAAAGTTAAACTTCTCAAATATACAAGTATAAGATGGAATAAGGGAAGACAACAGTTTATCTGACAAATATCTGAGAGCTTTAGCGGACTATAAAATCAATATAAGCTAACAGTATAATATGGTAATCAAAAATGCTTTAAGAGAAACATATATAAAAGATGGCAATAGTACAGGTTAAGGATTTGTGGAAAAACAGACACCTGAGCATAGTGCTGTGAATTGGTCCAATCCTTTTGGAGAGAAATTTAGAATGATACAAAGAAAGCAACTAAAATGTCTAGACCCAGAGATTCCACTGCCAGGTATATTGTCCCAAGAAGGTCAATGATAAAAAGGAAAGCCCCATATAATCAAAATATAATCACAAATATTTATAGCAGTCCTTTTTGTAGTATCAAAGGACAGGAAATAAAGTAGATGCCCATCAACTGGAGAATGGCTATACAATTTGTGATAGATTAACATAATGGAATATTAATGGTCTATAAAAAAGATGAGAAGATACAGATATTATATAAGTATGTGTGTATGTTTGTATATATGTATACACACACATATACCCCTACTGATATACCCAAATAGCCATGCCCTTAATTTAGACAAAAGGTGATGGGGGCCTAAATTAAGGTGATGACTGTGTAAGTGAAGGGCAAACATAAGTAAACAATCAATTAATTATCCACAAGGCAGTACTCATTGGTGCCAAGACTATACTAGGTACTGGGGATACAAACAGAAAAATGAAATAATCCATCCTTTACATGAGCTAACATGCAATAGGAAGTACATACATAAGTACAGCCAAAATAATTATAAAGAGCATGAATACAAAGAGTCTAAACCCAAGAGAGTTTAGAAGAAAGGGTCCTGGCAGTTGATCAGGAAAGGTTTCAAGTGGCTCTTTAGCTGAAGATGACAGAAAAGAGGTAATCTAGAAGACAGAGGTGAGGAGGAATGTCTTGTATGAGGAATGGCTAGAGCAAAAGTATGGACACAGAAGACAGTGTCATTTGTGAGGAAGAGAAATGAGAAATGTCGCTAGATCATTGAAAAAATTGTATTGATAAAGCTGTTGTAGAGACAATGCTCTACATTGACATGACAATGACATGTACATGTACATTAGAAATGACAAAGTTTGGCAACCTGCAGGATAAGTGTATGAGCAAAAAAGTCATGAGCAGAGGATGATTCCAAAGCAGTGATCATAAGAATAGAGGAACATTTTTCCCATCTTTTCAGAGATCAGGAAAACTGCATATAATATAAAGTGGTGGTTGTTTTTAACATGTTGCTTAATTTTTCTAAAATATTCTTCCCCCTTTTAAAATTTTTAGATAGAGAAGATGGATTTCTGGGAGGGGAAAAGAAGGATATATACTGAACCGTAGATAATACAAAATCAAAGATATCAATAAAATTTGCCCATTAGTCCTAGATGTTTGGCTTTCAGGAATTGGTAGGTAGTCCCACTCTACTCTATCCTGGTCAGATCACATCTAATCCAGTAATAAAAATACTAACTAACAAGAACAACAGGAACAGCATTTATAGAGTACTGTAAGGTCTGCCAAGTGCTGTACATATGTTATCTTATTTGATCCTCACAAAAGCCCTGGGAGGTTGGTGCTCCTGTTTTTCTCATTGTAAATAAGAGGAAACAGGTTGGGAGAAGTTCAATGATTTGCCAAAGGTCACATAGTAAATATCAAGTGTCTGAGATGGGATTTGAATTCAGAATTCAGTTCCTGGGCTTTTACCCACTGTACCCCCAGCTTTTTTGAACTCCATATACTAGGAAGGCACTTCGGATAGTAGCTGATGCCAAAAAGAAGATTAGTTTAAGAAACTAAGGATGTTTAAAATGGAGAAAAGAAGATAAGCCAAATGACACAGTGCATAGAGTGCTAGACAGGGAATCAAGAAAGCCCGAGTTTGACTTTTGTATCCCAGCTGGATCAGTTGCAGCTGCAGATAAATGAGTACTAGTTCAGTACATCTCTAAGACACCAACTCAGCAAGAAGCGTTTTTTAACTCTGGAGTTAAAAAAAAAATTCACACATTAGAAATACAAAAAGATCCAATGAAGCCTCAAAAATTAACTCTTTTTAAAATTTACTTTATCACATTTAGCAGTGTGACCTGAAAAATGGAGAGAGTTAATGGAATTAGGAGAGCAAGTAGTTAATTGTGGAAATCGAGTGAACCACAACTATCTTGTGACTCATTTCTGGAGTTAGTTCAATTCTCTTTCTTTTCAATTATGGGTCTAGTCTGATTTCTGTCTGGAGAGAAAACTATATTCAACTGTGGGAATTGGGAGAAAACCTTGTGGCATTGTTTGAACCCAGCCTTAAGTGTCTGGGAAGCTGGATCATCCCCACCTGCTGTTCAGAGACTTTTAACTAACTCTAAGTAATACTGACCAGAAACTCGAGTTAGATTCAAAGATTTATATATGAAGTTTTCTCCCAATTGTACATCTCAAGCAATCTATATGTCTTTTCCAAAAATTGGTCCAATACTGAGCAATCATTTGCTGTTTCCATGTTCCTTTGATTGCTCATAGACCCTTGTGGAGACTGGGACATCTCAGGGAATCACATGTGTTCACTCTTCTCTCCCAACTTGGAAAAGTCCCTAATCTTTCATACAGTCAGAAATCAGAATGTTACCTAGTTTCCTTTTAACTGACTGGTTTTATAGATAGTTTTAATGCATAAAAGTTTGTCTCTCCATGTATTCAAGGGCCAAAGCTAAGCTGAGAAGCTCTGGACCCTGTGTGTTGGGCAACTGCTAGGCCCAGCTTTAGAACTTGCTAAGCCTAACCTTAGTTTCCTTAGTCATTTCACCTTTCATCCTCCAGAGGCCCTGGGGAAGTCACAACGTCCCTGTGCCATTTTCTTCATATGTAAAATGAAGATAATAAAAGGACCTACCTCAAAAGAATTGTTGTGAGGATCAAAGATTCTATTTGGAAAGTGCTAAGCAAACCTAAAAATGCTAAGTAAAAGCTAGTGATTATCATCATGACTTCTGAAGGACATGAAAGATGTCTTCAAAAATCTAAAGGACAATAAAATAAGGAGCCTATCTTTTAACAATCTCACAGAATTATTGCAAAGAAATGTCTTTATAAAGAAATCTTAAGCATATAAATGTGAACGATTTTTTTTTAATTGCTGAAATTTTTTAATAGGTTCTTAGTACTTCTTAGTTGACAATGTAAATAATTTATATCACAGGATTTTACTCTATCAATGAAGCTCACTTGAGATTTAAAAAGCTTTGAAGACAAACAACAGCATTAGTTCTTATTCCAATAAATGTTCCAATTTCCAAAATATGACTAGTTGGGATTACATTTTCCATCCTTTCAAATCAATGAAAGAAATTAGGTAACTAGATCCATACTTACTAAAGCCACAAATATCTCTATAGAACATTCCACAGGCTAAATAAAATTTTTAATAGTTAAAAGTTTGTCTTTTAAAATTATACTTTAGTCCTACATTCTTTGAGAGCAAAGGAAAATTGACTTATGGATTTAATTTAATTTGATGTCCTGGGCTAAAGAAATAAGTGTAACTACCCTCATGTTTACTTGTATGTTTAGCTTTGAAGAACAATCTGTTCTCATTGGTGGAGGGGTGGGGTTGCTAGATTTTACTTTCTTACATAATATATTCTTGAATAATATTTTTATGAATTACAAAGCCACACTAAGTTGTAGAATTTTGTAGTGTTTAAAAAACTTCGCTACTTCAAGGATCCTTGGTTTGCGATCATTCTCCCCACCAAGGTAAATTACTCTACAACTAAATATGTGGTCTTTAAGACCAAAAAATTCATCACCTGCAACTAGTATGGTGATGAACACCTCCAAACTTAGCTAGCTTGATTCTCAGATGATAGCGACATAGTCTATCGCCAAATCTAAAAACAAAAGCTTTCCAGCTTTGTAAGACTTCGACGAGACTGCTTGCTCTAAAATCAAATCATTCAAGAGCCTTGGAGTCAAAAGCACCTCACAATTAAACATCTATAGTACAATATCACTATATATTTTTAAAAAATAACCAATCCAACATATTTGTTATCTTCACCAATTTACAGTATGAGGTAAAATCTCACATTTTGAAATTTCTTCTTTATGTGCCCTACACATATGGTGCATAACAAAAATTAAAATCTTTAGCTTATTAAGGCGACTTTGAAAGACGCAACTTTTAAACTTACTTTATAGTTGCTGTAACTTAAAGAAAAATACAAAGCCTCAGGGATAGAAGATACAGAGCTAGCAATCTGAGAATACATATTATATATAATTGATCTCATTATTGAGCAAAATTGAAAACAATTGATACTCTAATAGTCAATTAGATTATATGTCTATAAATCCAGTCTAATAAATGGCCTTTAGATTAATTCCCATTCCCATTACCTGCCTGTAACATAGCCTTAAATTTGCCTATTGATGTTAGAATACTAATTCTTGTGAATCACATATATAAAAACATATAAATATATCAAATAAATATATAAGCAAACAAATAAATAAAGGGGGGGGTCATTATTCAACAGCAGAGATGCTTAAAGGACAAATCAAACTTGGTGGTCAGTTTTTAACTTTTAAAAAGCTAATTAGTCTGTTAATCTAAAAACCATGTCTATGGTTAAAAATCCTATTTAAGGATAAATCCTAATCTCTTTTCATACATACTTTCTCATTACCAACAAAACAGCCTTTGATGTCACAAAGTACACAGAATATGCTTTTCCTTATAAGCTCAAAGCTAAGCACCTTGTATCAGTGAAATAATTACTCAGGTTGAGGATTAGTTTAGAAATAGAATGGCATTTTTGTACGTGTACTCACTTGACACAACAGCAAATTACAGATGTCTGTTCATATCTCCACCCTTTCTTATTCTCCTTGCATAGTACAAGTGTAAATGTGAGAAACTGTCTCAAATTCAAATGGTTCCACATATTCTGTGGGTGTTACACAAAATTATCATAAATTATATGTTTTACATGGAATTTAAAATTATTTAGGTCAAGAAATGAGAGCCTGTCACTATCTCATATTAAAGACATTTTTGCTAATACAACATGATATCTGGAAGGATTCACAGTCTCCTTTTATAGCATGCTTTAGAAAAATAAAAAATACTTAAAGATGATAAAAATCACTTAACCTCCACTCATATTCTTCCTTAAAAAAAAAAGCAAAAACTGTTTGACAAGCAGCAACAGGTTAACAGGTTATGTTGCTTATTTACAAACCAATTAACTACAAATAATCAGGTAAGACCTGCAGAAATTATAGCTGCTTTCTCAGTGTGGCCAGATAATTTCCAGGTATAATACGTACCAGGAAATAAGAGTTCAAAAACCTTTTTTCTTAGTGAAAAAAAAATGTAAGGAAAGATTTGACATAGTCCTTATAATTCAGTGAAAATGTAAGCTATATAAATATACTCATTTCATATACATACATAAATTTATGTAATAGTTTCTAAAATCAAAGCTAAAAGTTGTCACTGAAAATAGACAAATAACTGGCAATATAGGCGTTTCCTCCACTAAAGCAACAGATAATCAAATGGTAAGTTAGTAAAGATGTTTTAGAGAGTGGCCAGAAGTATGAAGAAGTTAAGGGACTTGCCAAGAGTTATACAGCAAGTTATCATAGGAGGGATTTCAAAAGTCCTTTTTTCAAAATTTTTCTTTGAATCATAAAACTATCTCTCTGAAAAATTATTTTTATTTTAGACTGAAAATTTATGTCATATATTAGATTACTTGCTGTCTAGGGGAGGGGATTGGAGGAAGGGAGGGAGAAAAATTTGGAAGGATTTTGCAAGGGTAAATGTTGAAAACTATCTTTGCATACGTTTTGAAAATAAAAAACTATTATTTAAAAAAAAGAAAGAAAAGTTATGTCAAATAACAGAACTCAAAACTAGCTGTAATATATAAATTCTTCCCAATTTAAACCAAAATATTAGAAAATGAATTATTACAAATCCTATTATTTATTAATTTAGCATTTGGGGACTAAGGAGGTATCACTGTATAATAGAAAGAACCTTGCACTGGGAGTCAGGAAAATGGTCCTAAGAAGAGAAAGAAGGCCAAGTGACCCTAGGTCAAAAAGGGTTAGGGGTGGGAATATAAGTGGGGATTCTAGACTGTGAAGGACCTTGATTCTGTATTTGATCTTGATTGTGTTAGGGAAACACTAAGTTAAAGGAGTAGAATGACTTTTGATTTAGAAAAATCACTGGTGTGGGGCACCTAGATGGCGCAGCAGATGGAGCACCAGCCCTGAAGTCAGGAAGACCTGAGTTCAAATCTGACCTCAGACATTTAACACTTCCTGGCTGTGTGACCCTCGGCAAGTCACTTAACCCCAATTGCCTCAGGAAAAAAACAAAAGAAAAAAAATCACTCGTCACCGAATAGAGACAGAATGGATTGAAGGGAAGGGGAAGAGGTCAACCAGACTCATGACAAGCAAACTAACTAGCAGGCTATTGCAGTAATTCAAATGTGAGAAGATGAAAACATATACTAGAGTAATAACATTATTACAGGAGAGAAGGGGATGTATTTGAGAGATGTTACAAAGGTAAAATCTACAGGCTTTGGCAAGAGTCTGAATATATAAGAAGTCAGAGGTATTGAGGAGTCAAGGAAGACCCTCACAACCTTGAAAGTTGTGAGCTTTCAGGACTGGGAAGGTAATGGTGCCCCCTCAACAGTAGTAAGGAAGTTTGGAAGGGAGTAGCATTTAGGTAAACGATAATAATTTCAGTTTGAGATATGTTAATAAATAGCTATTGACTACTCTTAGCAGATTAGAACATTGAGCAAATTTATTGAGATGAAATTTAACAAGGATGATGAATATTCTTAAACTTCGGTTAGAACAAATTAGCTTCACAAATACAAGGTGGGAAGATGTGGATATATAGAAGCAGGTCCTATGGAAATGATGTGGGGTTTTTAGTGGACTACAAGATCAGTATGAGTTAAAAGTGATGTGGCAGGTAGAAATAAATGTAACCTTGACTATTCAGAATAGCACAGCTTCCAGGAATAAAGAAGTGATTATAACTGGATATTAGCTTTAGTTACGGGTGTAAAAAGCTTAGAAGGACCCTGGTAAATGAAGAATACCTAGCAAAGAATGCCTAGGATGGCAAACGGCCTCAACATCATAACTTATAGGTGGAGGACCTGAAGAACTTTAGTCTGGAGATAAGCAGACATGGGGGAGGAGAGGGGAGACTGCTGTGTTCTAAGGAAAATACTGAATTTGGAGGGTGTGGACTGGAATCCCAGCTCTTCTACTTTCTGCACATGAGATCTCAGAGATATCAGTAAACCTTTCTGAACTTCAACTTCCTAGCTAAGAATCTAGGGACTTGGAGCAGATGAACACTGAGGTCACATTCAGCCCTTATCTATGATCCTATGACGTGAAAACTCCCTGTTGTAATTAAAGGGCTCTCAAATAGAAGACATTATAAATGTGCTCTGCTTTGCCTAAGAAAGAAAAACTGGCAGAAAGAGATGGAAGTTGAAAACAGAAATGATGAAAATAAACAAACTTCCTAAAAGAGCTATCCAAAAGTGAAATGGATTACCTAGAAACACTTGAGGTGGGGGCTCCTATCTATTAAAGTCTTTATGTCAACAAGAATAAATAATCACTTTTTGCAGATGTTGTAGAAGGCATTCTAGATCAGGCACAGATTAGCTTAAAAGATGTTTGAGGTTCCTTCAAACTATGACATTCTGTGATTCAACATGATGAAAATTCAGCAGCATTAAGAATCTACCATAATAATACTTCTATAAAGACTTCAAAAGATTTCCAACTCCAGATTAAATTTAAATTCACAGAAAAAAAGAGAACTTTCCCTTCATTATACATTAACCTTCTAAAATCTAAAATCAACATTCTTCTCACTCAAGAACTATGTACCTAGTAAAGATATTGGTGATTCTCATATCAACACATGCACCACTAGAGGCCACCACACTTCATTAAACATGTTGCTATGTTTTTGGTATTAAAAAAGGTATTCATTTTCAGGAGGTTAAAGCAGGAAGTAACTTTATTCCTAAATGGTTCAAATCTCATAAAAGTCTTTAAAATACAGTACTATTATCCAAGGCAAACAATGATTTGAATATATTACATTTATGTAATAACTACGATGTCCTAATTCAATGATTAGATTGAATATCACACTAATTAAAGATTTTACAGGGAATCAGTATATAATACCCTTGTGAGCAGACTATACAACTTAAAAACTTTATGAAACCTTAATTACCCCTGTAATTAGCAACAGAAATTATCTTCCACAACCAGCACATTTTCAGAAAATAGCTTCCATGTATAAACAAATTATAGTTTTGAATTGTAGACTACTAAATCATATTTATCTTAACCTAGAAACAAATGTAGTTAACATGCTAGAGAAAAAATTTATGAAATCACAATTATTTTAATCTTTTAAATTATGAAAAATATTTCTGGGAGAAAAGATTTAGGATTTTTTATTTTTTGAAGTATTTATTATTATTAAGAATTATGGTGAGTAGGAACTAGATTTATATTTATATTTATATTTATAAAAAGGGCAACTAATCTCAAATTCAAACCCGTAAGAACTTTCAAAATTCTACTTTAAGGAAAAGGCAGAATCAGAAAAGACAAAAAAAGTTTAATCATAAACCAAGACATAATTAGAAACCTCCCAATTTCCCATTGGTAGGGCCAAGCTGTAATGTGTTGTGGTAGGAAGACTATGTAAGAAAATCTAAGTTCATGAATTTTTGCTGTGTCATTTGTTATAATTTCTTGGATAAGTCATTCAAATGTTCTGCCTGTGTTTTCTCTTTATGCTCATGAAAAGCATAAATGTATGTTTCTACATATAGTGAGTGTCTCTACAATTTACTTCAAAATGATTATGAAGATCAAATGAGACAATGTATTAAAAAACTCTGTAAACCATAAAGTATTACATAAGTATATGTTATTATAATATATATGTTTTATATATATGCTATTATTATTATTGGTTCTCCTAGTATTCTATACAAATATCTCCTATATTACAGACAAAGAGAGTCCAAGGTGTTGAAAAGTTATTTCAAGACCACATCATTCCCCTATGCAAAAGCCTACTGGCTTTTCACTCTTAATTCTTAATTCTAGGATCAAAAATAAATTCCCCTGTTTAGCAATTTAAGTCCTTCACTACACAATCTAACTCCAACCTATCTAAACCCCTCTTCCTTATCCAATCAGATGGCCTTCTTATTGTTCCTTAAATACACCATTTCATTACCTATCTTCAAAACTTTGAACAAGCTGATCTGATCCCCTTGCCAATTCACTTCCTCTTCACCCCCACCACCTGTCCAAAGCCCTTCCTAAGTCCCCCAACTATTAGTGCTCTCTTTCCCAAACTACCTGGCATTTATTTGTATATACTTATATGTATACACACTGTTTCTTTAACAAAATATGAGTTCCATTATGTTAGCGAGAATTTCCTTTATATCTTTGTATCACAAATTTAATTTTTTAAAAATATGCTAAGTATAAAGTAATTGAGTTACTGACTTAGTTTGTCATCGCTTCATGCAGCTATCTCTGACATTTATAGAAGAATTGATGTGACTTAATGGAAGGAGTTTCCATACTGAAAGTTCCCTATACTAATGAATGCACTGGTCTGGATGAGAAAAAAAAAAAATATATTTAAACTCCTCTTGAACTGTCCTGTTTCACTTCCTTGGGATTAAAGCCTCAGAATTATATATATAAAAGAAGAAAATCCTCAGAATTAAAATGGTAATTCTTTAAACTCCTCTTGAACTGTCCTGTTTCACTTCCTTGGGATTAAAGCCTCAGAATTACCTAACTACTACTGAATCCTCTAAGTCAACCCCTCATAAATAAAATTTCATATGCTGTAGGTAAAACATACTGTACATACTATACTGTAAGTACATATTGTAGATAAAACAATTTATTGACATAAATTTGTGATCAAGTTAGCAAACTTCTGATATCTGCCTAAAGAAGCAATATATCTGTACTACCAATGTGAACAAAATATATATTATTACTGTAATTATCCATGTATGTGTTATCCTTTTCCTAGACAAATCAGCTCAAAAAGAATAAGAGATGTTTGTTATTTATATTTTGGAGTGCTCCCAACATCTAGCTCAGTTCTCTCTGCCCAGTGGATAAATTATTGCCAAGTTGAATTATTCAATAATTCTATTGATTTTCTTTTTATTTAAATACAAATACTCTTGTGATTTTCATAATAACAATAGCTAACATGTAGCACTTTATTGTTTTAAATAACTTTACATAGATTATCACATTGGTTCTTACAATAAACCTAGTCAATTATGTGTTTTTATTAATTTTATTTTACAGATGAGGAAACTGAGGCTGAGAGAAATTAAGTAAGCAAAAACATAATAGGTGTTTCATAAGAGTTTACTAGGTCTTAGGTACTGTCCTAGACTATGGAGATATCAAAAAAAAGAGCAAAAGCAATTGCTATTATCAAGGAGCTCACATTATGACAGAGTAAACAACATTCAAACAAATGGAAAAATATAAATGGGGTAAATTGGAGGTAACTCAGAGCAAAAACATGAGCATTTGAAAGAACTGAGACAGGTTTCTTGCAATCAAATTTCAGCCCAATTGAAGGAACTAGAGAATCTAGAGAGCATGAAAATCAGAACAAAGAGCATTTTAACAGGGAGATAACCAAGGAAAAGGCAAGTCCAGATACAGAAGAACTGCCTAGTTGTACAATGCCAGCAGGGATCTTTGGCAGGACTTAAACTTAGGTCTTCCTGACAGCAAATTCAGCACACCCCTAAAAGATATTCACAGTTACATATGGCTATAAAATTTTAATAGGGTATTGACTTTAGAAAAGATAAAAATACAGATGTTTTCTTTATGCTGTTTTAACTATTCTGCAAATATTTTTAATGAACCATTTAAAATATGTGGATGTAAATTATAAGATTATGAAAATATAAATATTATAAATAACTTATTCCATATCTAAATTCACTCCACTCTGACAGTAGCTAGGAATGCTTATTTTGGCTAATCTTCTAAGTATATGAAAATTGGAAGACCCACAAAGACCATATTGCGGAGCAAGAAAAGTGTGATTTCCACAGCTGTTTCTGACCTTAAACACATTTTTTAGAAAATAAATTTAAATTATCAGAAGAAAGTTGTTTTTAATATTTAATGAATATCCAAGTGTAGTATATCTATATAATATATACATCCCTGGTCTGCCAAAATGGGTTACATTTTAACAATGGAAGACTCAAACGATTAAAATAATCCATACATTATCAGAGAAATGCCAAAGAAACTAGGAGCAAATTTTACTTGTCTAATGAATTTATGGATTATCTACTCTGGGTCTTATACTCTACTAAGTGCTAGAGGATAGGTAAAATATAAGATACAAAATCTGACCTAAGGAAGATGCCAAGGTAGAAGAAAAAGTCAAACTTATAAAACACTATAGAAGTGAGTTTTCAAATAAGTATTATCCTTGGTTGGTTGTTGTCCCTCATTCTTGAAGAGGATCAAAATAACATCACCATGTTAGAGTCAAGTTAGTGTGTCCGACTATGGTTGATCAGACTAATATAAGCTTGGAATGTTCTGCTACAGGTCAGACACAAATAGTCCATATGAGCATTTGGGGTAGCTTCTCTAATTCTGCGCATCTTATGTTTCTTTGGGCTAATTCAATTCTGCTTTGCTCATAGAACACTGTACTTTCTCTGATAAGGGTATGCCGTGATGGGCAGTGCTATGCCAGTGTCTCCCATGTCATAAAATTGATTATAAAGTTCTTAAGAGATACCTTGAGCGTGTCCTTGTATAACTTTTCCCAACCACCTTGTGAGCTCTCTCCCTGTATGAGTTTTCCATAAAATAATTTAAAATAATTCCATAAAATAAAAAAACACACATTTGGCATTCGAACAATGTGGCCAACACTGTACTCTCTGCAGTATAGTTGGAAAGCTTGGCAGTTTAGTTTGAGAAAGGACCTCAGTGTCTAGTATCTCATCCTGCCAGGTGATCTTTAGAATCTCCCTAAGACAATTCAGATGGAAGCAATTCAGTTTCCTGGCATGGCACTGGTATTCTATCAAAGTTTCACAGCATCCAGCAATCAACATAATCAGCTCTAATTTCCTTCCTGCACTTCAATTTGAAATCACCAACTGCCCACTAGACATATATCTAAATGCTTTATCAACATCTTAAACTCAACATGTCCAAACTAGCATTCATCTTTCCCCCCAATTTTACCACCACCATCCCTGCCCTTCCAAATACCATATTCTATTGAAGACTCTACTACCCTAGGAGTTAACTAAATTCATAATGTCTGTGCCAGGCTTAACCCTTTCCTTTTCAACAACTTCAACATCTACTCTGTCATCAAACCTCAAAGATTCTTTTACATATCTCTCCTTTATGAACTCTTGTTTACACTCACATTGACATCACCCTAGTTCAAGCCTTCGTGAACCCTCACCTGTGAGGGTTTTTTTTTTAGTAAGTTTATTGGTCTCCTTGTTTTCCTGTCTCTTCCCAATCCAATGCATCACCCACATAGTTACCAAAATGTTTATCTTAAGGCAGAATAAGTCTGACCATGTCAGTCCTTGCCTGTAAGAGAAAATATAAACTGTTCATTCTGCACTTAGCTGCCAAAGTGATCTTCTCAGAGTGTAGGTCTGATCTACTAAATAAACTGAAATCACTCTCAATGATCAAATATAAGATGCTTTTTAGCATTTAAAGTCCTTCACAAAGTAGACCCTTCCTAACCTTTCCAGTTTTCTTATATTTTACTTCCTGATGATCCTTCACTCTTTCTTGCACAGAACACTCCATCTCCCAACTCTGTCCCTTTTAAATGTCTCTGTCCCCTATCTGAATGCTGTCCCTTCTCACTTACACCCACTGACTCTTCCTTCAAACCTCAATTCAAATCCTCCCTTCTACAGGAGGCTTTTCCCAGTCCCTCTTAATACTAGTGCCTTCCCACAATAAATTGGGAAAACATTTTTACAGTTCAAGGTTCTGATAAAGGCCTCATTTCCAAAATACATAGAGAATTGAAAAAGGCCTAGAGAGACTTACATGAACTGATGCAGAAATGAAATGAGCAGGACCAGAAGATCATTATACACTTCAACAACAATATTATATGAGGATCAATTCTGATGGAAGTGGATATTTTCGGCAATGAAAAGATCCAATTCAATTTCAATTGATCAGTTATGAACAGAACCAGCTACACCCAGAGAAAGAACAGTAGGAAATGAATGTGGACTGTTTGTTTTTGTTTTTCTTCCCAGGTTATTTTTACCTTTCTAAATCCGATTTTTCTTGTGCAATAAGAGAGCTGTACGGATGTGTACACATATATTGTATTTAAGATATACTTGAACATTTTTAACATGACTGCCTGCCATCTAGGGGAGGGGATGGAGGGAAGGAAGGGAAAAGTTGAAACAGAAGTAATTGAAAGGGACAATGCTGAAAAATTACCCATGCATATGTTCTATCAATAAAAAGCTATACTAAAAAAAAAAAAAATACAATGCCTTCCTTCAAAGATTACCATCTATTTACTCTGTATATATTTTGTATATACAGTTATTGGTATGTTATCTCCTCAATTACAATGTGAGCCCCTTGAGGACAGGGGTTATTTTTGCCTTTCTTTGTATGCCCAGTGCTTCACACAGTGCCTAGCATAAAGCAAGTGCTTATTAATGTTTGGTGATGGTGATGTTGACAATTGTTTCCCTTTACAAAGTCTACATTCCATCCAAACCGAACCTAGCTGGGACCCAAGCTCCACAGTGAATGTTCCCAGTACACTGGCATGACCCATTCTTCTCTACCTGGAATGGACTTCCTGCCTAAAAGCCACCTTGTAGAATCCTTGTCTTCCTTCAAATCTCAATTCAATACCAACACTTCTCTGAAGACTGGCCTGATTTCCCTAGGTGCTAATGTTCATTCTCCCATATTTAACTGCCTTTCTTCTCAACTATATGATGATTCAAGGCAATTCCAATAGACTTGAGATGGAAAGTGGATGCCCCTCAACTGGAGAATGGTTGAATAAATTGTGGTAAATGAATATTATAGAATATTATTGTTCGGTAAGAAATGACCAGCAGGATGATTTCAGAAAGGCCTGGAGAAACTTACACGAACTGATGCTGAGTGAAATGAGCAGAACCAGGAGATCATTATATACTTCAACAACGATACTGTATGAGGATCAATTCTGATGGACCTGGCCATCTTCAGCAATGAGAGGATCTAAATCAGCTTCAATAGAGCAGTGATGAACTGAACTAGGTACACCCAGCAAAAGAACGCTGGGAAATGAGTGTGAACCACTACATAGAATTCCCAATTCCTCTATTTTTGTCCACCTGCATTTTTGATTTCCTTCATAGGCTAATGGTACACTGTTTCAAAGTCTGATTCTTCTTGTGCAGCAAAATGACTGTATGGATATGTATACTTATTTTGTATTTAACATATACTTTAACATATTTAACATGTATTGGTTTATGTGCCATCTGGGGGAGGGGATGGGTGGAAGGAGGGGAAAAATTGGAGCAAAAGGTTTTGCAGCTGTCAATACTGAAAAATTACCCATTCATATATCTTATAAATAAAAAGTTATAATAAAAAAAAAGAAGATGCCATCCACATCCAGAGAAAGAACAATAAAAGCTGAATATAGTTCAAAGCATAATATTTTCACCTTTGTTGTTGTTGTTGTTTGTTCATTTTTTTTCATGGTTTTTTTCCCCTCTTTTGGTCTGATTTTTCTTGTACAACATGACAAACATGGAGATAAGTTTAAAAGGACTGAACATATTTAACTTACATCAGATTGCTTGTTGTCTTAGGGAGAGGGTAGAGAAGGCAAGGTCGGAGAAAAATTTGAAACAGGAAGTCTTACAAAAATGAAAGTTGAAAACTATCATTCCATATACTTGGGGAAAAAATAAAATACTATTGAGAACAAAAGTGGAAAAAATATTGAACTGCATTGTCACAGGTCCCATATATTTACACAATCTATCCCTCTCCTCAGAAGAATACACATGGATTATTTAATTTTTGTCCTTATATTTTGAGTGCCTTGAACATAGTAGGCACTTAATAAATGTTAACTAAATGAATTGCAAATTATATTATTTTTAATAAGGATAATATAAAGTCTTACATCTGGATTCCAAAAATTCTCTTTACAAATACAAAGTGGAAATGACATAGTTAATGACACAGTTCATTTGGAAAAGACTAGGAGATAGGGATGGGAGGGAAGTGGAGTATGAATTCATTATGGGTCAAAAATGTAATGTGTCAGCCAAAAAAAGTTAGTGAACTCTTAGGCTGAATTAAGAGAGACCTAGTCTCTAAGACTAGAGGGGTGAGAGTCCGACTATCCTCTGCCTTGTTCAGAGTAATTTCTGGGTGACATGTTTAAGGAAGGATACTGATAAGCTAGAAAATGATCAGAACCAGATTATAAGGATACTGAAGGCCCCATGATTTTGTCATCTCAGGAATGCTTTAAAAGAACTAGAATAGGAAATAGAAGATTTAGAGAAGACATAATAGCTATCGTCAGAGTTTTTGATAAAGCTAGAATAAAATTTAACTAGCTCAACTTGGCCCATGAGAGCAAAACCAAGAGCAATGAATGAAAATTGTGAAGAGGAAGATTAAAATTTGGCATAAAGACAAGCACACTAACAAGAATTATCTAAATATAAACTTGCTGCTTCATGAGGTCTGGGAGTTCAGATTACTAGAGATCTTCAAGGAGAGAAAGACAGATTACTTGTCTGGCATGTTGTAGAAAGGATCCATAATCAGCTATATTTTGGACTTGTCTCCCAAGTGTATGTTGACTTTGTGAGTGTAAACCATGATAAATAATGTGGTAGTAGTCAGAATGGGAGAATACAGAAGTTTGAGATCACAGAAATTCAGTATTGGAAGAGACCTCAATGAGCATCTAAATCCAACACATACAGGAAAGACTATGGTTCAGTGGAAAGGGTACTTAACTGTATTTGGTGTCAGAAGACTCGAGTCTGTTCTCAAATCTGCCACTTAAGACCTGTGGAGCCCTGACTAATTACCTTAATCCCTCTAGTCTGGTCTCTTTGTGTACCTGGTATATGCTATTTGTGTACATGTTGCCTCTCCCAGTAGAACAGGGGAATCATAATAATGAGCTCCAGGAGGACAGGGACTGTTTTTTCTTTATCTTTGGAGCCCCTAGCACTTAGCATAGTTCCTGGAACTTAGTGCTTAAAAATATGTCTTTATTGATTAATTTTAAGCTCACTTCCAGCTCCAAATCCATAATAGAATGAACACATTTACAAGCCTTAAACAAATCCTCAATAAGCAGTTATCCAATCTCTATTTGATAGCCTCCAACAAATAGACATTTATCATCTCCTAAAACAGCCTTCTCCACTTTAGGGACAGCTCTGTGATGAAATTTTTCTTTATAACAAATCTAAATTTGTCCTATAATTTCCATCCATAGATCATATCTCTGATCTTGGGGTCAAACTTAGAACTCATTTCCCCCATGAAGCTTTTCATGATCCCCTTAGCAAGATTCCCTCTTGCTTTGTTTTGTTTTGTTCCTTCCTCCAAGATATCTAGAGGAATTTATCTGGTTTTCTCTTAAGACACTGCTTTCTGTCACATTTATCAGTACACATACTATATATTCTTACATTCCCAACAATATTAAAAAGTAAGTTTCTTGAGTGCATGCCCATCAATTGGAGAATGGCTGAATAAATTGTGGTATATGAATATTATGGAATATTATTGTTCTGTAAGGAACGACCAGCAGGATGATTTTAGAAAGGCCTGGAGAGACTGGTGCTAAGTGAAGTGAGAAGAACCAGGAGGTCATTGTACATGGCAACAAGAAAACTATACGACTATTGATTCTGATGGGCGTGGCTCTGTTCAACAATGAGATGATTCAAACCAGTTCCACTTGTTCAATGATGAAGAGAGCCATCTACAACCAGAGAGAGGACTGTGGGAACTGAGTGTGGAACACAACATATCATTCTCATTCTTTCTGTTGTTAATTGCTTGCATTTTTTTTTTCTTCCTTCTTTGTTGGAATCCTAGTGTCAACTCAACTTGAAACAAGATGAAAACTCAAGGGAGATGTCAGAATCCTGGTGTTAACTCAATAGAATTGATACCGAGCTTATTGGTTCACACTTTAGAGGGAATCCTTACAAGGTGATAACTTGCTAATACTAATAGACAATGCTTGTGTTCACACCTTTAGAGAGCTCATAAGTATTTAAGTACTCAATGGAGTTCACACGTTTGGGATATTTCGGTTTAGTATGAGCTATCCGAATTTATATCTCCCTTAAGCCCTGCCTCCAGAAGGAGGAGTTAACTTTTGGGAGATCATATATATGGAGGTAGCTCTTAGAGCTTAAGAGAATTACTCCGGAACATTGACTGCAGTCGGAGAGGAGCACTCTGGGAGGAAGCCCACAAGCCCTCTCTTCAAGGCAAGAGAGATTCACTGCATCTTCCACCTTGGTGCTGGCTGAAGGCCGAAGAAAGCAGAGGCAGAAGCCAAGGATAAAGCTGCAAGAGCTCTTAGAACCAAGCAGAGAGATAGGCCTCTGAGCTAACCGGGCTATATTGAAGGACACAATAAAAGATCTGAACTTTTATTAGCTGGCTGTGATTTTGGGTGATTATTTACTTTCAATTGAAACTAAAGCTGCCTCCAGAAAACCTCCCTGAAAAACCCTCTCCTCCAGAGAGAACTCTTATATTTAATATAAAGAACAAAAACACCAACACTTCTTGAGCTGATTTTTCCTGTGCAACAAGATAATTGTATACATATATTGAATCTAACATGTATTTCAACATATTTAACATGTGTTGGACTACCTGCCAGCTAGGGGAGGGGGTGGGGGGAAAGAGGGGAAAATCTGGAACAAAAGGTTTTGCAAGGGTCAGTGTTGGAAAAATTACCCATGTATATGCTTTGTAAATAAAAAGCTTTAATAAAAAAATTAAAAGAAAATTTCCTTTAATGACAAAGAGCATATTTTTAAAAAATCTTTGAATTCCCAGTACAGAGCACTTATACATAGTAGGTATTTTGTAAATGCCTACTGACCTGAAGTGGAACAAGGCTAATCTTCTCTCTTTTTTACCTCAAATTGTATTAAAGACCCATAATGTGACTGAGTATAGAAGAATTTGATGAAATTCAATGACTATGAAGAAAAATTAGGATGTATAATGAGTATAACGTTTAAGGCTCATGTCCAGAAGGGTAAACCTGTCTGAGATCACATGGATCACAGATTTGATCCAGAATGGCAATACCCATACTTGTAAATCTTTATGTTTTTAACTGGAACTGTAGAAAACCTAGCATAGTATCATATGTATATAGGTTCTTTTCAAAATTTTTATTAATCATAATGAGGAAACATCATAATTTGGTAACTTATCACTAGATGAATGTTAGAAACAATGGCAATTTTTTATCTCAAGGACCATGTTTGACTCAAAGGATGGTTAAAAGGGAGCATATCCTGGTGAATTGAGAGCTGTTAGGAAGACTTGTGGTCAAGTTCTGCTACTAAGATGTACTAATTATATGACTTTCAAGATAAGTCAAGACAAAGGCAATATCTCAGAATACTCTCAAACAATTGTCTGCAAAGCAGGGATGAGTTTACATTGTAGAAGAAGTTCCTCCTGGAGCTCTCTCTAGAAATGAAATCATAGTTTCAAAAAACCCCAAAACAAATTAAGAAATCAACTGCTCAAAGAATTTTATATTAATAAGATTGGAAACTATTTTCTACATCACAACAATACTGAAGGAAAATGTCTATAGTAAAGTAATTTTTAAGTCAATAGCTCTACAACTTTTTTTCTATCCAAATATTACTTTGAGGGATTAAAACTAGTTATCCCTCACATTACTACCTAAAATAACAAATAATGAGAAGAAAACCAATGTATTCAACAAGACATCAAAGAAAGGTCTCAAAAATAAATGACCAATTAAAAGCAAAATTATATTCATACCACCATCTATGAGATTTGGCACAGATCAACTGAGAGAACAATACAATTGAGGAACCACTGTTTTAAGTTTAATTATATAGTTCAATTTTCAATATGGAAAACATTTTAAACAATGCTTACGAAAATTCAGCTGTAATTTATCTATAGCTTTCCCTCGTGAAATAAATATAATCAACCATAGCCAAGACTCAAAGGAATCTGGAGACTCATACATGAGAAACTGACAAAATGAAATAAGTCCATAATGAAAAAGAAAGCAAATCCTAATGTGTGGGTATATGCATGTGTGTACATGTACATTTGAGAATGACTTTCACCTGAAAATTCTACAACATATCTTTCTTACCTGTAGGTTACCCATAAAACCACAGAATAATACAACAAAAAACATCTAATTCAGGCCTTTCATTTTTACAATAAATGACTACACTAAGGTCAAGGGAAAAGACATGACTTCCAACGTCAAACACATGTCAGAGTAAATGTCAGAGTTGAAGTTTGAACCCAAGTCTTCAATACTGTGGTCACAGTGCTAATCCCCTGTACCAGGTAGCTCCTAGTACCTTTGACTTTTCAAAGGTTTTTCCACTAAAGATACCTAGTATTGGGAAGCAACATAGTATACTGAGGAGTAGAGGGGGCCAGGAGAGAACCCAAAAACTAAACCAAAAGATTTGGGTCCCAGATCTGACACTGCACTAATATTTACTATTGTAGACAAGTTCAAGTTAATTAACTTTCATCGCCCTCAGGTAATAACTAAAAGAAGGGTACAACTTAACATTATAATGTCTCAAAAAAGTTTGTAAACGTTGTTCACAAAAGAAGTATGAATTATTGTTTCAGCCTTCCACAAAAATAGATGCAAACAATTCACTCTTTTGCATGTAGCTGTTATATACTATACTAGTAGTTGGAATACTAATTTCTAAGACAAAGCATCAAAAAAGGTAGATTGTAACAATTAAGAAAGAAACCAAAAACTTTAGCTATCTAATATTATTTTATTTGTAAAACAATTATCAAAATCTGATAACCTCTAACAACTAGTAAGTTTATGTAAGAACCAACAATAGATTGGGGTCTCGGAAGTAATTCAAAGAATTTCCTGCCCAAAATTTCGTGCTTGACAAATAAAATACCAAACATGTTCATCTGGGATTTGAAAATGCTAAGTCATACAATTCATGACTTTAAAAAAAAAATTTTTAAGGGTCATCAAAATCTGATTTTCAGTGTTACTTAGTATCCCACATCTTATTGCAACATGATACTCTACAAACATAAAGGGAATTTCCTGCTCTCTATCTCACTGTTCATAGAGGTTGTAAATCATAAATAATGATTTAAGAGAATCTAAGAAATTATTTAAATTCAATGTCTACTTATATGAAAAAGTAAGGACCTGCTCAAAAATTATTCCACAAATTGAGGGAAATCTAGTCTCAATAAAGGAACTTTAAGAAAAAAAAGAAAGAAAGAAATAATCAAGTACAGTTATAGGTACAAAAAAGATCTGGAAAATCCCTGGGAGATCATCTAGTCTAATCTTGCAACCAGTATAGTAATTCCTTCATCAGATGACAGAATGAGGAACCTCAGAAGTCATCTAGTTTAAACTCATTTTACAAATGAGAAAACTCAGACCTAGCAAGGTAAAGTGATTTGTTTAAGGTCTGTAAATAACTGGGATCTGTGATACCCCCAAAGGCAAGTCCTTTCCAACTTCCATCTAAGCATTCTAGAATGTAAGAAATTTACTACTTTGGGGACACTCCACATTTTTTGGGCAATTCTAATTGTTAGAAATCTCTACACTGAACAGATAAGAGGCACAGGGAACCTAGAACAAGGAAGATCTGACTTCCCAGCTTTGTGACTCTAAGTCACTTACCCTTTCTAGGGATTAATTTCCTCTACTGTAAAACGGAGGGACTGGACTTGATAACCGCTAAGGTTCCTAAATTTGTAATCCTATGAAATCTGTCTCTTTAACTGCCATCCATTAACCCACTAATACAGTTAAATTCAACTCATACTTTTTAATCTTACTCCCATTCACTGAGATAGGAAATAAGAAGCCTAACCTCCTATCCAAATAGAATCACAGATTTATAATTGGAAAGGATGTTAAGAGATGATTTCAGCCAAACTCTTCATCAGATGAAGAAACCAATCAATCAAAAAGCAATGATTAGATTGTTACTTGTTCCAGATATTGTGGTAGGCCATGGAAACACAAAAGAATGGCAAAAATGATCCCTCCCTTCAAAGAAATCACATTGTAATGGGGACACAAAATGAAAATAACTACGTACATATAACACATGCAGAAGAGATAGGAAGTTATTTCAGAAGGTAAAATACTAATAGCTGAGGGTGGGAAAGTCCTCTTGCAGAAAATGAGATTTAAGCTGAGACTTAAAGAAAACCAGGAGAATTACAAGATGGAGGTGATAAAGGAGAGCATTTCAGGTAAGAGATCCAGCTAGTGCAAAGTTTCAGAGATGGAATGGTGTGTCCAAAGAATAGGAAGAAAGACAATACAGTTAGAATGTGGAGAAGAGTGACATGTAAGAAGATGGGAAAAGAAGGATGGACTCTGGTTATAAATAGCTCTAAATAACAAACAGAAGTCTTTATATTAGATCCTGGAGATCATGGGGAGCCACTGGATATAAAGAGTAGAATGACTTCAGTATCTGGGAAAAGGAGGGATTGGAGAAGGGAGAAGCTTGAGGCAAGGAGACCAAGTTGAAAGTTATTGTTATAGTGGAAAGGGATAAGGGCATGAACTAGAGAGATCACTGTGTAAGTGGAGAGGGGACAGGAAATATTTTCATGGTACAAGAAATAAGATATGGCTATAGTTTCGACAAGGGGAAATAGAAGAAAGAATCAAAGATGACCCTGAGATTGAAAACATAAGTAACTCAGCTGCAAATTTGACAAGCGTGCCTGTGTGCTTTCATCCAAATCACTGATTTAAAAAAATTACTGAGCGACATAGGGCAAAGAATAGAATCTTGGAAAAAAAAATAGAACCTTGGCACAGAGGCCCTTCACCAAGATGATTCTTATTCATTAATGATTAACTTTGAGTTAGATCATTCAGATGCTTCCAAATTCCATTCAGTCATATCAACATGACCTAACCAATATAGGTATCTTACCATTTATCCTAACTCTGCCTCACTTTCATTACCTGGAGCAACAATTTTCAGGATCTCCAGACATCATAACTTCCCCATCTAAAACTTTGATATTTGCCCTGGGTCACAGCTATATTAACTTCTAATTGAAGGGCAAGGCAAAGTTTGCCTCAACTCTCCTAGCTGGCTCCATCAGGGACACTAGAATCTAGTTGGGCAGAGAATACCACTTATTCTTACATCCCTCTATCTCTGACATCCCGAATCTTGATCAAGGAATAACAATCAAATCAGTCTTACCATTGTTACTGGAAAAAAGCATGACAATCTCTGTGATTCTAAGTTTAACACTGTCTAGATCAAAGTTGCCATCCCTGATTACTACTACCTTATTCCTTGTGCCCCTTCATGTTAACCCAGTCCAACTCTATCCATCTTTTATATTGTTCTTTGTGGGATCTTCAGTCTGTTGTTGTTGTTGTTGTTTTAACACACCAACCTTTGTAATAGACCTCTTTCTCTAATGTTCCTTTAATATCTTTGTAGTCTCAGAAACTTGGTTCTCCTCTGAAGACAATGCCCCTGACCACCCTTTCCAATTCGAGAACCTTAAATTCTGCATCTGTAAAATGGGGATAACATTTTAAACTCTGTAAGAGTTTTAGGGAGAAAGAGCTTTGCAGGACTTCTGGTGCCAAGATGGCACAAAGAGGAAGAAACCCTCTAAAGCCCTCCAAACAATTAGAAAACCAAGTAGGAGAAGAAGTAAAACACTTGTGAGGAGGGAAAAGGTTGGTGGGAAGAGAGAGAAGGAGATAAATAAGCAAAAAATAGCATGGAGGAAAACAGTTATCATAACTATAAATGTGAATGGGGTGAGCTCACTCATAAAGTGGATAGCAGAATTAATTAAAAACCAGAATCCTGCAACATATTGTTTACAAGATCCTTCAGATGAAGGAGAAAGATACCTACAGGATATAACGAGCTAAAAGAGAATCTATTACCTTCCAGCTGAAGCAAAGAAAGCAGGGGTAGTAACCATGATCTCAGACAAAGCAAAAGTAAAAATAGAACTAATTAAAAGAGATAAAGAAGAAAACTATATCTTACTGAAAAATACCATAGACAATGAAATTATATCAATGCTAAACATATATGCCCTAAATGGAATAGCATATAAATTTTTGAAGAAGTTGAATGAATAGAAGAAATTAAGACTTAATAAATTACAGGGAAAAATAGATAATGAAATTATACTAGTGGAGTACCTCAACTTTCCTCTCTCGGAACAAGATAAATCTAACCAAAAAAGAAATAATAAAGAAGTTAAGGAGGTGAATAAAATGCTGGGAAAGTTAGATATGATAAATCTCTGAAGAAAACTAAATAGAAATAGAAAAAGAAATACCTTTTTCTCAGCATTACATGGCATCTACACAAAAACTGACCCTTATTAGGACATAAAGACCTCATAACCATATAGATAAATCATGGTTAAACTGATTTTAAAAAGAAAAGAAAAAAACAATTGCTCATATCAAAAATGAAAGGGATGAAAGATTTCAAGACAACTGTTAGGAGCTATTTTCCCTAATTTTATGCCAATAAATTTGACAATCTAAATGAAATGGATGAATATCAGTGAAAATAGAAATTATCCAGATTACGAGAAGAAAAAATAAAATACTTAAATAACTCAAACTTGGAAAAAGTAATTGAACAAGTCATTCAATGAACTTCCTAAAAAATAATTCCCAGGCCTAGTTGCATTAACAACCAAATTCTATTAAATATTTAAAGAACAATTAATTCCAATACTATCTAAACCATTTGGAAAAATAAGCAAGAGTCATACAAATTCCTTTTATGACACAAATATGGTGCTGATATCTAAACCAGAAAGAGTCAAAACAGAGAAAGAAAATTTTAGAAAAGTTTCCCTAATGAAAACTGATTAAAAAATATTTTAAATTACATACTATTTTAAATTAGCAAAGAGATTATAGCAATATATCACAAAGATCATACACTATGACCAGGTGAGATCTATACTAGGAATCTAAGGTTGATTAACCAGTCCATCAGCATAAGGGGTTATATTAATAGCAAAACCAATAGAAATTCTATGATTATCTCAATAGATGCAGAAAAAACCTCTGACAAAATATAGCACCCATTCCTATTAAGAAAAAAAAAAACCACCATGAGGGAATATAAGGAATAATGGAGTTTACCTTACAATGATAAATAAATAATATTTACCTTAAACCATCAGCAAATTATATGTTATGACCAATTTTCAAATGAAGAAATTAAAGCCATTGCTAATGACATGAAAAAAATGCTCTAAATCACTATTGATGAGAGACATGCAAATTAAAACAACTCTGAGTACCACCACACACCTCTCAGATTGATTAAGATGACAGGAAAAGATAATGCTAAATGTTGAAGGGAATGTAGGGAAACTGAGACACTGATACATGGTGGTTGGAGTTGTGAACTGATCCAACCATTCTGGAGAGCAATTTGGAATTCTGCCCAAAGGACTATATCAAACTATATATATTCTTTGATCTAGCAGTGAGTCTCTACTGAGTCTATTTCCCAAAGGGATCACAAAAAAGGGAAAAGATCCCACATGTGCAAAAATGTTTGTAGCAGCCCTTTTTGTAGTGACAAGGAATTGTAAACTGAGTAGATGTCCATTAGTTGGGGAATGGCTGATAAATTATGGTATATGTATATACATTATGAAATATTACAGTTCTATCAGAAACAATCAGCAGGGATGATTTCAGAAAGGTCTGGAGAGATTTACATGAACTGATGCTAAGTGAAGTGAGTAGAACTGAGAACAGCATACATAACAACAAGATTATGTGATGATCAACTCTGATGGACATGGCTTTTTTCAATAATGAGGAAATTCCAGTGGACCTATGATAGAAAGAATCGATGACATCCAGACTGAGGAGTATGGAGACTGAATATGGATCACAACATAATATTTTCACCTTTTTTTCTGTTGTTCCTGTTTGCTTGCATTTTGTTTCTCTTTTTTTTTTTCCTTTTTGATCTGAATTTTTTTTGTGTGTGTGGCCTGATAATTTTGTATATATAAATAGAAGAATTGCACATTTAATATATTTTGGATTAGTTGCTGTCTAGGGGACTATCTCTACATGTATTTTGAAAATAAAAAGCCATTATTAAAAAAGTAAAAGTTATTTGAAATGGGGATAATCTAGAAACCTTTCTAATACTATCAAGAGTGAAACAAGGAAGTCCATTATTACTTTTATTATTTAATATTACAGGCAATGAGGAAACAAAGCTATTTGTCTTTGCAGGGGATATGACGTTATACTTAGAAAATTCTAGAATCAACTAAAAAACTACCTTTGGCAAAATTGCAGATTATAAAATAAACCCACAAAAATCTTCAGAATTTCTAGGTATTATTAATAAAGTCCAGCAGCAAGAGATAGAAAGAGAAATTCCATTTTAAATAACCCTAAACAATATAAAATACTTGGGCATCTATCTACCTGCCAAGACAAACCCAGTAATTATATGAACACAAGTATAAAACACTTTTCATATAACTCAAATCTAAGCAACTAGAAAAATATTATCATGAGTAGATCAAACCAATATAATAAAAATGACAACTGTATCTAAATTAATCTACTTTTCCAGAGTCATACTAATCAAATTATCAAAAATCATTTTATATAGCTATAAAAATATTAATAAAAATGAACCTGGAAGAACAGAAGCTCAAAGATATCAAGAGCATTTAGCCATTCCAGATCTCAAAATGTATTATAAAATGAAAATATCAAAACAACCTGGTCCTACCTAAGAAATATGATGGTGGATGAGTGGAATATATTAGGTACAAATTACAATATAGCAAATGACCACAGTAATCTAGTAGATGATAAACCCAAAGATCAAAGTTTATGGAACAAACAAAAACAAATACAAACAAAAAACACTCATTATTTGACAAAGACTGCTGGGAAAACTGGAACAGTATGTCAGAAACTAGGTATAAATTAACATATATTCAACATATATATTCATGTTCATTCAACATATAATCAACACCATATATTAAAATGGATACATGATTTGCATATAAACGGTGATACCATAAGCAAATTAAGAAAGCTTGGAGGAGTTTCTCAATCAGATTTATGGATAAGGGAAGAATTTAAAACCAAAGAAGATAAAGAAAGCATTACAAAATATAAAATAGATCATTTTCATTACATAAAAATTTAGAAGTTTGCACAAACAAAATCAATGCAACCAAAATTATGAGGAAAGCAGAAAAATGGAGGAAGGGGAATTTGCAACAAGTATCTCTGATAAAAGGCTCATTTCCCAAATATATAGAGAACTCAGTCAAATTTATAAAAATACAATTCATTCCCCAATTGATAAATGGTCAAAGGATACCATCAAGTAGTTTTCAGGCAAACAAATCAAAGCTATCTATTGTCATTTGAAAGAACATTCTAAATCACTATTGATCAAAGAAATGCAAATTAAAATAACTTAGATACCACCTCACACTTATCAAAATGATTAATATGACAAAAAAAAGGAAAATGTTGGATATTGGAGAGAATGTGGGAAAACTGGGACACTAATGCACTGTTGGAGTTGTAAACTGATCCAACCATTCTGGAGAATAATTTAGAATTATGCCCAAAGGGCTATAAATATGCAAACCCTTTGATCTAGCAATACCATGCTAGATGTATATCCCAAAGACATAAAAAAATGAAAAATATTTTGTACAAAAATATTATATAGTAAGCTCTTTTTGTTGTGGCTAAGAACTGGAAATCAAAGGGATGCCTATCAATTGGGGAATGGCTAAATTACTGCAGTACATTATAGAGATGGAATATTATTATGCTATAAGAAATGACAAGCAAGATGATTTCAAAAAAACCTGCAAAGTTTTACGTGAAGTGATATATAGTGAAGTAAACACAAACAGGAGAGAACACCATACACAACAATAGTAATATTGTTCAATAAAGAACTATGAATGATTTAGCCATTCTCAGCAATGTAATGATCTAAGACAATCCCAAAGGACTAATGGTAAAGCATATATCAACCTCTAGAAAAAGAACTGATACTGATTAAAAACAGACTGAAACATAGTAGTTTTAACTTTCTTTCACTTATTGTCTTTTATTCAAGTGTTCTTATATAAAATATAATATAATATGGAAATGTTTTACAAATCTGCACATGTATAACCTATATCTGATTGCTTCCCATTTCGGGGAAGAAAGGAGAAAGGAACAGAGTTTGGAACTCAGAACTTTAAATGATAAAGTTTAAAAATTAAAGAAAAAGAAAAAGAAAGCTTTGCAAGACTGCAGCCCTATAGAAATGTCAACTATTGTGATTTGGTGTCATATTCTGCCAAAATCCGAGTTCTACAAGGACAAGAATTCTGTTTTATCCAGATTTCATAGCTCCCTTAGTGCCTAGCAAACTACTCTACAAACAGAAGAAGACAGTGAATCTTTATAAACTAGATTATAAAATTTCAAATATTTAAAATTAATGTGTGATATATTCTAATGTAATAGGGCTTATGGTGATGGAAAGCAGAAGGACCTTTTGGTCTGCTATGGAACTCGTTTCCCATGGAACTCTAGTTTCATGGAACATTGAGTAGCCAAGGTATTCAATATATTCTAGTCAAAGTAGTCCAAGAAAGACCTGCTATTTACCCTCTCACTCATTATGTCCTCATCATCTCCTCTCCTTCCTCTCCCCATAATACTAAGAACCATTGCTCAATTTAGAAAATGTCCTAGAGCTCAAGGCATCTACACACTAACTAATGGTAAAACATCAATATTTTGCTTATGCTTTAAGACCTAGCCCCAGAAAACATTTGTTCCCATAGTCCAGAAATAGACTACAAGCCATAGAATGACTGTGCAATACTATTATTCTACTGTTCTTTGAATGTTCACCCTAAAATTAACTTAGATTTATTTGTATGACTGTCTGTGGTTTCCTTGTATGACTAAAATATACAAAAAAATAAAAATAACTTCAAATTGGAAGAGCAGTCATTATGTAAGGTTAAGCTTATTTTCATATTTTTATTTTTAAAATCCAACCAAATTAAAAGTTCACCATTTCTTGGTAAAGGACATCCAAAGCAAAAGCATAAGGTAACTACTATGGGGGAAAATGGCAAATTAAAAAGTTAAAATTTAGAATATGAAAGACTAAAAATCACTCCTTTTCAGAATCATAGAATTTTGGAGTTTGCCATCTAGTCAATCCAGAACCTTTCAAGTATTTGGCAGGTATTTTCCATCATTCTCTAAATACTATCCTCACCAAATCTATTGTTCTATTGGCTAACTATTCCTTTTCCTTCAACCACTACTCATATGACACAAATTTGACTTCTGATTGCCCCCCAATGGATCTACTCTATGACTATATAAGGGATCACTCTCCCTCAACAGGAAGAGGAAATGGCCAAAAAAAAAAAAATCCATGGGCAGTTAGTTGGTTCATGGGTCACCAAGAATCGGATATAACTGATTGACTGGACAACAGTAATATCTCCATTCCCCATATTTAATATGTTGCCAAAACTTGTCACTTCTACCTCCATAACATGTCTTACATACAGCTCTTTATTTTCACTCATATAAGCCCTGCCTCAGTTAAGACTCCCATTGCCTCCTATAAAAACTCCATAATTGCTTTTTTCTGCCTCAAGTCTCTCATCTCTTCTATATATATTTCTACTCAGCTAATAGTGATATTCCTAAACCATCTCTGACCTTGTCATTCAACTATGCAAGAAATTCCAGTGTATCCTTAATACCACTAAATATAAACTATCTACATCTGTATCTCTACATGTCTGTCTGTCTGTCTGTCTCTTTCTCTCTCTTTCTCTATGAACACCTTCACAATGAGGTCCTAGTCAGCTTTCTAATTTTATTCTACTTTTTGTCCTTCCCCATTCTGTTTCTGACACCCATTCCAGCTGCCTCCATGCCTTAGCCTAGGTTGCTACCCAAGGACAGAAGGGATTTCTTCCTCCCTTCTACCACCTATGCCTTCCTTCAAGGTTCAGCTCTTGCCACTAGACCTAGATGGCTCGGGAGAGGAGTGAGGTTGGTGACTTTGCACAGCCTTGCCTCATTGAAATCCAATTCATTTGCACATTATGGCATTACCTCCCTGATGTCATGGTTCTATATGAGAACGAAAGACAAACAATAACCTCTCCCTAAAGCATGTAGGGTTTTGTTCTCTTTCAACAATTTCTAATGCTTATGATTTGCTACAGGAAAATTCATGATAAGAGCAAGGCAGCAAAAGAAGAATCTCTGAATCAAACTGCATGTTTTTTTTTTTTTAAGTGCTATTACTAGAAGTAGCCTTCAACAAGTGTCTTATCCATTGCTTTCTCTGATATGCAAATGACAGAGGGTTCTCAAAGACTTTTCTAGAGTAGTATAAATTTTGACAGGTTTTGAAGCTGGAAAAGCTACAATAGGAACCAGGGATTGTTCTACTAAAAAAAACTCCTGAAGTGTAGACTCTCCAACAGGAAGTTAACCAGTAAATGCTGAAATGTAGAAATACAATTTCTCATGAAGAGTATATACCACATTATGGAGATGTTGCAATCTATCTATTGAAAGGATATACATACCAATGAAACTATATTTTTTGAAGTATTACAATAATATGAAATTTGTTACAATTAAAGGATCAAATTAATTAAGACTACATGTAATGAGAGAGACTTAGGTTTATGGAAACAAAATGAGATAAAGCAACAACTTACCAATTCGATCCCTTGTGGAAAAGGTGTATCATCCCAATCCTTCTGTGGAAATCTCTGGATTATTTTTCCCATTCCTTCTGCAGACCCTATAAAGAAATGCAAGATAAATTTGCAATTATAATGTAAAATACCAACTAGCAAAATAACTTTAAAAAACCCAGTTCAACAAACCACTTACGACTAACTTTTAACAAGCAATTCAGTAAATATTAAGCATGCTTTTACACAACTCACTTATATAGGTTTCTTTGATTATTTATAGGATATAGAAAAAAAATTTACCTCTATAATTAGTTTGTAATTATAGGTAATCCTTGAATTAAGAAAACAGATTTGTACAAATGTCTCAATTTTCAAAAATTGTAGATTAATGACCTTGACATTAATTCTCAACAAAATTCTAAAATCACAAAATAAATACTGGATACTGGGAAAACAGAAGGGATCACAAGAAGCTAGCATAGTCATTAAAACAACAAAATTAAAACTGCTATATCCAAAACCTCAAAGAGAAAATGTGAATTAGTCTAAAAACTGGTCTCAGGCTCCAAAAGAATTCTAGGGAGAATTCAAAAAGTTTTTTAAAAATCAAATAAAAGGGATAAGAGAGAAAAATGAAAGTGATCCAAGAAAATCATGAAAAAAGAATCGATAGTTTGGTAAAGGAAACACAAAAAATACTGAAGAAAATAACACCTTAAAAAAACAGAACAAGCCTAATGGAAAAAGAGGCACAAAAATCTACTGAAGAGAATAACTCTTTAAAAAGCAGAATTGACAAGTGGAAAAGAGGTATAAAGTTTCACTGAAGAAAATAACTCTTTAAAAAGTAAAAGTGGTCAAATGAGGAGGGGAAAAGTACAAAAGTTTGCTTTAGAAATAATTCCTTAAAAATTAAAATTGGGCAAGTCAAAGCTAATGATTCTGTGATACATCAAGAAACAATAAAACAAAGTAAAAAGAATGAAAAAAATAGAAACAAATATGAAATATCTCACTGGAAAAACAACTGATCTAAAAAACAGTTCGAGAAGAAATAATTTATGAATTACTGAAAAGAGATTTCAGTATTTCATATATTTCAAGAAATTGTCAAGGAAAACTGACCTAGTATTCTATATCACAAATGTACTCAAACACACATAAAGTTCAAAACTGCAAATTACTCATGTCTTTATCCACATGAGTACTTCCTTCAGTAATAGAGATCATATCCCTTGCATGCTTGTCTTGTCAGATTTTTAGATGCAGGTCCTTATGAGATAAATTTTAGAAGAGTCTACTTTAAAAGGCCAGGAAAAGGAGAAAAAACAGAATTCTTAACAGAAAACCAGGAAGACTGGACACTATCAAGGTGCTGTGGAAGGAGACTGAGAAGTCTATCTTATAAGGCAATATCCAATCTGAGGTCTAATGGAGTCCCAAAGAAGGTGCACACCCATTTGTACTTATTCCAGAAACAAAAAGGAGGGGAGGAGAGGGGCATCATAGGAAACAGCTTGATGTAGGAGTGGAGGGAAGCCTAAATAAGAGATCCTTACTTTCAAGGATTAGGGCCAAGAGAAAGGAATAATGAACTGTGGTTAAGTGGTAAGAAGACTGAAAGAAACCGTTTAGTGTTTCAAGCCTATACCAATAAGACTAAGAAGCAGGTAATTTACCTTCACTGTATACATCAACAGAACGTTTCAAATTTCTCTACACTACAAAAAAGTTTGGTTGTGCAAAATAACTTGGTAAGATGGACTACAGTGAAAAGGGTGAAAGTTGAAGGTGATTGGGTACTACCAGAGAAAAGGCAGCATGGCAGTAGGGAAAGCATAGGAACAAGAGATGTGGCTAAGAACTATTCTCTTTTTCTGTCCTGGAGTGGGACAACAAAAAGAGAACATAAAATGTATCCTACTGGGACAATCATACATTATTTTGTCATATGAATTTCACTAGTGTGAAAACTGTCTACACAGACTGAGATCACAGCCATTCTACAGCTTAGGTAATAATGAAGACTTACAGAAGTCTTCTAAGTTCAGGGAAACACAACAATTTGTACATGGTAATACAGCCAGTAAGAATAAAAGTCAGATTTTAATTCCAGGTTTTCCTGACTCCAAATCCAGAAATGCCATAATTGTTCTCTCCCTAGATTATGTGAGTCTTTTTACCAATGCTTAATATTAAGATTTCAAATTAATTTTCCTTCTTTCAACAAATACCACTTGACTATGAGGAAAGGCAACTCCTATGTGGGTAAATGTTAGGAAGGATCCCAAAAAGATTTAAAAATTTTTAAATGGCTAACGAATATGCAGATAATCAACAAATGAAACAACATTTATGTTAAGTGAACTGGCCAAAGAATTTTAACAACAGATAAGGATAGGGATGAATCTGTGATTTAATGAAGTATAGGGAACTGATATTGTTTGTCCTTCATTTTCAAAGAGCACCATGATATCAGGGAGGTGATGCCATGACATGCAAGTGAACTGGATTTCAGTGAGGGAGGGATTTGCAAGGTCATCTGCCTCACTTTCCCCTCCAGAGCCCTCTGGGTCCAGTGATAAGATATAGATTGACAACTGGAGAAGGCCTGTGATGCAATGGAAGACCTTGACCTTTTTAAGCTAAGTTCTTCTCCTCTACCTTCTCTTCAATTTAGGGCTTTAATCAGCAACCTCAGCCACTGTAAGAAGTGACTTGCCCAAGGTCCCAAAGTATGTCAGAAGCAGGACCTCAACCAAGTCTATCTGGCTTTTAGACTGACTCTCTATCCACTACATTCTGCTAGTTCTCACAACACAAAAGAACACTCCCTTTAAATAAAAGGGCATAAGAAATCCATCACTTTTTTCTCAGCAATCCCACTGCAGAAATCATTCTTCCCCTTTAAGTACTGTTTACAAAACCATCAGTTCCTAAATCCCAGTCCCTTCATCAACTTTCTTATGTAAATCTTTGTCCCATTTTGGGTCAAAATGCCATCTCTTTCATGACCTTTAAATTCCAGAAGTGAACTGTTAATGCATTTTACATTCCAAATTAATGAGAAATATGATAAACAGTTTCTCTACTTACAAACCATTGATAACACTGTCTGAGCTATGGTAACTATTTTTCCTTGTTAAATGCAAGCTTCTGTTTCTACTACTTGTTTTATTAAAAATCATTTTTTAAAAAATCTTAAACTAATATCTATAGTACAAGTCTATAAAAATTCTCAAATAAAGATTTAAAGTCGGAAGATAATATTGCAAATTTTAACAATTAAGCAATGATTTATTCATTGTTTGAAAAGCATTTCCCATAAATCTGTTTTCCTGAATATTTTTATAAGGATGAAATACTCCTGATCAATCAATCAAGTAGTATTTGTTGAATGCATATTACCTACTATTCTAAATTCTTTAGGGTATACAAAGATGCATAATATCCTAAAATCTACCTATCTCAACTTAAGTTTGATCTGGATTAGTTAAAACATATCAAATAATAATTGCACGGCAGGCATCACTGCTAGTTGGAATGCTGATTTTGCTGTGAATTTTGTTTTCACTGAAAAAGGTAAATATAATTTATGCAGTAGTTCTTTAAAAAAAACAACAACCCTGTAATTTTAGATATTGCTCCTCTTGATCTCCCTTTTCCTTTCCCCCTTTGGAAACACATTCCATATTTTGGAAATTTCTATTCTAGAGGCAATTAGGGGAGCAAATTAAGCCACTTAAGAGAAGAGATGAAGCTTCTGAGTTTGAGAAGTCAATGTACTATTCAATTAAAAGTCCCCAGCAAGCAATTTATGATGTAGGACTAGAATGGATGTTAGGGCTCAATATACAGATCTGGGACTTATCTACTTAGAATCAATTGTATCCATGAGAGGGGCAGCTAGATGGTGTGGTAGATAGAGTGCTGGCCCTGAAGTCAGGAGGACCTGAGTTCAACTCCAGCCTCAGACATTTAATACTTCCTAGCTGTGTGACCTTGGGCAAGTCACTTAACTCCAATCATCTCCCAAAAAAAATTATATCCATGGGAATTAAGGATATAAGAGGTAGTATGGGGGGGGGAATTATCTTGGGGAACATCTATCTTTACATATTAAATGTTTTAGAGAGATAGTATGATGATTCAGCAAAAGATAGACTCAGTCAACAAGCATTTATTAAGTGCCTACTATGTGCAGAAACTATGCTAAACACTGAGAAAACAAAGGCATAAAAACAAAAACTAAACAAAACCCAAAAAAGTCCAGTTCCTGCCCTTGAAAAGCTCATAGACTAATGAGAGAGAAATCATAAAAACAAACAACAACCTTGGGACTGAGGTATTATTATTTCCCCAATTTTGTAGTTGAGGAAACTAAGGCAGAGGTTACATAGCTGGATTTTTAACTCAGGTCTTCCCGACTCCAGGCACAGAGATCTTTGCTACTTGATGAATCATATAAGAACAGGTGATTATGATGAGAGAACATAATTTCAGATTTGAAAGTCATGGAGAAAGCATAGTTATGGGTAATGATGAAGTTATAAGATTGTAAGTAGCTTAAGTAGAATAAAAATGTAGGTCATAGAATGGAACTGATGAACTGGGAGGTTTGAAAGAATATCAGGCTGTAGGTTGAAATTCTAATGAAGTTATGTAAATATTCAGATGGAAAAGACTATGAGTCAGATAAGATGTTCTTTAGAAAAGGAGGACTGCATCTGTATCCCAAAGAGATCATTAAAAAAAGGGGAAAGGGCCCACATGTGCAAAAATGTTTGCAGCAGCCCTTTTTGTAGTGACAAGAAACTGAAAACTGACTGGATGCCTATCAGTTGAGGAATGGCTAAATAAAATATGGTATATGAATGTAATAGAATATTACAGGCTGATTTCAGAAAACTGTGGAGAGACTTAACATGAACTGATGTTCAGTAAAGTAAGCAGAACCAGGAAAACAATGTACAAAACAACAGCAAGATTTAATAATAATCAACTGTGATGGATTTGGCTCTTTTCAACTAGGCAGTGATTCAAGTCAATTCCTATAGATGTGGGATGGAAAATGCCATCCACATCCAGAGAGAGAACTATGAAAACTGAATGTACATCAAAGCACAGTATTTGCACTTTTTGTTTTTGTTGTTGTTGTTGTTTGCTTGTTTTTTTATTCTTTCTTGTGGGCTTTTTCCCTTTTGATCTGATTTTTCTTGCATAGCATGAGAATATGGTAATATGTTTAGAAGAACTATACATGTTTAAGCTATATCAGATTGCTTGCTATCTTGGGGAAGGGGAGAGAAAGGAGGAAGGGAGAAAAATTTGGAACATAAAGTTTTGCAAAGATGAATGTTAAAAAACTAATTTGTGCATATATTTGAAAAAATAAAATACTATACAAAAAAAAAAAAAAAAAGAAAAGAAAAGGAGAGAAGAATCGGAGGCCAAAAAGTAACTGAAGTAAGGGTCTGGCCTGGCAAATATAGAAACATGTGGTAAAACTCAAAGGAGAAAAATCTGCTGAGTTATTTTAGCAAAGGGATAATTTAGAATAGTGAGGTGCAACAAATATGCCTACCTCTTTTGGTAGTGTATATAAAGGCACTGGAGAAAGGACAGTTAGGGAGAAAATATTTTACAATACAATTTGTCTTCCAGCAAGAATCAGATTTCTGAGATCACTGGAAGATGAGAAAAACATGCAATGAAAAAATGTCACTTGAAGAAGAGTTTGCTAACAGTTGAATGGGAATTCCATACAGTATGTTGTGATAGGAGAGTCAAGGTAATTATGGACTATGAAGCAGGAGTGTAAGTGAATAGGAATGAGAATATAGGAAAAAAAGAGTTTCACTTCAGCAGAGAGAAGCTGAATCACAGGGATAAAAACATCTAGACTCAAGCCTAAGTCTTCAGAGTCCAAATACTAACACTTTTCTATTATATTCTCCCTCCAAGTTATGAGAAGGAATAAAGTCACTGACATGCACGGGAAAATTAGAAAATAGCAATTATTTCATGCCACTTCCAGAATAATCATATTGATGCATACATCTGACCCCTTTTCTCTGCTCAAAAACTCATAGCAGCTCCTTGCTGTCTGCTGAAGAACAGATTATTCATCAGCTTGACATTCAAGATCTCCAATTCAACTCTATTTTAGCCTTTCGGCCATGTCTCACAATATTTCTCCCCAAAGTCTCAACGGTTCAGCCAACCTGGGCAACTCATCACTCCCTGATCTAATCTTGCTCTATTCTGTCTCCAAGCCTTTACAAATGGTCTCCTTGATAATTCTTTTTTTTTTCCTTTTAAGTCATCCATGAAACCTTTCCTGATATCTTCAGCTAAAAATGATCTTCTCCCCAATGAATATACCAATCTATACTCTTAATATAACTTACATCCCCACTATCTGTGTGGTGATAAACACATTTCTTGAAGACAATGGCGCTATATATATATAATTCTTGCCAAGCACAGTTCTTTACAAATAGTAGGTTTCTAATACATATCAATTGAATGTTGAATATTTAGGGAGATAAGCAGCTAAACTACAGAAGTATTAGTTAGGTTGCTATGGGATGTCCAAGTTTTCTAGAACTACATTATATAAATAATTCATCATTTAAAAAAAAAATCAGAAAACTCAGAAAATCTTTCTTGGCATTAGACCCAATCACAGAAGTTAACCAAGAATGTATGATAAACTCTTTCCAGAGTAGCTTTCTTTTAAAAAATGTTTTACACATCTGGCAAACTTAATGCTCACATTTAATACTGCCAAGAAATTTACTGAATAATACAAGGAATTTAATTATGCATTTGCTGGCCACCTGCCACATTTTTGAGACTATAACTGAAATAGCAGGCTGACATTAAAACCTAAAAACAACCCATTTGGCTTGTAATGTAATTTAGAGGTCAGAAAAATAACTAGTTATATAAATACATAGAAGTCTCAATGGGCACTCATATCAAAGGGTGGTACTAATCAGTAGCAACACCTTTCAAGTAATATTATACTCATAAAATCTCAGATTAGTAAGAACCTTGGAAAGCCAACTAGTTTAAACTCTCACCCAAACCACAAATCCTCTATATAATATCACTAATAGGGGCCACACATTCTCTGCCGAAATACTTTAGTAATAGGCAACTCACTACCTTAAAAGTAAACCTGATTCCAAAAGGCTCATGATGAAAATTCCAAAGGACTCATGATGAAATATCCTAACCACCTCCAGACAGAGAACTGATAGATTCAGAGTGCAAATTGAAATCTACTATTTCCAGGAATTTGTTTTGTCTGACTAGACAGATTTAAAATGGATTTTATTTTTCTTATCTTTTCAATGGGTTGGGGAAGGGGAAGAAGACAGGAGAGAATATAGTACTGAGAATATAATTAAATTGAATTTTTAAAATAACTACAAGAGGAAAAAAAAAAGAAGCCTGTTGTAATTGTTGGGAAATTCTTCCTCTTCCTGATCTAATTTTTGTTGTGCAGCAAGATAACTCTTATAACTATGTATACATATATTGGACTTAACATGTATTCTAACATATTTAACATCTATTGGACTACAGGCCATCTAGGGGAGGAGGTAGGAGGAAGGAGGGGAAAATTTGGAACAGAAGGTTTTGCAAGAGTCAATATTGAAAAATTACCCATGCTTACGTTTTGTAAATAAAAAGCTTTAATAAAAAAAAGAAAACGAAGAAAAAGCAGAAAATTCTTCCTTACTTCAGGTTTGCCTTTTCTACACTTTTCACCCATTAATCCTAATTTTGCTACCTTTTTTATATGTATTTCAAATACTTTATTTTAAAGAAATGTCATATATGCTCAAGTCATGATTATCTTCCTCTTTGCTATCTGGGATGTCTTCCCATGCCCACAGTCTAGATTGTTCAAAAATCTTTTAAATTTAAGTACCACAACTGAACACAAGGCAGAGGAATATAAATAGGAATATGTTCTGGACACAATTTCTATCAATGCAATCTAATACCACAGCAGTATTCTTGACAATTATATCATATTTTTGACTTACAACAAACTTGTAGTCAACTAAAACTTCCAAGTTTTTTTCATGTGAACTGCTGTTAATAAACATTTGTTGAAATGAATTAAACTAGGTTTTGTTTTCCCTACTACATTATGTATGTGTGTTTAATCTATGAGAAGGGCTTTACATTTATCCCTATTAAATTTAGTTCAGAAGAACTAGGCAGTACAGAGGACACAGCACAAGCCCTAGAGCCAGGAATCCCTGAGTTCAAATCTGGCCTCAGACACTTGGTACTTAATAGCTGTGTGACCCTGGAAAAGTCACTTAACCCAATTGGCTAGCCAAAAAAAATTTTTTTTTAAAGTTCAGACCACCATAATTAGAACTCTCAATACCATTTTGAATCCTTCCCCCCCTCCTTTTTCCCATCCAATCTATTAGCTTAGCTATAGCACCCAGCTTTGTGTCTATGGCACCCAGCTTTGTGTCACCTATGATTGTTGTTCATTCATGTCTGACTATTTATGACTCCATTTGGGAATTTCTTGGCAAAGATACTACAGTGGTTTGCCATTTCCTTCTCCAACTTATTTCTTAGTTGAGGAAAATGAAGCAAACAAGGAGAAGTGATTTGCCAAGTGTCACACAGCTACTAAATGTCTGAGGCCAGTTTTGAACTTAGGAAAATGAGCCTTCTTGACTCCAGGTCTGGCATTCTATCCAATGTACTGCTTAGTTGCCTATAAAAGTTTCCAACAAATATATAAAAATATAAGATTCTTATATAAGATTTTATATGTTATAAAACATGTTTAGCAAAAAGGAATTTCAAACATTTTGCTTCCATTTTTTCTTACCTTTTTTTTTGAAGATAGGTATTACAATCAATTAGAACTTTGCAAAACAAGCAATTGTAATGAATATAGAATAGGAGCCTAGTTCAGAGGATAAGAAAAAAAACTATTCTTTCACTAAAACAAAGTGTAGGAAATTGTTTTATCAAAGACTTTCCTATTTTGTCCATTTAGCAAAATAATGAAAGAAGACTGTTCATTCCTCTGGAAATGAATTATTGTTTAAAAATTGCTGTAGGAGTATAAGGGCTCTCCCATTTTCCAGCATACTCTTCTAGGTTTACTTGGATAATGTGAACATTTTTTCATGTTTATATTTAGTAAAGAGAACTGCAAAATAATTTACTTTAAAATTGCAGAAGCTAAGGAAATTGTGATTTGTTCATTAAAATAAAATATTTTATTTTTTAAAATAAAGTATTTGAAATACATATAAAAAAGGTAGTAAAATTAGGATTAATGGGTGAAAAGTATAGAAAAGGCAAACGAAGTAAGGAAGAATTTTCTACTTTTTCTTAGTTTTCTTTTTTTATTAAAGTTTTTTTTACTTACAAAGCATATGCATGGGTAATTTTTCAACATTGACTCTTGCAAAACTTTCTGTTCTGCTATATGTAGAACTCTGCAAAAACTCTTTTTGTTCATTAATTCAGAAGACAAAATTAATGACAAAATTAAGAGAAATAAGACTGACAGAAAACAAGAATTTAAAAAGCAAGCTGATCCATACATTGTTACTGATTTCTTCCAGATATATCAAGTCACACTGCAGTCTTTTGTATCTTTTTGTATCCCACTTAACACAGTACCTGGCACATAATGGATGCTTAATAAATGTTTATTGGTTGATTAAATACATCTTTACATCAAATAAGGAATGTTAAGATTTTCTTAATTTAGTAAAAATTTATGGTTTAATGTATTGGTCAACCTACCATCTGGGGGAGGGGAGTGGAGGGAAGGAGGGGAAAAATTGGAACAAAAGTTTTGGCAACTGTCAATGCTGTAAAATTACCCATGCATATAACTGGTAAATAAAAGTAATAAAAAGTTATATTAAAAAATTTTATGTTTTGTATGTTTACAGATTTTTTAAAAAACCCAATCAATCTGTTATCCAAAGTAGACTTGGGAAGCATTCAGAAGACACTATGATTTTCTATTACCTCATAAAGAAAAAAAAATTCTTTTATTTTGATGAAAAGAATAATAATCTTCTAAGTTGACTTGTCTGTTCATTAGGGAAAAAAGTTCAGGGCCTTAGATAAATCAATTGGCATCTCTTTCCCTTCTTTGTAGAAATGGTGGAGAATGGGCATGGGGCATTGTATATACTGTCAGATTTGATTGATGGGTCACTTCCTTTTGTTGAATGTCCTATTTTATTCTTTGGTACAAATGATTCATGAAAAAAATAAATGTTCAATAAGAAAGAAACATTTGAAACATTTTTTATAAAGAAAACCAGAACTGAAGAAATAATTGCCTTTTTGAACACCATAAACAATGGAAATATAGGACGAATGAATGACTGCATAAGGCAGAGACAGTAACAGAGTAACAACTGAGAGATCAATATGAGACTTCGAAAAGTACACAAAAAAATAGAAGTAAAGGCAAAAGTCTGGTAATGGTAAGAGTGATGAGATGGTCAGGGACATTATAGACAGAACTTAGTGACAACCTGCCTCTCCAGGTGAATCAATGGTAGAGGTTTTTTTTTTTTTTTTTTTTTAATTAGAATACATTACAATATATTAGGAAACATGAGGGTGGGTGGGAGGAGAGTATGTGATGAGTCAAGATCAAATCAAGGACAGGCAATGAGAGGAAGCTGACTTCTGCTGCCTCAAAAAAAAAAAAAAAAAAAGAGAAAAACCTAAAGGGAAATGGATGAAAAAGAGGGGAGAGGAGGACTGAAAAGGGAATGAAAGAAAGAAGGACTTACTTTGGTGATGGGAGGGACTTCTGTTGAATGCGCCAATGTATGGAGAAATGGCATGTGAAGGAAGATGAAGACTTTACAGTGGTTGTGCCGTGGAAGACTTTGTGCCTGAAAAGTCTACAGAACCTACATTGGAAGGGGAGAACTTGGTACTCCTGAACAATATGGCACCTGAGAAAGTGGTAGATCATGGACCCAAGTAGGAGATTTTGAGACAAATATGGAGGACTGGGGAGAATTAGGGCAGGTATAGATCAGTGGGCAGAATAATCAAGGAAGCAAGATTAAAGTGAGAAAGACCTCAAATAGATAAGATGATTATAGGAATGGTCCTGCCATATTTATTGATTCCATCAAAAGAGGATGTTTGGTAAGAGAAGAAACAATATTATAACTATTATAAATGGTCACTCCTCATGGATCAATGTCTCATCATAGTGGATCTCAATGAAACTATAAGGGTTACCCAGGTCAGGCAGGTCATAGTGAAGAGTTCTGACAAAAGAGAAATCCACTGGAGAAGAAAATGGCAAACACCCCAATGTGTTTGCCAAAAAAAAAAGTCTATGAATAGTATTAAAATAATAAAAGATATGATGCTAGAAAATAAGGTTACATACTAGGGAAGAGCAAAGGACAACTACAAATTCCAGAAAGATTAAAGCAGCTGGATCAAAGCCTAAAGAATGATCAGCTACAGATGTGTTTGGTGACAAAAGGAAAGTCCAGTGCTGGCAAGATCAATATTGCATAGAAACAAGGAATGTAAGCTCTATGAATTAAAGTAAACTGGACATGGTCCCAAAAATCACAAAGAAAAAGAAGAGCAAGAAAGCAAAATGACTGACTCATGAGGCTTTGCTTTTAGAAGGAAAGCAAAAGGGAAAGATGTACTCAATTGAATGTAGAATTTCAAAGATAGCAAGAGAGATAAGAAAGTTTTGTTAAATAAATAATGCAAAAAAATAGAAAAAAAATAATGAAATAGGAAAGAAAATTAGAGTTAACAGCAGTAATGGGAATTTCTAAACCGTATTTTTCAAAATATTATTAATGTAGGATATTAAATTTTACATAAGAAATATTTAGCTCTTTACTAGCATGATTAAATGGTATTCTGTTCTAACAGCTAACATCCAAGAGTAGAATCTCTTAGAATACATACGGCAAAATTTAAGTTTTAATTTGCCTTTTTTAATTTTGTTGAAACTTACTAGAGAGAAGTTGAGTAACTGAAACTGACATTTCATAATAGTATTTTCTGAATTTGGGAAAAACTATATATTTTTTATTTCTCCAATAGCAGAGCTATCAAGGAAACATTTTATACAAAAAAAATGGGCATAATATAAAAAAGGGAAAGGGACCTAGATGTGCAAAAATGTTTATAACACTACATTCATTTTCATGGTAGAAAAATATTAGAAATTGAAGGGGAAATTTTAAAGTATTGTCTGATTAAATAAAAGTATTGTCTGATTGATCTCTGAGTTTAAGAGAGTCTCAAAAATCTTCTGCAGTACCACATTTCAAAGGCATTGATTGAACAAGCTGTGATAAATGAATATAATGGAATACTATTGTGCAATAAGAAATAATGAACAGGCAAATTTCAGAAAAACCTGGAAAGTCTTGTATAACTGATGCAAATAATGAAATGTGCAGAATCAAGAGAACATTGTATGCACACCACATTGTGTGATGATCAACTATGAATGACTCAGCCCTCAGCAACACAGTGATCCAAGATGGTACACATGACTCATGAAGGAAAATGCTATCCATACTCAGATAAAGAACTGATGCATTCTGAATGCAGTTTAAAACATATTTTTTCACTTTATTCTTTCTTTTGATTTTTCTCTCTTTTGATGTGTTTCTTCTCTCATAACTAAAATGGAAAAATGGAAGTCTCATGAATAAAATGGAAATATTTTACATGATAACAATATGTATAAACTATATCAAATTGCCTAACATCTTTGGAAGAGGGGAGGGATGCAGAAAAAGAACTCTGGGAGATGACTAAAAACCATTACATTGAATTCCCAATCCCTATATTTATGCACACCTGCATTTTTGATTTCCTTCACAAGCTAATTGTACAATAATTCAGAGTCTGATTCTTTTTGTACAGCAAAATAATGTTTTGGTCATGTATACTTATTGTGTATCTAAGTTATATTTTAATATATTTAACATCTACTGGTCATCCTGCCATTTAGGGGAGGGGGTGGGGGGGTAAGAGGTGAAAAATTGGAACAAGAGTTTTGGCAATTGTTAATGCTGTAAAGTTACCCATGTATATATCCTGTAAATAAAAGGCTATTAAATAAAAAAAAAATAAAATTAAATTAAAAAAAAAAAGAAGAGGGGAGGGATGGAGAAAAAATTTAAACTAAAAATCTTGTAAAAATGAATGCTAAAAATTTTCTTCACATGTAACTGGGGGGAAATGAAATACTAGTAAAAGAAAAGTACATAAATAAAAATTTAAATGGGCACAATAAAAGGAAAAAAATGGTAGGGGCTTAACATAAGAAGAACAGATTAAGAAGTAGAAGGAATTCACCAAAGAACTATACAGGAAAGATCTTCACATACCTGATAACCACAATAGTGGAGTTACTGATCTAAAGCTATATATCTGGAGAATGAAGTCAATTGGGCCTTAGGAAGGATTACTAACAGTAAGGCAAAGAGAGAGGATGGAATTCCAGCTAAGCTATTTAAACTCCTAAAAATGATGCTGTTAAAAGTACTGCACTCCATATGTCAGCAAATTTTGAAAAAAAAACAAAAAACAATAGTGGCCACTGTGTGGGAAAAAAATCAATTTACATACGAAACTTAAAGAAGAGCAATGCCAACAAATGTTCAAATTACCAAAAAATTGCACTCATTTCACACACCAGCAAGGAGTAAGATTCTACAAGCAAGGATTCAGCAATATGTGAGCCAAGAATTACTAGAAGTGCAGCCTGGTTTTGGAAGAGGCTGTGGAACCAGAAACCAAATTGCCAATATTCAAGGGATTATGATAAAGCAAGGAAGAAATATCTATTTCTGCTTCAATAACTATACTAAGGCCTTTGTATGGATTACAACAAAATGTGGCAAATCTTCAAAGAGATGATATGTCTTTTGAGGATCCTGTATGCAGATCAAGAAGCAAAAATTAGAATCAAACATGGAACAACAGATTGATTTAAGATGGGAGAAAGAGTACAACAAAACTATATTTATTTATTCATTTAACTTGCATGTAGAGCACATCATGAAAAATATCAGGTTGTATGGGGGAAAAAAACTAGAACTAAGACAGAACAAATATCAACAATCTTAGATATGCAGACAATACCATTCTGATGACAGAAAGTAAAGAATTAAGAAGTGTCTTGTTGAAGTTGAAAAAGTGTAAAAGCTGATTTGAAGCTTAATATTAAGGAAAAAAAAAAAAAAAAAACTAAGATCATGGCAATTGATCTCATTACATCCTGGCAAAGAAAAAGAGAAAAAGAAGAAATAGAAGCAGTGTCAGATTTTATATTCTTGGACTCAAAAGTCACTATAGATGATGACTACAGCCATGAAATTAAAAGATGCTTGCTCCTTGGAAGGAAAGCTATGGCAATTCTGGACAGCATACTAAAAGCAGAGAAATCACCTGGCCAGCAAAGTTCCATAATAGTCACAGATATGGTTTCTCCACTAATGCTGTATAGCTGTAAGAATTGAAATATAAAGAAAGCTGAGCAATGTCAATCAATGCTTTTGAAATGTAGTAATGTAGTACTGCAGAAGACTTTTGAGAGTCTCTTAAACTCAAAGAGATCAATCAGATAATACTTTTTTTTAATCAGACAATACTTTAAAAAATTAACTCTACTCATTGGAAAGACAATTACTGAAACTGAAACTTAAATTCTATGATTATATAATGAGAAGACAATACTGATGTTGGGAAAGACTGGCAGCAAAAAAGAAGGGGATGGTGGATAATGAGATGGAAACTGTCATGGAAGCCACAAACATGAGCTTGGACAGATTTTGGGAGATAGTAAAGGACAGATGATCATAAAGATCATAAAGAGTTGGACATGACTGAACAAAATGAACAACAAAATGGTCATTTAATCAAATTAAGTTAAGGTGGTGTTTAAACTTTAAGGAAAATTTAAATTATATATTAAAATGATCATTGTAAAACCTATATTGGTTTGAATAACCTTATATGGGATACACAGTTGCCTATAATTAGACATCTATGAGAATTAGTTATATATTTGATAGGTTAGACCCTAAATTCCTTATAACCTCTATGTAAAGTAATACAAAATGAAACCCCAAATCAGCAAACTCTAACTTGGTGTTTTATATAACTTTTTTTATATTTTTATATAACTAGCAACATGAAACTTATATATATATATATATATATAACTTTTTTATATAATTATATATATTTATATAACTAGCAACATGAAAAACACTGATTACTTCAGTGAATAAAAGAAAAGAATCAAGAAAAAAGTAAATAAACAGAATATCTGAGCGTGAATTAGAGGCAGGGAATTAAAGTATAATAACAAAAACTAAAATCCTTCCAGTAATAGCTGATTCTATGATTTTCAGCTAAGATGATATACTAAAAAGAAACCAACATTCCTCTTTTCTTCTTTTCCTATTGGGTTTACATAAAACTACATGATCTTTCTCAAGTTTTCTTACTGCAAGAAATGATAACAGTAAGTGGGAAAATAAGTAACAAACAAAACCAGTAAATGCACCAATCTAACTGAGCACACCTAAAACCTTCCCCAAGTCAATGGTTTTAATGTGCCATTAATCAGTCAAAAATTGAAATGGCCCTATTTTGCTACTAGAGAGGAAAAATCCATGGCTATGATCCTAAATAAACTGCATATAAGAATTCCAAATTGACTAGAATGCAAAAATAAAAATAAATAATGCTATCTTAATATTGCTAATTAATAATGACAAACATTTTAAGTATTTGAAACACTTTACTGTTTGAAAACACCTTTACATATTTTACCCCAGTTGATTTACACCACAATGCTATGAGATAAATGCTATTATATATTCCTCTTTTTCAGATAAGAAAACTGAGGCTGAGAGATGTTAAGTGAATTTGCCATGATCACATAATCAATAAGGATCTGCGAAGAGAGTCAAATAAAGTATTGCTGATTCCAAGCATGCCACTTGGCAAACACACAATATAGCACCTATTTCCATCGCATTGCATAAGACTACTGTTTTCAAATTCCATGGTAGAATGGGTGGATGAGAACAATTTGTTACAACAGCCATGAAAGTAGCTGAAGCAGGCACAGTGGAAGCCTTAGAGTTGCTCCAGAATGGAAAACTTCCAAGGTTATCGACTGACTCCTGGGTCATAGCCAGTCTTCTTGACCTTTGTCTTGTCCCTGTACTCTGATGACTCTAGGAGAGTAAGTTGACAACTTTGTGCAACTCTACCTCATTTAAATCCAATTCATGTGAAAGTCAAGACATCACCCTATGATATCACTGGTCCTTTTCAATAATGAAGGACAAACAATAATAGTTCTTATACTGCTTCTATCTACATTTTCTAACCTACTCTTCACATTGATCCTGTAACAAGAAGCAGCACAGATATAATCTCCATTTTAAGAAGTTAGGATTTTAGATTTAGAGATGGAAGATATTTTATAGGCTCTCTCCTCTTAAATTTCTATTGAGGGCATCACCATTCTTTCCAGGTATCTGTTTCAATGTAGTAATTATCTTTGACAAACAGAAAGAGAAAATCTGTTTGTCTGTAAAGGGCTGAAACTCTTGAGTTGATGCACTGAGGTCAGACAACCGAGCACTTAAGGCTAACTATGGATTGGACAATACTCTATAAGCATATGCTTGGAAAATGGCCCTATTCTGTGCTGGTTCAATCTTTCGGTACATTCAGAGAATTGTGGGAAGGACTAGGGAGTGGAGTAGGACAAGCCAAAGTCACTTCGGTGGAGGAGGTGAAAAGGAAGGTCACATAGATTCTGAGTCCATCCTGTTCACTTCTACCCCTAAAGACAAAGAATAAAGACCAAGGACTTTTGCTTATCCCAACTCCGGCTGATTCTAAGGTATTCAGGGTGCTAACTTGGTCTTCACATTTGTCTGTCTGTCTCTCAACTTCATCTTGTTAATTCCATCTCCTCAATATATTTTGCACACATCTCCTTCACTTTACCTACACTTTAATCGCTTGAATCTAGAATCTCATCACCTTTTCTCTGGACTACTGCAAGTGACTTTTAATTCATTTTACCTTTTCAATCCAATTTCCACAAAACTAGCAAAATGATATTCCCAAAATGCAGGTCTAATCATTTTATTTCTATGATGAAGCCTCAGTAGCTCTTCAATCCTCTGGATAAAGAGCAAACATTTCTAGTTGGGATTGGTTAAAAAGGAATAAAATCAATCGGTGGTCCAGATTAGATTACCCAACATATAGAAGAAAACAGAAATAACATCTTAATGTTAAGTAAACCTAAAGACTCCAGCTACTGAAGGACTCATCATCTGGCAAGAAATGCTGAAAAAACTGGAAAGGACCTTTATAGTTCAATTCCTCACTTTACATATAAAGAAATTTGCATCTAGAGAGTTTACAAAGTCCCTTAATTTCTTGTCAAGTACTTTTTCTTTTATGCCAATTTTTTTGAGGATGAGGATTCCTTTTTTACCATAAACAAATTTTGTGGGCTGTCATGGAATATACTATATACTTGTATAGTTAATATCTCTTGACAAAAGGTGTGATGGCAAAAGTTATGACTTTGGTAATATTTTAAAATTAATTTGCACTCTTAAATAGTATTTATTTTCAAATTAGAGCATTTGTATAGATCTTACTCATTTCCCATGACCTCACTTTAGCCAAGGTCAGAGATGGTGATACTTCTGATGTCTCCATAACCAACTTTCATGTTTATTCACTCTTAAATTCCCTCTTCTGATCACAGACTGTTGCCATTCCACTTTTCTCTTTGCCTTGCCATCCCAAGTCATCACTGTAATCTCCTCACCCACTGTTTTTGGTCCTCATTCTAACTTTCAATTTCTCAGAAGGTAGGACTTTAGCTGAGACAAGAAGGAAACTAAGGAAGCCAGGAAGTAGAGATGGAGAGGAAAAGAGTTCCAAGCATGAAGTCAGCTGCAGATGTAGTGATGTGTTTGAGGAATGGTAAGCCTGATGTCACTGAGTATGGCTGAGTGGAATGCGTATTAAGATTGCATGTAAAAATTGTTATAAAGGGCTTTTAAAGTCAAGAGGTTTTTATATTAATTCCTGCAAGCAATAGGGACATTGAAGTTGATATTGAATAAGGGTATTGGGGAGACATGATCAAATTTGGGCTTTGGGAAGTTGTTGGCTCAAATTAGCCAATGGTGTAATAGATTAGAATCAACATGACTTTATTTTAAATTTGACTTCAGATACTTTCTAGCTTTGTAACCTTGGGCAATTCACTTACCCTTTATTTGCTTCAGTTCCCTTATCTGTAAAATGGAGTAATAATAGCACTCTCTCCCTATGAGGATCAACTGAGACAATAACTGTAAAGCACTTAGCATAGTGCCAAGCACATAGGAGACAACTAATATACAAATATTAGTTATTATTGTTGTGGTGGTTGTCATCTCAATGGAGGAAGGACTGGAATGGGGAAAGACTTAAGTTAGGGAAACCTCAATTCCAGGGCCAGTTCACCGACTACACACAGTATCAATCCAAAATACATGTATTTATAAACCAACTCTCTGGAATTGCCCATCCAATTAAATATCATAGTCTAAACAACTGAAATTCTCCATCCACCCATTTTTTTCCAATGTAAAAAATTAAGCCAGAATAAAAAAAAAAAGTCAACTTATTTTATATAACTTGAAGCTTTTACCTGATAAAGCTTTCAGATTACAGTTCATCAAATTAGACAGTAGTTAGCTATGCAAAATTATATCATAAATGGTGGAGCTGGATTTAGATTCCAAATTTCCACACTTCTAATTCAGTGGGGGGTTTTTCCCCATAATTACAGCCACACCATACACAACATACGATGCCATGCTGCTGCTTGCTTCATCTGCAAACATATATACATTTGGGAAATAAATAATCTTATTTTTATTCTTATACTAAATGTCAGAAAAGTAGCTAAGAAATGCTTTTGGAGGTAGGGTGACAAAGGGGGGGGGTGGAAATGATTAATTCAGCAAGTAAATTTCCCTCTGCCCTGACATCCTTTCTCTATAAAGTGAAGGGATTACACAATAGTGGCAACATAAAATAGTAAAAAGAACCCCAGATTTGAACTCAAAGAACTTAGATCAAAATCAAAATTCCATGAACTTGGGAACTTCCATAAAATTCCCCTCTCTGAATAAAATCTAAATAAAGGGATTGAACCAAACAACCTTTCTCATTTCTAATATCTGATGAGTGTAATATCAGTAAATTTTGCCCTCATGACCCCAGAGAAAATACTATTAGGAAAAGAATGAAATGCAAGTCAGTTTGTCATTAGTCATTAAACCTCCAAAATTCAATTTAAATTTATGACACCAAGAAGAAAATTTAATCTACCTCCTGAAAATATTAATATTATAAATTTCATTATACAACTGACATAAAAACATTCAGAATTTTCCATTTTCTAAAAGAAATGCATCTTTTTCATGTGTCATTATTTAATATTTATTAAATTTTATATAATCAATATAATACAATAAAATGTCTGACAACACAAAAAATTTTTTTTAAAAGGCAAAAATTGTTTTTACATGCAATTGGGGAAAAATTAAAATAAATAAAATTTTGAAATAAAGAACAACTCGTGTCAGAAGGCATATGACTGAGAAATTAAAATCTTGAGTATTTTGCATTGTAAGTGAATGAAATACTAGATATAGTTTAAAATGTTTCTCTGATTATATATGCTTTAGAGGCTGATAATGGAGATCAATACCACATCAAGAGAAAATTTTAGTATAATTAATGGTTTTAACTTTTAAAAAGTAACATTATCTGTTAGTTTTAAATCAAATTCATCTCTAATTCCATTCCTCCCTCTCCCAACCATTCCAACCTCTCCCTTCTAACAAATAGAAAGGGAGGGTCCAAGAAGATCAAGAAATACATGATTAATTCATTTCCTCACAGTTTAGTTAATAATACATATGGAATATAAGATACAGGTAATAAAGATAAGGTCTGAGATCTTCGTGAAATACAAAGTATTTATACTTTGTTACCCCCTTTATAAGGTATAAAAAGAAGTCTTCAGTCAAGTTTAATTGAATTAGAGGGAAGTTAGCCACTGATTGGGCAAAGGATTGGGCCAGCCCCCACTTAACCCTTAAAAAGTTTGATATATGTGGCTTGCCCTTTCTGTTCTGATTTTTCTTTCCCAACATGATTCGTATGGAAATGTTAAAATTTGATTGTATATGTATAACCTCTATCAGTCTGGGGTACTTGGGGAAGAGAAGGTAAGGGAAGAAGAGAGAAAAAAATTGAAATTCAAAATTTTACAAAAATGAATGTTGAAAATTGCCTTTAACTTATAATTGAAAAAATATATACCATTAATTTAAAAAAAATTAAAAAGCAAGAGATATTATCTAGGCAGTCAATGCAAGAAATAGCTTTAGGGAACTCTTGTAATCTGAGAAGAGAGTCGACCCTGGCCAATAGGAGTCAAGGTAGGGAGAAGAATCAGCCTGGAGAATCCTAATTACACTGTAGCTAGGGGAAACAACATTAAGTTGCCAGAAGAAGAGAAAAGACTTCAAAGACCTTTGGTGGCAGAGGTAGGAGTTTTCATGGTCCATATGTGTTAGACATCTAAGTGTCTGCCCCTCTATTAGCATAAGCCATGCCTACTTTTACCCTTGACACTACTCCACTGGGGTGGAGAGTGTGCCCAGATTTGGTAGGGAGAGGGAGCAGTAAGAGGATCAAAAAAGCATTTTGTACCACTGCTCTTATAAAGCCATCAAGAGATAGTTTTAGCAGTGCAGACCTCTGAAAACTGGAGGGAAGGGGGAATTGTCTTTCTATCCCCAACTCCAGGATCCAGCCATTGAACAGAATTGAGGAAATAGCACAGAAGAGACACTACACTTTAAAAAAAAATTAAAATGAAATGAAGGAGAGAATTCAACAAAACAGTTTCTCAAATGACTTAGCAAGTACTATATAAATAAATAAAAATAAAATTCCCTTCCCCTTCCTTTTCCTACTACTTCAAATGAATATGCAATGTTCCCTACACTTCTGCAAAGGAAAAAAAAAAAAAAAACAATGCTCCATTTTCTCATCTCTTTTCCAGAGCCATTACATAGAGTTCATCTTTGTTTTTTTTTAATTTTTTCTGCTGACACTAATATAGTCATTGTATATACCCTTTCCCCAGTTATACTTATTTGCCTCTATATCTATTCATCTAAATGTCTTCATGTGCCTCTGAACTCTTCATATCTGTTATTTCTTATAAAACATTCCTATCTAATGGAATAAATGGTTGCACAGACATTACCTAATTGAGGGCAGGTCCTCTGTTTCCAGTTCTATGCAATTACAGAGTATTCCTGGAAATATCCTGGCATATAGGGTCTCTCTCTTTCAGTGTTTGACCTCCTTGTGGCCAGCGCTTAAAAGCACTTTACTATTACTTTACTAACTACTTTAATCATTTGTATAGAATAATTCCAAATCATTTTTAGAATGTTTGAACCAAATCATAGCTCCCCAAACATTGCATTAGCGCATTTTAATGGATAATAATCTTTTAATGAAATAATATAATATAGAATTAGTAGAATTTAATCAATGTCAGGGAAAAACATAGGCCTATAAAGACTCACAAAAAATGTAACACCTGGTACATTTGAACATGTTGCATATCTCATAATAAACTGTATCAAGAATCTGAGTGAGGAGCTACATTCTTTCAAGTTGTTAGCACAGAAAGGAAGTTCAGGAGATTTAATAGATAGGGAGCCTGCCTAGAGGTCAGACAGCAGGTGCAGCAACTTGAGGGCAGGGAGTACCTTTTGCTCCTTTTTAAATCCCAAGTGTCACCACAGTACCTGGAACACAGCAGGCACTTAATAAATGTTTACTGATTGACACTAGTTTACTGATAGACTAACACACATAATGTGACTATGGGTATGAGACTCAACATCTTAGTGCCCCAAGCAGCCATCTAAGAGTAAGTTTTAAAGCAAGGACTGCTCTGCAGTAATAAAGGTCATTTCCTCATGAGAAAGTTCCTAGATCACAGACTGTTTCATTAAATGTGTGATGCCATGGGTGTATAAGAGAACACATTTTAACGTTATCACCAAATTATTTCAAAAGGTAAATGAGTTAAAAGAAAAAATACCATTTTTCATAACAAAAAATATAAATTTGAAGCAAATTTATTAAACAAAAGTTTATACCTGAAATTTACAAATTTGTAGATTTTTTTAAAATAGTAAATAAATAACAAGAGTCTCTCTCTCTATGTGTGTGTGTATCAGTTTAAGATTAGCAGAGCCCTTTAAATATTATCTCATTTGATTCTCAAAATAACCTTATAAAGATAGATGCTCTTCTTATCCACATTTTACAAATGAGGAAACTGAGAGACAAAAGTTAAATGACAAGTCTTTTTAGCTCCAATTCTATCACTCACTGCACCACCTACCAGCTCAATGTAAAATGTAAATAACTTCTTCCTTCATGTCACACACTCAATGAGCTTTTTTTTTTAATCACAAGACACACTTCAAGATCAAAATAGACTTGAAAAAAGGTCAAAGGACTAGGTTAGCTGATATTATTCAAGATAAGATCACATTGTTTTTCATCATAGGAATACTAGTTATTTGCTCTTTTATTGATTTGGTGCTAAATTAGATAAAGATGACAATGACTAGAAAATAGATTCACCTACAATACTTCGTTGGGATATTAATTCTCCAACAGAAATTCTATACCATAATCTGTTCCCTTTCACTCAACAAGTACTTATTAGGGGGGTATTATGTTCCAGGCATTGTGCTAAGTGTCCAAGAAAACAAAAACAAAAATTAAACAATCCCTGCTTTCAAGGAGTCTATAAGGTACTAGAAAAACTAATTCGATTATCTATTTGTTCCTTTCATTGGATTTCACCTAAATAATTATTTCAATTGTATCTGACTGAATACAAATGATAACAGACCATTTTACTAAAAATTAAATAATATTCCCTGATTTCCCTTCATAAAATATTTGCTTCAGGACACAATCAACAAAGAACAAAATTTCCCTTTGTTATTTCTGGATGAAAACAGCTGGTAAAATTTCTAAAAACATGCAGAAGTACATCATAGATGATGACCTGACAGTCACTACAGAATTTCTCATCTTCTGTACTTCCTGAAGAATGAATCACATCTCAATAATATTTTTAATTTTAATAAAATTATGTTATACAACACTTGTAAAATGCTAAATCAAAATGAGCCATATCAACTAAAATATCAGGTTTTATAAGATTCTAAAACATAAAAAAATTAAATTTAATTAGATAACTGGTATATATTACTTAGATAACAATGGTATATATTTTTTCTAAAATAAAAGATATCTAGATCTAACATTCAGACTAATGAACACTAAAATTTTTTTTCTAGTAATTACCTCTTAAAATGAGACCTTTACACAAATAAAAATAATCTCACTGAATTGAGGTTTGATAATTCTTTTAATGAAATAATATAATATAGAATTAGTAGAGTTTAATCAATGTCAGGGGAAAACATAGGTCTATAAAGACTCAAAAAATGTAGCAGCTGGTACATTTGAACATGTTGCATATCTTATAATAAACTGTATCAAGAAATCTATGTGAGGAGCTACATTCTTTCAAGTTGTTATTTCAAGCTGAATTGAGGTTTTCTGGAATTGTTTAATAATATGTGAGTTTTGTCAAATTAATTCCTAATAACAAAAGCTGTAAGTCTGACTGAATTGTAACAACAATTATCCTATATATTATACCCATCTGGGATTATGGAATCACAGATTTAGAGCATCAGATACATTCTGTACCTCTGTTGCCATCTACCTCACATTTCAGCTTTCTTGCCTCCCTACTTCCAGTATGTTCTCCATAACTTCCATCTATAGTTAACAAACTGCCCTTTGTAGTAGACCTGTAGCTCAATTCCAACTTCTTACATTTAACCTGTTTCCATCCAAAGGGTGATATCCCGGGTCACAATCTCTAAAATCACTCACCTTCTCTCAAGAGGAACTACCTTCCAACACACTAAACAAGGAGTATAGATTCTTCCATACATAAATATCACCTTTTCAGATGCTGACTGCTCTCATGTATCTAACTTTTCTATCTACCAGGACACTATCTCTCTTTTCTCCAGGAGTTAAGTATCTAATTCATAAATAATCTCTTCAACTTCAGTTCCTATTCTCATGTTATGTGCAGGTCTGTGGGTATGTCCATAAATTCTCAGGCTTCTAATTTCATAGATAAAGGACCTTCCCAATAATGGTTCTATAACTTAGTCTTAGAGAGTTGCTTGGGGCACTGAGAGATTAAATGATTTTTTTTTTCAGGGCCATAGTGCCAGGATATGTCAATCAATAAATCCTTATTAATTATCTACTATGTATCAGACACTATGCAGGATAATGTGAATACAAAGACAAAAATGAAACAATCACTGAACTCAAGAAATTTACATTGTATCAGGACAAACAAACATAATCTGATACATGTACTATGCATTGTCAATGAAATAAATATGTATTTTTAATTGTCCACTATGTGCCAGTTGATAGGAATAAAAAGACATAAATCAAAATATCTGCCTTCAAGGAGCTTAAATTTTATCAGGACAACTCCGCCCCCCCGCCCCCCCACTATATGTATGCATATATGTCTGTGTGTATATGTATATAATTGAATGAGTGTATACATACACATATATACTTATACACAATTTAAAGTTATTAAAACCTAAAACTAACCTAAGTCTTTGAAGACATTCTGTATCTATGTATTTACATATAAAATAAATACAAAATATTGAAAGGGACGGATGAAAAATTAGCAGCTGGGAGAGTAGGGGAATCAAAAAAAGGCTTCACATTAGAGGTAGCAATTGAGCTGAATTTTGAAGTAAATTAAGGATGCTAAGCAAAGATGAAGTGGGAATCACAGAATGGCAATCTATACAAAAGCATATAGATGGGCCAAGAAGGCCAGATTAGCTATACTACAAAGAACCTGAAGGAGAGTAATCTATGTAGTAAGGGTGAAATGGTATGTTGGGTACAGACCATGAGAAAGACTTGGGGCTTTAAACATCAAGTCAGAGAGTGCAATGGTCATCTCTGTGCTTTAGACATATTACTTTGGACGGTGCCATAAAAATGAATTGGAAAGACAAGGTATGCAAGAGAGATCTTGCTGACCCACTCACTATACCATGCTGCTTTCATACTTGAGGGCATGCTCCCATCCCCTCAAATATCTTGGCTGCTCAGCTAATCAAACTCCTCAATTCTCATGAGTTTCATCTTCACTCTATCTCAATCAAACATAGGAATGGTCATAGTCATGATTTCACATGATCTATCACTACGAAATTCCTCTCTCAGATATCTTTCCATCTGCTTCATTCCTATTAAATTTATTCTTCATCTTCCTCATGATACTCTATCCCTCTGCTATAATCTCATATGCCTATCACTCCTAATCCTTTTGCAAAAGCCAACCCAACCCACCACTACCATTATCCATCTCCAACTAACACTGTTGAAAATGTGGCTGTCACACACATCATTTTACCAAATTGACTGGATATACTATAAATGTATATGATATTAAAATAACCCATTTCATTGCAATCTTTTTACTTTTAACCTCTGAGAGAAGACAGGAAACCCTCACTGAGCTTTGAATGTTCTTCAAGAGTGCAAAAGAAAATTTAATTGCCTCTACAGTCTTCAGGCTAAAAGTAAAGACAAAACAAAAAAATCTCTACCATCCAGATACTGTGAGTGAAAATGCCAACTACAAGTATGACAAGACAAACTGTATCATTATTATTATTATTGTTTTAATGTCTGAAGTGGGTTGGGGAGTCAGTGCTACTGTCAGATGCACCTACACCTACAGTCTAGTTTTACCTGTGACATACACACCAGATATGTGGCCCAAGGCAAGTCATTTAAATTTTTGGTGTTCAAACCAATTTACAGATATATTAGCAGTGAATTTATTTGCCAATTTCCTACATCTATGCCAACATTGAATCTTTAGCTGTCTTTATCAGTTTGCTGTCTGTAGTTTCTCCCAATGGTTTTTATGTACTTTTCTATTTTCTATAATAATGATTTTGAACATTTTTACAGTAGATACTTATCAGTTCTCTGCCAGTTTGGGCTGAAAGATCGTGTACATGGAAATACAAGTGGTTATCACTAGTCTTTTTCTTGTCTCAAGAACTTAGGTTTCTTATTTATGTAAAAAAAATTAACTAATTAACCAACACATGGAAGTGAAATTAAATGTATAATGAGGACTCTATCTCTTAACTATATTTTTATTTCTGATTCCTAAGCCATCATCTACCTTTTCTATGTATATCAGTTATAAAAGAATTTGCTACCTCCTTTCACTGAGCAATTTTTAACTTAAGTAGAACAGCATGTATATAGTATCTTGAGCGTTTAAGTTTTATAAAAAGTTTTAATTCATCTCAAACTTATTTTATGCTTAATCATTTAAATTAAAGAATATTGAATATTCTGTATTAAAATCCAAAAGTAAAGCAACTTTAATGAATATTGAATGTTCTGTATTAAAATTCAAAAATAAAGAAAAGCAATTTTGATGAAAATAAATTCCCAGTGTCCCAGACAGCTTTCTAATAAAAGAAAATGAGTTACAAATGAGATGCTTGAACTCCATTAATGGGACTAGTTTCCATACTCAGAGTTCCTAAATCAATGAAATCACATATGCACCAAAAAAAAAAAAAAAGAAAGAAAGAAAAGGTGTCACAATTTACTGTATAAACTTAAATAACTCATTTCATCTTTTTAGGCCTTAAATGACTCCTCTGTCAATTTATGTTAACACTTCTAAAGTTGCTTTTAGCTCCAAAAATCTTTTGGTTTATATCTGACCAGGCTGAACCTTCATAAAATCTTGTCAACATCATTAAAAATGTTGCTTTTGTTTTTCTGGAATCCTGGTTATTTGAAAGAAAAAAAACAACCCACAACTTTCAGAGCTCTAAATGTATATTTCTTTCTTCTTTGTTTCTGTCCTCTTGTATTTTATTAGCTTTATTTACTATAATTAATTCTATATATGTTTTGGTTTATAAGATGTATGAAAGCAAGAACATAATTATTTGGCATAGCATCTGTCTCAAAGGAAAACAGCCAGCATTCTTTTCAAATTCCCCAGGATTGTGTGGGACAATTATGTCAAGTATTAGTACAACTCACCCTGTTCCCAAATGCATTTCCAAATTTTCCATTGCAAATTAATTTTCATCCTATTCCCTTTTTCTACATTTGTTCAGATACTTGATTCTTTTTCTTAAATGATGCTAGATTTTTATTAAGCTAAGAAAAATGCAAGACCTATTTGCATACTTAAACAGGTGCTACTAACTCCTAAAAGATTTAATTATAGCAAGTTCACTGAAAAAATCAAGTTCATTGAAAAAATTCAATGTTTTATTTAAATACAAGATCTGAATTTCCAAAGGTTTTCCATATTATATTTTTAATGAGTTTTATTTGGAACATATTTCTATAAAAGAGGAATTAACTTGAAATTTGGAAGTTCCAGAACAGCATCCAATTATTTTTCTTTATTTTACCAATATAACCAAAATCAGACCCTCATTTTACCTTAGATTTTTTGTTTTTAAAACATAAAGTATGCTCAACCAAGGAACAATGCTGACATTTGCTAAATGTCCCTTTCTGTGAAAGGCCTTTTATTCTGAATTACATAATCAAACAATCAGAATTATAAGAGAGCTGAAAAGTCTTCTAGCTAGTATATACCTCAAGAATCCCCTCTACAACAATGGAAACCTAGTCTCTCCCTGAAGAAGTCTCTTCAAGGTAAGAGAACCTACTACCTCTAGAAACTATTCCTGCCATTTGTTAAGCTATTCTTACATCAAACCTAAATAAGTTTCTTTTGCAACTTCTACTCATGATTCCTAGTTCTCCTATCTGTCCCCACAGAAGGATTACAGAAGAATTTGAGACATAAGGATCTCAGTTGTCATCTAACTTAACCCATACACAAGAATCCATGACCTACTCTATGAGTGGGCATCTTGCCTAGGATAAGACCTCCAAAGTGGGGAGGTCATAACTTTTAGAACAACCTATCCCACTTTTGGACAGCATTTCTCATTAACAGGCTCATCCTGACATTGAGCCAAAATATCACTCTTTGCACCTTCTACTCATTGCTCCTGGCTTGGCCAAAGAGATTAAGTCCATAATCTTCTTCTGAGAGCCTTTCAAATACTGAAAGTCGATGATTTCATTACTCCTGAACTCATATTGTCTCCAGAAAAAAACAATCTCAATTCCTTCAAGTGATTCTCAAATGACATAATCACAAGACCCATAATCACCATCCTGGTCAAGCTCCTCTGGACACTCTCTAGCTTATCAATGCTTACTAAAATGTGCAGCTCAGAATTGAACACAATACTACAAATGTAGTCTGATGAGGTCAGATTACAGTAACAATTATCACCACAATGTCCCAGACATTATGTTTCTTAAAGGATTTTTCTGATAACCATATTTACCCACACCAATTTCTGACCAATTGACAGGCTGGGCAGGTAAGTTTGAAAATCCTGAGAATGGTAATACCCTTCAGCCTGCTCCCAGCTTAGCTCCTAGTCATCATCCTAAGGGATGTGGAGAAGAAACCAGTCATCTCTAGCAGCTGCAAACCAATTGTCATCTACTGTGTGAGCTCTCCAGAAAAAAGCATATGCCAGGAAAGTCCTCCTCATCAGGAGGAGACAAGTCCACTTCCCCTCACAACCCAGTGGAAATAGCCCAGCACCCAAAAGCTCTGGGAAAAACAGCATTCATCATACCACTTTCCTGGCTTCAAGAATGGTTCCTGTAGGCATCATTGAGGGAAGCAATCCTTGTAGTAAAGGGGCTCACACCATCTCCCACCACCAATGTCAACCATGGACCAATTGCCACCAAGGGGAATTCACCAAGTTCAAAATCCACACAATGGTACTGCCAATCCAGTTTACATCTTTCTATCTTGTCCCAAGAATATACTGTATGAGAGAATGAAGTTGACCAGTTCTTTTTGATTCTTGAGGTGGCTGCTTTATTTTCTAGATGTCCACTAATTATTTCATAGCAGCTTCTAAAATTTTCCAGGAATCAAAGTCCAGAGCCCAGATCTTTGAAATTTGCCAACTTCATTCTCCCTCCTCGAAAAGCTGGACAATTACCTCTTTCCAGTTCTGTACTACTTCTCCTACTTCGTCTTTCAAAGGTCACTAGTAGTAAACATAGGATCACAGATCAGAGAACCATAAATTTAGAATTTAAAGGGATATATATTTGAGATCACCAAAACCCTTATTATACAGTTGAGAAAACTAAGGCCCAGAGAAGTCAAGTGATTTGCCTGATGTCATACAGATAGTATGTGGCAGACTATGATATGAACCCAGGTCTTCTACCTTGAAGCCAGACCACTTTCAATAGCCCGAGATTACCTTCCCACTTCTCTCCATACCCCGAGATGTAGTTTGCCTGGGTCTAGTGACACAGGCAGCTAGAGACTTCTTAACTTATTTTAGGCATCAAATTCCTACTTGTCATTTTTACTCCCCATTTTCTAGTCCAAAGCTCATTTTGCTTGAGCAAAAATGTTTTTTTTCTTTGTTGTACCTATCCCATCATTCACCTCAAGCAGAAATCCTGTCATTCTGAGTCTCCTGTTTTCTTTAATATGGTTTTGTGAAAATCTTTTGTTATCCTTAATTTTTCTTACTAGCACATGGCAGGCACTGTATAAATGCTATTATTTTCATCATCATTATTACATAGACTAAATTTTCTAGCTTCAGCTTATTTTAAACTTAAACATTCTTAATGCTGTCTTGCATCCATATTATACCATCCATACTTTTGAAATCCCCCACTATGCCTTCCATTTTATCATACAAATATATGTAAACTATAGGCTGGTCAATACATCTACATCAATCTCTTCAACAATTTCCTTTTTCTTCCCTCTCATAAGAATTATATAAGTTTAGAAGTTCATTCTTAAAGCACGTTTCCTGCTCCCCCCCCCAATTCTGCATAAGTCTATTTTTCCTAGAGAATTTTAGATCATGGGATCTTACAATTTAGAGTCTGAATCCTCTGATATATCTTCTCCAAAGTTCTAGGATGCATGCCCATATTTCCTATCCTTTCCCACAAATTTCAAGATGAATTGTTCAACTTTAGCCAAGATTTCCTTAGTCTTCCTGTTTGAGGAGAAGCAAATTCATAATAGAATTTCCACCACCACCTCACCTCCAGTTACTCTACTGTTTGCACTGATAATGAAATTATCATTAACAGTTATAAATCCTCTTCTCCTTGATGTATCAAGCATTTCCTTGTCTGTATATGTTCATGGTATCATCTCCTACAAGAGCACAAGCTCCTTGGGAACAAGAGTTTTTGCAGGCCTAAAACTAGCACACTATACAAAGAAAGTACTTAAGAAAGAGTTGTTGTTTGTTCTTTCTTCTCAAAGAGGACCATGACATCAGGGAGGTGAAGCTATGACATGCAAGTAAATTGGATTTGAGGGAGGGAGGGAGTAAGACACCAGCCTTACTTTGTCCTCTAGAGCCATCTGGGTTCAGTGGCAAGATCTGGATTAGGACTAGTAGAGATTGCTTTGAATGTAGTGGAAAACTGCTTAAGAAACATCTCTTTAATTGAATGGTAGTACTGAAAGGAAAAATGAAGGGATTTAAACAAAAATTTTAGAACCATACAATCATGAGCTATATAGTTAGTTAGCAAGTAGAAAGGCTGAGAACAGATAAAAGAACAAACTAGTGTCTCAGAAGAATAAGCATTTAGGCAGCCAAAAGGGAAGCACTCTTATCTTATGGCCAAAGGACGCCATTAACTGTAGTTACTCATAATTAGCAGCAGTGTGCTAATGCTGGAGATCTGAATTATCTGCCCAACTCAGTTTCAATGAGATAGGGCATGGAGGAGCTAGAATTCTGTGCAGTTTCATAGATAGAATACAGTTTTGCTATCCTGAGTGAGATCCGATCCATTCATCTGAATGTGCTGTTACTAATAGTGGCGCCAAAAGAAATATTATAGGGCAGTCCTAAGTTTCAACCTGCAAGCTTAATTATTCTGGCATATATATAATTCTCATTAGAATCTATCACCCCAGAAATTTGACTAGTTTGTGTCAATTGTACATCTTCCAACAGGTTCAGTCATTACTGATTAACACAAGGAAAATGTGTCCTTATTTGTGCCTGTTAACAGAAAGGAATTGGATTCTTATTTAACAGAATGGCTCACTTTGTCTATTTTCCAGGAATGATATCCAGGAAAGAAGATGCATGCACCCTGACCTTAGAGCATTCTTAAACTTCAGGTTTAAAATTATAGCAGATTCTATGTTCTCAAGTGAATTGAGATACAAAACAGCTATGTGGCTATTAATAATAAATATTTCAATTTTTAAAGAATTTTAATAAAGAATAATATGTGATCAAAGACAAGCGATACATAGGATGGAAAAGCATAATTATATTGACTACACATCAATGATGAGGTCACAGATTTATTAATCAGATGCAGAAATGTGGTTGATAAAAATTAGCACAAATATGATAACATGTGTAAAGCACTCTGCAAACCTTAAAGCACTACAAAAATTCAAGCTACTATTGTTATGCCAGAAAAAAGGGAAGGCCTTTGTGATTATGTTATTTACTGTTCATTGTTGTTATTATTTGTCCTTCATTCTTAAAGAGGATCATGACATCAATGAGGTGATGCCATGACACATAAGTGAATTGGATTTAAGAAAGGGAGGATGTGCAAAGTCATCAGCCCTACTCTCTCCTCCAGTGCCATCTGATCCAGTGGCAAGATATTGCTCATGTGAAAGTTCCTTCAACCTTGAAGGAACTATAGATGTTTAACCAAACAAAGAAAATGCTCAGTGCTGATGTAAAAGCTGCCTTCAAGTAAATGAAGGGTTATCATATGAAAGAACCATTCAAGTGGTTTTGTTTTGACTCCAGAACCCAGTAGGAAGAACAGACAGAAACTGAAGATGTACAGTTTCAGGCTTTAGAAAAGGAAATTTTCCTATGAATTACAGTCATCTAAAAGTAGAATGAGTTGCCTTGGGAAAATAGTGGGGAAATAGTTAAGTGGGTTATTTAAAGTCTACAAAGAACATCTGCATGACAACATTTTAGAGAGATTACAAGGGAATTACCAATAAGAAAAAGATTGGACTGGACACTCTGATTTTCTTTTCAAAATTGAGGTTTTGCAACTGTTTCTGTTAAACAGTGATAATACACTAGCACCTAGCTTCTTCCAACATCTATCTAGTTACAGAATTGAGATACGTTCTATCAGAAATGAAATCCATCAATCAATATAAAAAAATAAGAGATAACTTACTCCATGAAATCAACATTTAGAAGCTGTGGATTTCAAATGGACTTCAAATATGTAATCTTGAAAAGCCAGGGGACATTGAAATACAAACAGAAAACAATCCAGAAAAAACCTAGGAAGATAAATTAATTGGAAGGATATGATAACATTCTAATAAGTGGAGAAGAAACAAGTGTGTCTCCTCAGATCCTTAATGTGTTCAAAGTAAATGAAAGGAATTAAATAACAAAAAACTGATTCTGGAAGTATACTGGTACTGTTCTGAAAGTATTAAGAGAGAAAAAGAGAAGGGAAAGGAAGAAGAGGAATATAATAATATTAAAAAAAAGAGGAAGGGATGATGGAACTTAATTCTCATAATTTGAATAAGAGAAGAGTATACAAACATGGAACTGAAGGGGTGAAAAGAGTGGGCACCACATTAACCTCATTCATAACAGAGATAAAGGGGATTGAACATACAAACATTTGATATAGAAATACATCAAATTCAAAAAAGAAAAGAAAATATGGTTGGATAACAATGGATTAAGAGGGAAGATAATACGACTGCAGAGGGAATACTTACAAATAAAACAAACTTCTAATACTACTTTTAGAGGTAAGAGAGAAAAGAAAGATACAAATATTTACTATGTATTTTATAAATACTATCTCATTATAATTACTTAATTATGCTTATTTGTTATAAGAAAGTTTGGGGGTTTTTTTTACTCCTCTTTTCTATTGGTTATTAATGAGGGTCAGAAATGGGGGATTATGAGAGTTAGCAATCATAATGCCAAAAAATTAGGAGGGTCACTATAAACACCATTAAATAGGCACAGAAAATAAGGGAAGGAAATTCAAAAGGAAGCAAAGATAAGCAAGACAGTTTTGAAAATAACATGCAGAATTTATTATATATTTTTAAAGATTAAATGATACAAAATGAAGATTTTTTTAAACTTATTCTGCAACATCTGTGAAAAATTTTTTTGTTGTTTACATTCAGTACGCAAAAAATTTTAAAGGCAAGCAATGTTCTCTCCAAATATCCTTCAGTTCCTTTAAACAATTATAGCTCTATCACCCATGAATTTATCTAAACTCTTATGTAAACTCCTATACACTTAGGAAATGATTACTGAACAAATTATTTAATACTAAAGGTTACATCCTTATTTAACAAGTGAAAATGTTGTTTTTATATGAAAAGATTTTTTAAAGGAAGGTAACTTATAAAGATATCTGTGTGTTAAATGATCAAAACAAAATATACTTTTTAAATAATTCAAAACATACTTTCAATACATACAAATTAAGTTGAATCAAAATTAATATATCAGAGTCCTTAACCAATAATTTTAAAAACACTTATTTTAATTTATGTTCATTAACAGAAATGGTATTTTTACATATTCCAACTATTATGAAGAACAAAGCTGTCTCATATAAAGTCTTAATTTTTACTACAAGTGAATTAAAGGTTCCAGAGAATTTCTATTCTTCTCAATATCATAGAAGGAAAAATGTGATATATTTCAACTGACCCTACTATAAACATATAGTATATGTTTTTTATATTTCTATATAATATCATAGTGTTGGACAATATCTTCAGGATTCTAATCTGCAACCAAATATAAATGCAAAAGGCAAAGGTATGCCCCCCAAAATTGGACAAAGTAAGAGTGGACAGATAGAAAAGGCAAACTGAGAAATCAGTACAAAAAAGGGTCTATATAGACATGAAGATTGGGACAAGTTAGGGTCAGAACAAAGAAGAACAGGTAAGGGTGGTTATTCAGGAGTGTGGTAGACAAACATACAACTTTGATTCTTGTTTAAGTATGGAAATAGCAGGACAAGAACAAACAATAAGGCAGATAAGCAGCAGAATCCAGACAAGATGACTGGCTCAGAAAACCAGTTTAAAGCCTGGGAAATCTATACAGAGTACAAGCACAAAAAAACCCAAACATTCCCCTCTCCCATATACGCACTCACCTAACCATTCAGCTTACATGTCTGTTTATTATACACCCCTCTGGATCTTTTTGCAAGTCTGCTCTTTATGCCTGGAATGTTCTCTCTCTTAACCGTGAGAATCCTTGGCTTCTTTTAAGATTCAGATCAAAAGAAATCTCCATAAGTCCTCTTTTAAGGCTCCTTTCTGTTCTGTACTATCCCTGATAACACTACCTTTCCATTCACTCCATTTTTATTTTGTATGTCTGATTTATATGTGTTCCCATTAGAATGCAAACTCCTTAAGGGCAGGAATTGTTGTTGGGTTTTTTTTTAAAACTGTACTGTCATTTGATATATACATTTTGAATAGACACTGTAAATGGACAAAAGAATTGACCCCTTTAGAGGGGTCATTTAGAAAGAATAAAAGATTGTATAACATTTTAAAAAACTGAACCATACCTTCAACAATATCAACTTTCTCTCTCACCAAAACAAAAACCTCATCTTTTTAACATCACTGTTTTTTTGCTTATGTTATGTGATTGTAATAACAGTTACTACCATATAAACAGAATAAAAATTTCAAGACATTCAAAGGGCAACAGAAAGACATGAAACAAGCATAAACAGGTGCATGTAAGAAGCAGGATAAAAGATACTATCAAAGAAATATATATATGCCAAAAATAGGCCAGTCAACTTCCTTAGAGACCTAACATGTTGGGCAGGCCTTGCTGATAAGACACTGACAAGAACTATATGGGATAAGAGGTTCATCCTAACCTCTAAAGACAATGCTCTCCCTTCACCCTATCATAATATGCATAAATTATTATAATGTGATTGCAGTGCTCAGGAGAAACAGCCTTGGTGTGAGGGCTTGCCAAGCTCTTTTCAGGACTGCTCGTTCATTTTTGGTGTCTCTTTGATAGTCTCATCTGTGGCTCCAAGAAGCTGTAGCATGCACAGCGGTCATGGTAAACCATTTCAGCAGATAGGCTAAGCCATGTTGAGGGTATCTAACAGACCTCAGATCTGTCCATGACATCTACTCCAAGCACATGAAGACTTTCCCAGAAAAATGGGCCAATGAGAACAATTTGTCCCAAAAGCCAGGAAAGTGATGACAAAGATATTGTAGCGTGCTTAGACCTTGGTCAGGCATCAAAGTTGCCATAGTCATGCACTGCAACCCAACCCACGGTCTTGACTTTTGTCCTGACATTGGACTTCAATGACTCAGGAAGAGAAAGAGGATGTCAACTTTGTGCAACTCTGCCTCATTTAAATCCAATTCACATGCAAATCAAAAATATCTTCTATAATGTCACTGGTCTCTTAGAAAATGAAAAACAACTTATTAGTACATTAGCATATGTATATCACTTGTAAATAAGTAAATAAGATGCAGTGGGGATGCAGGCTCAAAAAACTTTGCTTCTGCAAGAAATTTTAAGTTAGAAGACCACTGGTCCAGGTATCATTTCAACAAAACTGCTTTTAAGACAATCAATAATCTCCTGAATTCTCAGAAGGCAGGAGTAAGTACCTTCTAAAGAACATAGACTAAAGAGCAAGGAAATTTGGCTCTTGTCTGATTTTACCTTATAACTAGCTATTGGGAACAACCCATAAAATCACTTCATTTCTCTGGGTTTCTCATCTGTGAAATAATTTCTCTTTAGAAATAGTAAAAATTTCATTTGCCATTGAAAATCACTCACTCTTTCTTGTAACTATTTTCTTCTTTAGTTCCTGTGTTACTATGTTCTCTGGTTTTCTTCCCTGACCCCTTTTTCTCTTTCCATTTCTTCTTTAAGGGATATTCCCTAAGATTAATTCCATGATTCCCCTATTCTTGTACTATATTTGCTAAGAAAAAATTGTAATGCATACTTAATTGCTCAACTACCACTTGTATACAATTAATTCAAGTAGGCAGTAAATGCTCTTGCATGCATATGCAAACAACCTTTATACACGCATATACATGCACAAGCACACACATCCTCACCTCCCTTCTGAGCTCCAGACCTGCATCTCTTCAACTGTCTACAATATAGCTCTATCTAGATGCTCACAAGCACCTCAAATTTAACATATCTAACATGAATATATCTTTCCTTCTAAACCTTTTCCTCTTCCAACTTTTTGGAATACAACAACTCTTCCAATATTTGTCTCTGTCCATAGTATCAGCATCACCTTATTTCCCATTTCTTTTTTACTTTTCTTTCTCCTTCTCTTCTCATATCCATTAAGTTACCAATTTTTTTTTTATTCCAACCTCTCTCACCTGAAACTATCTTTTATTACCATTGCCATTCTCCTAATATAGGTCTTCCATTATCACGTACTAGACTTCAGAAGAAATAATATTGGAATGGGGCCTAAAAAAAATCATCTCATTCAACTCTGAATTTTGCAGAAGTAGAAAAGAAAGCTAAGATGGAAAAAGATCCTTGCTCAGCAGTACACTGCAGCAAGCAACAGAACTGATGTTCCAAACCTGGCTTTCTGTCTCCAAATCTGTTTCTCTTCCATTGAGCCATCTCCACTTTCTTCCCTCAGCTCCATTATTCATCCTGTTGGAATATTTTCCCTTAGATTTGTAATGAACTAAGGCAAGTGAAGTGAGCGGAACCAAGATAACAATATACATAGCCACCACAAAACTGGATGTGAAAGAAACACTAAAACCGAACTCTTTGTGATTATACTGACCATTCTTGGCCACAGAGAACAGATGGTGAAATGCACCAATATGCTTTCAGTAAAGCAGTGGGAGCTACTGAGTAGAGAAAGTTGTATGTCAGCCTGTCAGCCACTGTGGTTTTACCTCACAGTTTTTCTTTTATGAGTGTTCACTGGGCATTTATGAGGACAATAATTCATATCTAGAAATAACTGATGAAAAAACAAAAAGATCAATAGATATGGTTCTTCGAAGAGAAGTTGGCCTTATACATAAATATGTTAAATCTCTTCCCTGCTCACAAATCTTCCGTGATTCTTGTTTGCCTAATAAAGTGAGTCTTGTTTGCCAATTCAAGTTAATAAACATTTATTAAGCTCTTATTATTTACAAAGCACTGTGCTAAGCATTAGGGAAACAGTTCCTGACTCAAAAAATTTCATGTTATTGAGAGATACAATCTATACACAAACCAACGTAATAAAAGGCAGAGAGTAGAGGCCAAAGAAAAGATCACCAAAGACAATGTAAAGAGATAGAAAACAATAAAAACTGGAAGAGTCAGTCAGGAAAAGCTTCAAGGAAGAGGAAACAATTGAAATGTTCCTTGAAGATCAATCAGGGAATCAATCAAAAAATTTTTATTAAGCAACTACTGAGTAGGTCTAGTGCTTGGGGCTGGGCATACAAATATAGTGAATTTCTTTACAAGGAAATTACATTCTAATATGGAGACCTCAAGGAGATTAGACAGACAGGGTGAATTAAAAAATATTTCATATAAAAAGTAAAGCTTGCAGTATGTCTTGAAGAAAGAGAAGATTCTTAAAGTGGAAATGAGGAAGGAATGATGCACATTAAAGGCACAGAGGGCAGCCTGTTGTCATTTTACATTCAACAGAGGATAGGATGTTAAGTTGTGTGCCTCAAGAGGGAATGAGAAAAAAGTGAGGATGCATTGCAACCACATTATGAAGGGCCTTAATTAATCTGAAATTTATCCTTGAGATAATAGGAGACCCCAATCTGTGCAACAGAAAAATAATGTGGGATAATGTGAAGAATAGATTGGAACAGATTAAGCAGTTAAAAATTAAATGCTTATTTTTGGGACAGGAACAATACAAAGCATCAAAAATACAAAGAAAGATGAAAACAGTCCCTGCCAGAAAGGAACTCAGAATCTAAAAGGGAGACAACATGCAAATGATTATGTACAAAAAAAAAGTGACATACATACAGGAAAAACTGAAAATAATCAACATAGGTAAGGGACTAGAATTTAAAGAAATTGGGAAAACCTTTCCCAAAGGATGTTAGCAGAGAGAGATGGGAAGCTGGGAGAACAATTAGGAAGCTACTGTAACAGTCTAAAGGAGATATAACAAGTAGGCTAATGTCCATTTAAGCATAGAAAAAGATATGAATGCAAGAGATAATAAGAGTCAGAATCAAGAGGATGTGACAAATGACTGGATGGAAGAGAGAAAAGTCACAGCTAACTAAGACTTTTTAAATATGGATAACTGGAAAACTGGTACCCTCCATAAAAATAGGGATGTTGGTAGGAAGGGAAGATGTTGTAAATGAATATGTGTTTAGTTCAAAGTGTTAACAGGTCGTCTAGTTAGAGAGATTATAGCATGCAATTGACTCAGGACTAAGGCAGAATATCTTTGGATTGGATGTGAGACAATGAAGAGAACTCTGAGAAAAGGTTTTTGGACAGATTAGGTGGCAAAAGCTAGAAGAGAAATATGCTTTGAAGCGGAGTCCAAACTTGTAAGTAGAAACAGAAAATCCATCAAAGGAAACTAATAATCAGATAGGAAGGGACCCAAGAAAGCAATATTACAGAAGCCAAAAAAGGAGCACATATTGGGGTGATCAAGTTATGAAATAAATGTACATTTCATTAGATTATATATGGATTATATATATATATAAAGAACAGAAACAAAACATAATCAAAGGACTAGCATCTGAATTATGGCTCTTCTACTTAGAGCCCATGCAAGCAGTTAACTTCTCAGAATCTTTGTTTCTACATCTTGTAAAGGATTCTTTCATCTAAGAACTCAATCATTCTAATGCTATACATCTCAGCTATTGATATATATATATATTTTTTAATACTCTAGTCTAAATTCTATGATGACAGAAATGTCTAAACAGTTTACCTCCCTCAAACACCAAAATTTTGAGGAAGAAAACTGAAAAGGTCACTGAATTGTCATGCTGCAGTAGAATGTTGGGTTTAGGATAAAAGGACCTCAGTTCAAATCTTCCCCTAGCACACTATTTCTATGATCCTAAACAAGTCACCTAACTTCTTTTTGCCTCAGTTTCCTCATCTGTAAAAAAAAAAAATAGGGCGGGAGTAGGGAAGAAACAGGAGGAGGGGAGACAGAAATACTAAATTATTTAAAGTTTTTCTGACCCAAATCTATGGTCCTATGGTTTGTAAGTTATGAAATTACTGATCCTTGGAAAAAAACAGTTTCTATAGTGGTAGAGTCAGGAGTCCCATAAGAATGAGTTCACAGAGAGAAAGGAGAGGAAATGAGCCAGTGAATGTTCATCAATGAATGGTGTCAAACTCAAATAGAAATGAGAACCACTGATTTGTATAAAAGGATCCCTGTGGCTTCACACTGACCTGGGTTTGAAGTATATGGTTATTTATGCTTTACTGTTGGTTTTTTTTTTTTTTTTAGTTTTTTGTATTAAATATTTTCCAATTTCAGTTTAATCTGATTCCAACCATACACACCACTCTCCTGAACAGTAACTATAAGAAGAACTGAGATCTGTTCTGTGCTTTGTACCAGAGAGCCAACAAAGCCCTAGAAAGTGGCTAAGGCAAACATGACTCTCTCCCTGTGCCCCCCAGTAGCATGTTTGACCTATCTGCCTCAGATCATGCTTTCTAGGAGTTTTTGGGTGAAGAGATGCAACATTTTAGGAGAATAGCAGAGTCAGTGAATATTTTTAAGGATGAGGGAGCTATTGGGCATATTGTTAAGCAATAAGGAGGAAGCTGAGAAAGGGAAAAAATTTTCAGAGAGTAAACTCCCAGGGGGGACAGGAGGATATGGGAATAAGAACACAAGTAGAGAGCAAGGAAAGTTTTCTCAGGGAGTGGAGTAAAAGAAGAGGACAGTTAAACATGTGGAAAGCTTTGTCTGGCATTTGAGGACATCCCATAATCTAGGTACCTTTCTACCCTTATTTCACATCTCTCCTCCAAGCTTTTTCTCTACTTTAGTCAAACTAGACAACTGTATTTTTTTTATCCTTTCTTGGTACCATTATTCAAATTGTCTCTGAAATGGTCTCCCTTCCCCTCTTTGCCTGTTGAATTTCCACTTAGACTAAAACTAAACTCAAATGTCACCTCTTCCATGAAGTCTTCTCTGATCCCTCATCATTAGCATTCTTCTCCCCATTTTCTCTTTACATAGTTGTGTAGGAGGAGCTGAATAAATGTCCATTTCATTTGATTATATATGGATTACTGAAAAAGAACAGAATCAAAGGACCAGGATCTGAATTATGGCTCTTCTACTTACTATTTGTGCAAGCTCATGCAAACAGTTAACTTCTCAGGATCTTTGTTTCCACATCTTGTAAGGATTCTTTCATCTAAAAACAAAATCCTTCTAATGCTACACATCCCAGCTAACCATAATTTTTTATACTCTAGTCTAAATTCTATGATGGCAGGAATGTCTAAACAGTTTACTTCCCTCTGAGCCTAGCAGTACTTTGTACTTAATGTTTTAATTGTTGACATGTTTCAAAACTCTCGAACACCAATCCTTGCTCAGCATCTTAAAGTAAATTTCCACATTATTCCACTTACCTCAAAATTAACAGGTATAGAATTGAGCTCTCCTGGCAACCCCAGTCCCTGCCCACCATCATCACTAAACTGGTGCGCATTCCCAACTTCAATGAGTGACACCTCCATTTGTCTATGTCAGAGATGTTAAACTCTGGCCAAACACGTTACTAGTAGCCAAGTGGCAGGCATTCTGGAAATTTGATTAAAATATAATTGGGAAATATCTAATAAATAAATACAACACAACACAGATAAGATTTATTTGTGGCATTATAAATCAGTAAATTGCCCACAGGAACTTGTTTCTATTTGAACTAGATACCACTAGACTGAGTCACATCTGTCAGGCCTTGTAGATAATTACTCATCATTGTCAAGTTGGCTTTCATATTTAAAAAGATGTAATTATCCTATGTTCTATAAAAAGTGATAATATCATAAATGAATCATATTATTACTTTTCAGTATTTTACAATTGAACTAATAATGAAAGAAGTCCCAAGTACTTTGAGATAAAAATAGATTAGAACCTCAAATTTTACTGTATAGACTTTATTGAGAATAACAACAATTTACAATAACACTTTATAGTTTACAAAAGATTTCATTCCACTGTCTCATTTGAGTCTCACAATAACCCCGAGAGGTATTATTATGCCGATTTCATAAGGTAATAGCAACTGATTGGAGATTTGAAAAATATATAGAAAATTGTGATATACAACAATTATAAGCATTATATTTAAAATTACTTCACAGCTGTCAATGTCAAACTAGATCTTTTAAAAAATCTGAATACTGTTGCCATACTATAAACTTACATGATAGTTACTCATCCTTCTTCAATTAATATTTCACCTTCTTAAACCTTGATATTTCTGTGATTTTCACAACATACCCTACCAATGAAGACTGAAAACTCCCTCATGATTTAGTAGATAGTTTCATCATCTACTGGGACCAACCTCACGTGATAACCATCCTGAACCTAACCATTAAATTAATACTGAAGATATTTGGAGAGGACTTTCCAAAGAGTCTTTGAATCCAAGATCTCTATGAGCCAGAACAGAACGTTAGTGGAAGGAATAACATTTACTTAAACTTAATTCTAAAACCTAAAATCTTGTGAATGTTCTTTCACAGGTAATAACCCAATAATAACTAAGCCAGGCACCATTTGCTTAGGATAAAATTCAGGGTAACTATGAGAAAATTACTGTTACAGTAAAAATGAATGGATAACCAAAAAAAGAAAAGAAAAAGAAAATATAACGTATTTATATAAACGATCATTCAGAAAGCATATCCTCCCCAAAAGGTAGCTCATTATTGCAAATACCATAAATTCACATCTTAACCTTCATTCAAATATTTGAAAAATATTTTTGAGAACAAAAAAACAAGAATGAAGCATTACATTTAAACATATCAATTTCGATGCTTTTTCCATATATGATACCAACTTCTTTATATTGAGTGAATCCTTTGGTAAAGAATGACAAATCTTTTAAAGCAATCAAAACTGAAAATATGTCAAAAACATAATACAAAACTTTAATAAAAATTATAGTTGCTTTAACATTTGAAGAAATCATGAAAAACAAAATAAATAATATATGTAACCCTTAAATTACATAAAGTCATTCAAAAAAAGTGTATTCTAATTCATAAAACTATTTAACAAGAAAACAACATCTGCCATCTGGGAGAGATCCTGATTCCCCTGTTTTTCAAGAACGCTTTTATCTGCCACCAAAAAAAACAAAAACAAAAACAAAAAGCCCAACAGATAGTCAACCTGCATAAAGTATCACTATCTATGATTCTCTAAGGTTCAGAAGAAAATTTTAAAACTTTTGAACCTTGAAATGGAGAACCTGAGTTTCATTTAAAGAGAGAGGGTCACATATCTTACCCAAGTTGTATCAAGTTTTAATATTAAAAATAAATAAGATGGAAGAAAAAAGATACAGTGAATTTGTGGTTTACAATGTAGATTACAATTCTAGAAAAATCTGATCAATGACATGAGAATCTTTCTGCATCAGGGTCTCTTGATATATAATCATTAATATAAGTCTTTAAATTGTGTTTAGCAATTCTAAATATTTAAGTAACAAAGTCTGGGGAAAGAGAAAGGGGAGCTTTTATTCATTAAAAGATTCATAATTTCTTAATAATTTAACAAATGAGACTTAATTTTCATTGCAAGAATGTGCATTTTTTAAAACCTCCAAAATAACATATTACTAAAATGTAATAATATTATTGAAAAAACAATGTCAAATAGAGACAACTAGTTGACCAATCTAGGGGGAAAAAAGTATTTTGTTCACTGTCAAGATTCATTATCACCCAATTAATAAATTGCTGAAAGATGATACAATGTGGCTAATAACTAAACACAGAAAGAAAAGAAATTGATGAAACTTTTGAGTTATCCTATCACTGCAGAACTTCCATATTCACACTCTATATCAAGCTGACAGTGGCTGGCACATAATAGTTGCTTAATAAATGCAAATTCCCTTCCTCCTCTCCCATTTGTAAATTAGGTGAGCCTTTCTCTTTGGAACATTCTTATAAAGATCAGGATAACCAGGAGTGATGAAAAGTTATTATTGTTGCTAACAGTAGCTAACATTTCTATGCTAAATTTAAAGTTTGCAAAGTACTTAACATACTGTTGGTCCTTCCAACAGCCCCGTGAGATAGGTGCCATTATCCTCATTTTACAAATGATCAGAGTGAGAGAAAAATGGGTCACACAGGTACCTAAGGTAGGATTTGGACTCTTTCAATCTCCAAATCCAACCATGTAAGAAGAAATGGGAAAGTTCCAACAAGGAAATTACACCGGGGGACAAACAGCTCAATGGGGAAAGTAATAGCCTAAAACAGACATCTGTTCTAACCTGTGAGGTGGTGACCAAAAGTCAAGTAACAAGCTCTTTTCAATTTGGTTTCCTCATCTATAAAATGAGGATAGAGGAGTAAGATCTTTATTTATTATATACTAAAATAGAAGAGTTTTCCATGTTCCACTTGTTATGCTGTGTTCTGATGGACATAAAAGCACAACAATAAATGAGAAAATTATTATAAAATTTCTAAACTGTGAAAACATGAAAAAAGTAATTTAAAAATCACTCAGCTATAAGTGTAGGAAGGTATTCTTTACAAAGAAAAAAGTGTTTTTTTTCTTGTGAGAACAAGGGAAGCGTACATTTAAAAGTTCAAGTGTCCAACTTAACGCAGTCTTTTTAAGTGACATTCAATTGTTTTACTTTGGAAATCTCTCACCCCCGGACAGAAAGAACTGGACAGGGCCATTTCTCAAGGAAGCTCATTAGCCTGGCTAGGTACTCCCCCCTCCAGGGCCCCGTCCTTAAACCAATGGCCATCCTGGGGCTCCCACCAGTGGTTTACACAAGGCCCCCGAGAGCGAAGGATGAGGCTCAGCAGAACTTGCAGGGAGCAAAGGGCAGCTCTCCAACATATCATCATCGCTCACCCGGGACTCGGCCACGGGGTTTTTCCAGGAGAGGACAAGCTCCCTCGCGGCCCGCCCCCATCCCACCAGGCTCCCGGGCCTCCGTCAGAAGCAGGGGAAGCCCCCCACTCCCGTCCCCACGCAGAGCCGGCAGCCGGTCGGGCCTAGCCCCCGTTTTCCATCCTCCTTTCCATCCCTCCCGCCAGGCCGGGGCAGGCTGGGAGCTGCTCCCCCCCCCCCCCCCCCCCGAGGGTCAGCGCAGCCCGGGCCCGGTCCGCCAGCAGCGCGCCCCGGCCCGCATCCGGGCCGTTCGCGCAAGGGTCAGACGCGGGGCCGGAGAGGTCGGGGCCCGGCCCGCGGGGCCCGGCGCGGCCCGGCGCCCCTGCAGGGCCGTTGGGCCCGGCGCGGTGTCCCGGGGATCTGCCCGGGGCGGGGGCGGGGGCGGCGGCCGAGGGGAGGAGGCGGGGAGGGGCCGGGGGCGGTGCCCGCCCGCCCCGCGCCGGCCCCACGCCCTTACCTGTCTTCTCGTGGTCATAGCCCACCACGATGAAGTAGTCCGCCAGCCGCGCCATCGCCGCCGCCGCCCCCGCGCCCGGGAAGCGGGACCCAGTCCCCGTCGCCGCCCTCGCCGCCGCCGCCGCCCGCCCGGCCCGGGAACGCTCAGCATTTTCCCTCTACCGGCGGTAGTAGCAGCGGCGGCAGCGGCGGCGCTTCAGCCATGTTTGACAACCGAGGTGCACTCTGCGCCTGCGCCGGGCGCCGCGCCGCGCCGCGCGAGACTCGCTCCTCCTCCCGGCTCCTCCCCCTCCCCGCTTCCCAGAGCTTCCCTGGAGCTACGCGGCCGACATCCCGGTGGCCCCGCCCCTCCCCCGCCGGGGCGCCCCTCCCCCGCCCGCGCCCGGGCTGGAAGCGGCGAGGGCTTGCTCAGGCCTTTGCTCCCCGCCGCCCACTTGTAGAGCAAGCAGGACCCGAGCGAGCTGGGGGGCGTCTCACGAACACTCCGCGGTCAGTGTTTTGGAAGCCGCCCAGCCACCGCTTTTGCTGCTCGTTTCCTGTTGATGTAGCGCGGTCAAGCTTTCAGAAACCCCGAGCAGAGAAGGGGGTTGCCCTGCCCGGGCCTGGGGAGCCGGAAAGGCCCCTGCCGTGTCAGGGCCCCAGCAGCATCCGTCCTGCTCCCCGAGGAGCCAGCGCGGGCCACTTCTGACAGACACCTCAGTCCTTCCCCCACCCAGGTTGCCCTCCATGGAACCGTCGGTCCGCAGGATGTGGCCTCTGCTGTCGGGCCGTTTTACTGCTCTAGGCGCCTCCATCAGATCCCAGGATCCCTGGAAAAAAGAGGGGAGGGGTCATCAGAAGCTCCCGCGTACGGTTTCGTCAGATTGCAGATTTAAAACTCGTGGACAATCTGAAGTCTAAGACTTTGCCCTTCCTCTTTATCGCCAACCAGCAACTTGAGTTCGACCAGTGTGGTCTACTATTCGAATATTTACACCAAACCATGCAATTGTCAGACTAGGGCTGATCGAGTGCAGGGGTACAACTTGTTTTAATTTATCCCCAATCAGTGAAAGCCTTTTTTAAAAGCCTTTGTCTCAGACTTGAAAGGGACATAAAAGATAGATCATCTACTCCAAATTTCCACTTCAATGCAGGAGTCCTTCTGTATAACCATAAGGAGGCTTGCTTATCCAGACTCGGGGGTGAACTGTTCCTTCTATGGCTCACAACCGTTCTCTTCCTCATTCCATAAACTGAATTGAACTCTGCCACCATCATCACTACCTCGGCCTTGTAACTTCCACTCGCAGCTTCTGCTTCAGTTTTTTGATGCTTACAGAGCATGTCTTCTTCGTTTTTCACATAACAAATATTGAAGAAAGTGATATTCTCTGAACTAAGAGTAAAAAGTAAAAGATGCAGATTTAGACTTGTGTAAAATTTCCCGACAATTAAAGCTATCCAAAAATGGGATGAAAGCTTTAGGTTCCCTTGGAATAGAGATCTCTAAGCAAAATACAAAAACAAAAACAAACTCCATAGCCACTTAACTTGCTGAGTGTTTTTTAACTGTATAAGTTACTCTACATGATCTCTGTGATGTCTTCCTAACTCTCTCCTAGTATTTAATAGCTTTGTAAAGGATGCTAAAGAACAATTCATTTAACCTGAATATTTCGAATCCTGGTGCTTTATGAATTCAAGAGTAACATTTTAAAATAACTGGCTTTTAAGACCCCCTTCCCCCAGTCAAGGTCCTCTGACAAGTCCTATATGGCAACTTGCAGAATCTAGTTTTAACATGTGGTATATACACATAACATACACATATGTACCTAATATGAGGCCACATTCTGAGTCCATACAAATATTTCATATACAAATAAAGTAGCTTCACCCTTTGCTCCCCAGCCAACAGCTGCCTGGAGGCTGGGACTGATAAGAGCCTGACTACACAGCCAGATTAGTCCGGTTGGCCAGAGTCCAGAAAATCGCCGGGAGATCAACAAAAACACCACCACCTTTCACTAGCTGCCTGAACAAATGCAGATTTGTTTTCCCCAGAGTCTCTGGAAGAAACTCCAGGGATAAAAGAGGCCACAGCCTCTGAGACCCAAAGCATCTCCTTCCTTGTCTCAGGACGGAAATGGCAAAGAGATAAAGAAAAGAGGGAGGCTGGCCAACTTCTGACTGCTGCAGAGCTGCAGCCTTTTGTGGGTAAAGTGGCTAGTTCTCTAAAAATCATTCAAAGTACTTCCTGTGGTTTGTTTCTGCTTAACAAATTGGTAAGCTGAGGTTTACTGGTTAGAGGATACTGGCTGAGATCTGCTCTTTGCAAAGTCACTGCAGTCCTGTATCAGATTTATGTAATAATAATAATAATAATAAAAACAACACTTATCTAGAGCTTACTCTGTGTTAGGCATTGTGCTAAATACTTTACAATTATTACCTCATTTGCTCTTTACAACAACCTTAGGAAGTAGATGCTAAAAGCTTTACAAGTATTCATTTAATCCTCATAATAAATCTAAGAGGTAGGTGCTATTATTATCCCCATTTGACAGATGAGGAAACTGAGACAAATAGATTAAGTAACTTGAGCAGGATGACACAGTAGGTGTCTGAGGCCTAGATACCAATTCAGGTCTTCCAAATTCCAGGCCTGAAGTTCTATCTACTGTGCTACCTAGCTGCTGTATACCTATACATGTCCATAAATACATACTAGATAGATAGATAGATAGACCTATATATACATATGTATATATAGAAAACATTCAGGACATCAGCATGAAAAGCGGCACTGATCAAATCATTCTGCTCAGTATGATATCACTATCTAAGGAGGAAAGTCGTTCTCCCTAAAAGGAGATACACACCCCTATGCTTTCCCTTCTTTCAATAAACTATTTTGGCCATATCGACCACCGTCATTTATTATAACCCCAACTGCACTTTGTTTACCCTGTTTGACTGAGGAGTTTCATATGTTCATGTTGACTGCCTGTTATGTCAAGAATGACCAAGTTTGTACTTGTCCTTAAAAACCACAATGTCTCCTTTAACTTTTCAGGGTGGCTCTTTATCTAGTTTAATTATGAACAAGTCTCTGTAATCCTATATGTCAGAAGCAAATAAAACAAATTGTGCCTGGATTAAGAGAACTGAGATTCTGTTTGTGTTACGCAGGACTTTTAGAGAACCACCCTATGCTGATAAACTGATGGGGTGAATCAGACTTTAGAAATAAACTTCTCAATAGGTTTTGAGGAAGAGGGTATAACTCAGGAAGTATAAAGTGAAATGTTTTTCTTTACCTTGAGGTTCTGGCTAGTGCATTATTGTGTCTTGAAGATCCAAGCTAGGAAAAACTACTCCACTCAAGCTTCAGAGGTTTCTATAGCATGCCCTTAGGGAAACTACTTAAACTCAGTACTCTAGGCTACTCTAAAACTTTAAATTGCAAAGAGGCGTTTATTTGTTTTGGTTTCGGGGTCTCTATCCACTATCCAATTTTTGACTATATTCTGAGTTTGAAAATGCCTGTCAGAGCTTTAAATAATACTTTAAATATACTATCCTTCAAACAGCTTCCTAAAAGTTAGTATAAACTCTGCCCAAGTCATATGGCAAATTAAAAGGGAAGCCAAGATATCAAATGCTTCTTTTTTAAAGCAGCAAAGGCTCTATTCTCTCCTTCTCATACACATAATTCAAATGTGTTCAAATTCAGCCTAATTTTCTTTGCAGGGTGTGTTCTCAACATTTAATTGGAAACCAGCTAAAGGACATGAGCAAGAATATATATTTTTTTAATCCAGAGAAGACTAGAAAAGTGTAAGCATTGTTTCAAACAGCTGTTCTGCTCTTCACCTACACTCCATTTAACAGCAGAAGGAAAAGTGCAGGCCAGATTTGTGTGTGTGTGTGTGTGTGTGTATCTGAGGACAGAGGAAAAAAGGGTAGCTAGGATAGTTTAAATACTCAAAGCATTCGTAAAAGTTACACAGGTATGTGTATATGTGTGTGTGTGTATATAAATGTGTCTACATACATATAGAAAGAGGTATAGATAGATATAGATAAGTTATATATATATGTATATATATATGTATATATATATATAAAATCAGTATATTTATGGCTAGATTTAAGCATAGATATGGCAACCTAGTATGGTGGTAGACAGCCTGTCCTCAAATATACCTAGATTCAAATAGTGTTGGCCACATACACTGGTCCCTAATTCTAAAGGTTACAGACCCAAGGGGTTTCTGATCTGCCCTTAAGGTTGGGCCTTTCCATTCCTAGTGTTTCTGAAATACTTGAAATAACAGGTCTAGGACAAATACTTATTTTAGCGCCTTCTAAGGGGGGTGGGGGATGGGGAGGTTAAATACACATACTTGTTGAAACTTGTCTCCATGATTTGTTATCTGAACTGTTGCATATTTCGGGGTTTTACTCGCCATAACTCTTTTCTTGGCTGCTTAGAATAAGTCAATTCAACAAGCATTATTCTTACCAATAAGAAGTCCTTTGGTGAGCACTAAACATAAAAAATGTTATTGACAACAATAACATTTACATAAAATTCAGGGGTCTGCTGTCATAGAATTTATAATCTAAATAGCAATGTTTCTCTAACCCCACCCCACCGATGGAGGGAGGGAAGGCCTACTTGGGCTTTCTTCTTACATTTTCTTGATGCGCTGATTTGTATAAACTAGTGACTTACTCTTTAAACGTGAAACAGCCTTTGGATTCCAATTTTTCCTTCCTTCTTACCTCTTTCTTCCTTCTTTGCACTGCCCAGGCCCTGGAAAACTTGTCAGAGAAAATTTCTGCTCAATCTGAATTCATACCCAGAGAACTCTGAATGGAGGAAAGAGGGAATCTGAATTTTATGAAGTATTATTTCGTATGGGATGCTAGGCGGGGAGGGGGAAGTATATCATAGATTCCCTAGAACTGAGGGATATGCAGAGGTTAAACTTGTTGACAGTCCAGGGAGGAATAGATCCCACATGGTGCGCCTGTTTTGCCAAGGTAAATTCCAGGGCGTTTTGGAAAACACGCGCTCACTCCAGAAGGCAGCGGGAGCTCCCGCAAACAAACCTGGCTGAGTCGGTTCGCGTTTTGGAGCAGGAAAGCATCTGAATTAGAGCGCCGGCGGCAGGACGGGAGCCAGGCGAGGCGAGGGAAGTGTTTTCCGAGCTTCAGATCTAACGTCCCAGGAGCAGCCAAGTGCACCTGGACTGATAAGAGGGGTGCCAAGTTTCAGTTTTGCTGTTTAGCATTCCCGGACTACCGACCCCCTGCTGGGGAGGGGGACGGGAAAGGAGTCCCTATCCTGAACCTCAACCGGCGTCTGATTCTCTCCTGGCGGGAAAGGGAGAGGAAACTCTCACTTAAAAGCATAACTTATCCTAAAAGGTCTCTCTTCCCCTCCTCACTCCCTACTCCTTCCCCTGTCTGCGGCTGGGGACGGAAAAAAACAGTTTACAACATTATACTCGTCTAATTAGAAAGCTCTTTCTCTCAACCCGGTTAAGCATTGTTATTCCCATTTTATTGATGAGGAAACTTGCACCTGAGGAGATAGTCAGGATGCCCAGCTCATTTTAGTCCCGGCACTCTTCTGACCTCGAGAGCGCTCCCATTAACTTTCACCACAAACCTTCTCCATGGTACTCGCTCTAACTCCAGGAAAGCCCCACTCCCCGGTGTGTCGGGCTTAGCCGTCAGTGGACCGCTGATGGGAGGGTGGGGATTGGGAGAGAGGCTTTTGATAGCTCAACCGTACGCGTTACCAATTCCTCACTAGCAAGGCAAAGACCTCCTTTTACATGAGACTAAAGTCACCTTTCTTTCTGGGGCAAATAGGTTGTCCTTTGACTTCACTATGGGAGGCAAAGTTTCCTTTCCCAAACGTGACGACAAAACAAGAACGACGGAAGGGGTCAAACGAAAGTAACCTGTTCTGCACCAGGGACACAAACAGAGATGGAAGCAGAAAAAACAAATAGGAGATGAAAGAGATTTGGAGTCAATCGCTATTCTTAGGTTCGAAATCTCACTCAGCACCTTTACCTCCTCGAGCTTCAGTTTCCTCCTCCGGAAAATAGGTGGGGGGAGGGTAGGCTAGATGATTTCGAAGATCGTTTCCTGCTCCAGCATTCTATAATTCAGAGCAATAAACATTTATTTTAAGCTCTGTGTTCCAGTTATTGTGCTAAGGGCTGGGTTGTGTAATTAGAAAGAGAAGGGGAAAAAAGAGAGAGACAGACACAGAGGGATACAGAGACAGAGACACAGAGACAGTGAGAGAAACCGAGACCGAAATCGAGAAAGAGCGACAGAGACAAAGATCGAGAGAGACCGAGACAGGGATAGAGACACAGAGAAAGACAGAGACAGAGACATCGAGAAAGATAAAGGAAGTGAAAGGATAATTAAAAGGAGGAATGTGAGCAGAGGGACGGAACAAAAGCTAAAGGGATGAAGCCGCCTAACACTTAGTAGGCAGTCAATAAATATTTGAACAGTGAGTGTTGTCCCTGCCCCCACCTGCACAGTTTGCACAGCTAGGCGTTCCTGAGCCGGGTCCAAGTTAATGAGTCCACAGCCCAGAGAGCTCTCGCCTCAGGTGCCGGGGGAAAGCCACCCTCCCAGAGCTGCGGCGGGAATCCTAAGGCTGCCGCAGCGCCTAGATCGGGGGCAGGAGTCGGGGGTGGGTGGGAGGGTTTGGGGGACAGCCCCAGTTTTCCCAGTCACCGCAAATCTTCCTCCGGGCACAAGTGACTCATTCCAAGGTGATTCCTCTGACGACACCTGGATCGACCGGCCTTTCCATTCACTCCTTAGAAACAAGGGACAGGAAAGCAGGTCCGAAAAGCGGCTGCCACGATCCCGCTGGTCTGTCTCCCCCGAGGGGTCGGGAGTGGCCCAAGCTCCCAGAGCTCTGGACCAGAAAGGCATCTGCTCAAGCTAAAACACCTGCAGAGGAGATAGACGTAAAACCAAGGGCTGAAGCGGGAATATAAGGGTATATAAATGGTTCTTTGGAGTTCATAGACAAGAGGAGAATGTCAGTGTTAATGTCGTCATCATTTTCTAGACTAGCTTGAAAGTGGGGACTTAGAGAGGCGAATGACTTGTTTAAGGTCACAGGGAACTCCTGGAACTGACTAAAGCCCGTTTTTCATTATCACGAGGCAGCCTTTAAAGGTTTTATAAGGACTTACAGTGGTCTGCAAAACTACTCAAATCCCTGACTACTATCATCGTGTCCCCATAAAAATCCAACCCCAGCCCCTGACCCCAGGGAGAGGTCCTCGCCCCGGCAACGGGGTATTCTCTTTGCTGCCTTTCTAGCTTTTACCTTCAGGGAAACTTTAGGGTCCCAACAATAGTCAGGAGCTTCTTGGCCAGAGGCCAACCAGTTCATTCCTAAAAGTTCAAAATTCAGAAGAATAACACCAGAAATTTAACACTTACAAAGGCAGTGTGTTTGTTCTCTCAGTCTTGGATTTACACAACTGGAATAAAACATGAGATGTCAACAAGCTCTCCCTAAGTACCCTAAGTAGGAAAGAAAGAAAGAAAGAACGAAAGAAAGAAAGAAGGAAGGAAGGAAGATAGAAAGAAAGGAAGGAAGGAAAGAAGGAAGAAAGAAAGAAAGAAAAGAGAAAGAAAGAAAGAAAGAAGGAAGGAAGATAGAAAGGAAGGAAGGAAGGATGGATGGAAGATAGGAAGAAAGAAAGAAGGAAGGAAAGAAAGAAAAGGAAAGGAAGAAAGAAAGGAAGAAAAGAAAGAAGGAAGAAAAAAGAAAGAGAGGAAGGAAGAAAAGAAGAAAGAGAGGAAGAGAAAGAAGGGAAGGAAGGGAGAGAAAGAAAGAAGGGAAGGTAGGAAGGAAGAAAGGGAGAGAGAAAGAAAGAATTAAAAAAATATCCTGCCCAAACTTTCCAGATTCCGCGCCCCTTGCCAAACCCATCTAGTCTTTTCCAGAATTCCAGTGTCTCAGACATTTGTTAGATGGTGTCTGATAAAACTCCCTCACTTCCATCCCCCTCCATTCATTACCACGCCTTAGGTCGAGTTCAGGTGCTTCATTAAGACGGCTACTTCCTAAAGCAGGAGCCTTGCAGGTTGGAGGAAAGGCAAACCTAAGGAGAGTCCCAGTGACCTTGAACCCACGTCTCCTGTGGGCTAGTCCAGTCTCCTTGGCTGGGGAATAGGATCTTGCCGGGATATCAACATAGGCAAGGGCTCCAAAAGGAGATGATTTGTGGGGAGAGTGTGGGCACGCACAGTCCTCCCAGACATCAATGGTGATTCCACCTAGTGGATGTCCCCCTGCTGTACCCTAACCCAGAGGATAGCTCATTCGCCTTGCACTGGGGTCCCGGAGGCAGGAAACCTAAGAGTGTGGGCGCCCTCGAAGCAGGGCGCTAGAGGAAGAGAGGGAAATGATAGCACTAACAGCAGCAGCAGCGCCCGCGGCGGCCGCAGTGGAACCCCCAGCAAGCCCCGCCCCCGCTGAGTTCCTATAAAAGTAGGAGGCAAGCGCAGGACACTTCAGAGGTTTAACTGGGGACCTAAAGACTTCCTGCTGCTCCAGCGCCTTCTCTTCGCCTCCTACCTCCCACTCTTAAATAGCATTTTTGTCGTCGGGGGTGGGACTCTTTGACTCTCTCATTGGATTACCTTCAGTAGCAGGTAAAGGTGGACCTCCGAACACCGAGGGCGGCAGTGGAGGTCGGGTAGGGGTCAATAGGCTTTGGTTATCTTGGAAATCAATAATCTGAAAAGTCAGGTTCTTGCACCGATTTTTCCTGTGTGAGTGTGTGTGTGTGTGTGTGTGTGTGTGTGTGAGAGAGAGAGAGAGAGAGAGAGAGAGAGAGAGAGAGAGAGAGAGAGAGAGATAGAGAAAGAAAGAATATAAAGTTAGGATGGGGTAGGATGGAGGGGGCGGGAGAGAAGAGATTGAATCTTCGCCTAGTCCAAGTGAGCTATGCCAGGAGAATGAACTCCGGGGCTACCTTGAGCTCGAAATCCCTCCTAAGCGAAAGTTTTCCTCTTCCATCCCTTCAGAGGAAGCTCCTAGAAAAGTTTCCAAGTGAGTCCCAAGCTCAGAACTCAGGGAGTGCTGCTTGGCGGGGTGAGGGAACATCCCCCCTCCCTGCTCAGACTGTCAGTTCAGTAGGCTGACTGATGCAAAGCCTGTAGGCGCCTTTATCTGTCCCGGCGCGATAAGAAATTGAGCAAACAAGAACGGGACTTGGTTAGGATACTTCTGGGGCCACTGGTCTGCGGCACTCGGCCAGCTGCGGCTGAACTAGAGTTGCTGCGGGGTCAGGGAAGGGGCTAGGGCCGGAGCCAGAAATAGAGCCAGACGTGATTTTCTCGGTTGTCTCTTCCATCCAGGGTGACGGGATCGCCGCCAGAATGCAGCTGGTGCCAGTCGCCCTAATTTACCTGGGCTCCTTCGCCTTCCTTGGGGCGGACACTGCAAGGCTGGATTTGGCTTCAGAGTTCCGAAAGAAGTAAGTCCCGACAATGTTCTCTAGGCGAGTAGTTGGGTTCGGGAGCTAAAAGACCTTCCTCGGGGGAGGGAACCTCCGTTAGCTCCGGGTACGAGAGAAAAGAGCCCGGTGTGGATGCTACCACTCACCAGGGGAGAGGGTGTTGAGATTCGTCTCACAGGGTGCTAATGGCGTCGCTGTTGGTTACCTTCCAGATGGAACAAATGGGCTCTGAGCCGGGGAAAGAGAGAACTGCGGGTGCCGAGCAATCCCCTCGCCGGCCTAGCCGAAGTGAAGACTGGTCCTGTACAGACGTTTATTCGGACCCAGGACGTGAAGGGTGCTTCCCGCAGTCCACAGCCCAGGTAACTTTGTGAGTCCCTCCCGGGGAATCCCTTTCCTCTCCAAAGCAGCTGCTCTCCCTCCCCCCAACTTAGGTCCAGAGTTGAGGAAGGTCTTGGGCTAAAAAAGGTGCTTCCAAGGAGCAATCTCGAGTCCCCGTTTTCCTCCCAGGCTCCTCTAGTTGGGCTATGATCCAGTCTAACTCGGCGCAGGCTGGTAGCCAGGTTCTAGGAGCCCTTCGAGTGATCTAACTCTTCTCGGTCTTCCCGCAGCAGTCCGGACGCAGCCCGCATCCGCGTCAAGCGCTATCGCCAGAGCATGAACAGCTTCCCGCACTTCCAGAGTCTGCGCATCGGCTGCCGTTTTGGGACGTGCACCCTGCAGAACCTGGCGCATCAAATCTACCAGTTCACGGACAAAGATAAGGATGATTCGGCGCCCCCCAACAAAATCAGCCCCCAGGGCTACGGGCGCCGGCGTCGGCGCTCAATTGCCGAGGGCTCTCGGGCCAGGACACTCTCCTCCTTTCCCTCCTTCTCCTCCTCTTCCTCTTCCTCAGGACGGCTACAGCAGCAATAGCCGCAGCCGCGCTTCTGGCCGCTTAGCGAGCCAGCCTGCGTTGTGAGCCGATTGCACCCGGCGCCACTTCCAGGGGCCGCCTTCCTCTGGACGCAGGGGGCGGTAGCGGCGGCAAAACCACAGCACTGCACCCAATGGGCGCCGGCCGGCCGGCCTCGGTGCGTGCGCGGAGGGGGCCTGTCCTGCGGGATGGAGAACTGGGGCGCAGGAGGCGTTAAGTCCACTGGAGGAGTTCCCGCAGTCTTCCTCGTCCCTCTCCTTGGAGAGCGATGTGCATTCTCCAAGTGGGAGCCGACCGCGGTCGCTTTTTGTCCCGACGTCCTTTGCTTCACTGGGACCCTAACCCGCATCCGAGCTGCGGGGACCCAGGCCGGGCCCAGAGGACCTTGAGGAATCACTCAGAGAGCCCGGGACTGGGAGAAACATTCCCGGGACTTGCGCCGTGGGAAGAACGGAACATCTAGGGAACTCGGACTGACCGAAGGGGCCCAAACTGAGTCGGCCGCATTCTTCTCCCCTCTCCCCTTCGGGAGGGAGTCTCGGAACTACTTGATCTTTTCATAAACAGAGGAAAAGTGCAATGGTGGCTTTTTAAAATGCGTTTTCATAGAGAGGTAACTATCTGATATTTATCTTGCTGTCAGGTTTTTGTTTTTTTTTTGTAAATTCAGAGTTATTTTTGTACGTTATATATTATTGTATAAGGGCATTTTAAAGTAGTATATATCTCCCTCCCCTCGTGTTAATTTTAATATGAGAATGTCACAGATTGGTCTCAGACTGATATAACCCTCTCCTGTTGGGGGTGTGTGTGAAATGAGTGAATGTGTTGAGAAAGTGTGAATGTATGACATTCCGTCCAGGTGGAAAAAGAAAAGTCCACGTCTCTGTATATTATATTTTCTTAAAAGGGATGGTGATGTGGCGAATAGCGAAACTAATAAACAACTACAATACTGACGTACGTGGTTCTTGACTCAATTGTCTTTGGAGGGAACCGGAGTCTAATGGGTGTAGTGAAGGGGTATAAGTGAAGAATCCCTTCCCGATATCCCACTAACCTTGACTAAGTAGAAATCTTTTTCCTCGTACACTCCTTGGGTACATTTTCTCGGGTTTGGGGCCTGATTTATTGCGAGGGTCAAGCGACACTGCCCCACAAGCCTCATTTTTCTCAATTCAGAAATTATAATGATTTAAAGGATCAATCCGGGGCGCCCTCTCCTCTCCTGTCCCTCCCCACTCTCCGGCACGTGCTCGTTTCGTGGTTTGGTCGGGGCGCCTTAGAGGCGCCCAAGGTCACGGCCCCTTGTCACAATTTGGACTGCTCCGGTGTAGTGGCTGCCGCGCGCCAACTCTCTACGGAGAGGTCAGACGCGAAGTCTAATTCAGCGTTGCGCAACGGAGCCCTGGATTTGGGGACCTAGCCCGGCCAGGGCAGGGAGAAATGACCCAGAGAAAGGGGGCGGAGGTTTTCAAAGGTCTCTAAGCTAGGGGTTTTCCCGGCCCGGGGATCACAGGAAAAGTTCGAAGGCACAGGATCTGCGCGTTCCGCTCGCGCACCTCCGGGAAGGCGCAGCTGGAGAAGATGGAACGTTCCCCCACCAGCTCGCCGGAGCCAAGACCGGCGGAGGCTTAGCTTGGACGGGTCTACAGCTCCCCCTGCGGGTATCCGTTGGGGAGACACCTCAGCCCGAGCCGTCATGCGGTACGTGCGGTTTGATCCAGCCTCGTACGTGGGAGTCAGCACACAATTTTAACCAGGAAAAGAAAAGAGGCAAAAAAAGTTCTCGGATGCCAACCGAGGCCCGCTTCCCCAAGCCCCAAAGCTGCCGACGCTGGGACAGTGACTCAGCGCGCTCACGCTGTGCTGAGCAGCTGCTTCGGCCGGCCAGGGGAGGGAGGGTACGGGACAGGATGGGACGTGCCTGGCAGCAGCGCGCGGTCCCCGTCTCCCCCCCCCCCCTCCGCCCCCCAACACCTGGCCTCCCTCCGCTTCCTCATCCCCTGCCTTCTCTCTCTTTGTCTGTCTACTCCGTTGCCTTCCTCTTCCTCCCCTCTCCGTCTCACCTCTTCCTCCTTTTTTCTTTCCTCATACTCTTCCCCTTTCTCGCCCTGTTCCCTTTTTCGTCTTTTCATTTTCCTTCGGGATTTTAACTTCAAAGTGCTGCCTGAGTCTCCAGGATGGAAGCAGGGCTTCCGTTCTCTATTGTGTGGCCGAGTTTAGGGGACCGAGGGAAAATTTAAGAAGGCCTGGAGGGGAAAGTCACCAAGTTCCAGCCCCTACCCCTGCTCGTGGTGGAGCAAGTGGGTGGATAAGGGAAACCAATGACCCCAGACCTGTGGGACCCCAGGTCTCCCGCCCGTATCCAGCTTCTCTTCTTGGTCCTCTATAATGAAAGCCACGTCATCCCCACGACCCTGCCCAGATCTACTACACCGACCTTGAAAGCTTTCCCTTTCACTTGTGGCTCCAAGCCGAATTGGTCTTAAAAAAAATCCTCAGAAACTTTTCTAGGTCGGAAAAGAAAAGAAAAATAACTTGTAAGCAATAAGGGATAAAGGAAGGTGAGCTCCGAAAATAGAAACGTTTCTCTGGCCGCTGCTCCATCCCCTGGATCTTGCTGTCTGGTTACTTCCTTTGCCCCTGCCAAGATCCCGATCCCTCCCTCCCCCTTTTCTCTGTCTCTCTTCCAGTGTCTTTTTCACCCTCTCGATCAGATTGATAAGTGGGGAAATGAAGAACAATTAGATTCCTGGTTGGGAAGGTATAAGAGGTAGGAAATAAGAGTCTAGAGCATGTGATACAGGGGAACCAGTTCTGTATTTGAAATGGGAACATCTGGACACATGTGACCTCTGTGACCCTGGGCAAATCAATTACCTCTATGAGATTCTTGGGTCCTCAGCTGTAAAATTATTTTTAAGAACCCCTTTCTGTTCTGAAGATATGATCTTGTCCCAATGGACTGAAATAGACTTAGGGTTTTTTTGTTTTGTTTTGTTTTGCCTCAGCTTCTCTTGCTTGAATTAATTTACTAGCTATTTATGGATCCCATGAGTTGAAGGTGCTACTTCTATGGTGTGTTGGGTCCTTAAAAGTCTAGGTCTAATCAAAGAACCAGAGGTTGGGGAGTAGCGAATGCTGGCTTTGCAATCAGAGGAGCCGGGGCTGCTTTTATTTACCAGAGTTCTAGTGTGTCCCACTCTTACAGTGATTTTTCCTTGGTGCACTATCTTGGAGTCAGGAATTAAATCCAGCATCAGACACTTATTAGCTGCCATCTAATCCCATTTGCCTTGGTTTCCTCATCTGTAAAATGAGCTGGAGAAGGAAATGCAAACCACTCTAGGATCTTTGCCAAGAAAACCCCCCAAAGGGGTCACCGGTGTGTCTAAAAGAAACAAGACCTGAAAGCATCCTCTCAAAGAACTGTCATGGACTGCACTTTACTGCTTTGACTTAAGGTTCTTGGCCTGCTTGGAGCTCTGGTTGTATTCCTTCCTTAATGCTGTCCTTCTCTTGTTGCCGGATGTGTTAAGTATCTTTCTTTCGATGGAGTAGAATAGTCCAAATAAATCACTTATTGCTTGGAGAATTAACTAGTTCAGTTCACATTTAAGTCCAAATAATGGACCACAAGAATTTGGCTACCAGATGGACTTACAGTTTAAAACATACTACTGACTGTTAATAATACTGATCATGTTTATAAAGCACTTTTGGGTAGGATATAATAGTATGCTGAAGTTTAATACTGAGTTTATAAAAAAAATCTTGATTGTATTCTAGTCCTGCCACGTGTCACCTGTGTGCCTTCACTTCCAATATTTGGGTCTTCCTTTTCTCATCTTTAAAATAATGTTTAGAGGAGGTGATTTCTGAAGTCTTTTTCTTTCTAAAATTCTGTGATGTATTTTATCCTACCAAGGGTTACATATAAGATTAGCTCATTTTGTACTTTCCTAATTAGGCTTTAATCTTAAAACAAGCGATCAAATGATCTTTGAGAAATGAGCAACCTGGCTCAACTCAAAACTCCCAAATGGCAGAGGGAGGCAATATCATTATTTTCATCCAATTCATCTGCAGGAGCTAAAGCTATTAAAAAATTTCCAAAAGGTCCTTCCTGGTGATGTCAAGACCACCTGAGGAAAATTCTGGAAAATGTTTTATGGTTTTCTACGGGATTTAGAGAAAGCCTACTTGAAATTATTGTTTCATCTCTTTATTTACTAACGAGTATGGATTGCCTATGAATTCAAAGCATTGAGCTGTTCATCCTATATATAGCCCATTTAAACTAAAGGCAGACAGTTGGTCCTCATTTGAAACAGACATCATAAATCATTTTATTTTCCCTCATTTGAGCACCCTGACTGAACTCCTGCTTTGGATGACCAAATATAATTAGCACATACACCAAAATCTTCCAGGCTTGATGTGGGAGGGAGAGACCTCTCTATCAGTATTATCCTTGTCTAAGACATAGTTGCCCCCTGCTGCGAGTGTTGGCTAGGGTGGACACCATATACCTCCTTGTCCAAGGTCACTAAGTCCTGAACTACACTTGAGGGAAAATCATCTGGGGGACAGGGGATGAGGAAGACCTTGTGTCTCATACAGAGTTAGATTCACAGATTCTTAGAACTAGAAAAGATCTCAGAAATGATCAGGTCCTATCTTGAACTTAAGGTTCACCCCATCAGGTGTTCAGCTAGCCTCTACCTGCCTGTACACATGCAAAGACAGAGTGCTCATTACTTTACAAAGTAAGTCTATTCCATTTGGGGACAACTTTGGTTGTTAGAACATTCTTCCATAGATTAAGCTGGAATTGGTCTCCACCTGCTGGTCTTGTAGAAGCATCTTGTTGGTTATTCAGCTGAGAGAGACAAAGGCTATATAGGTAGAGCCTTAATATGGTTGGGCAATCAGAGCTTTGCCTCAGGGCACTGAATTTGGAAGACACCAATAGCACAAGCAGTTCTTCAGCAGGTATAAATAACAGAGCTTAACACCTAGTGAGAATAATTCTTTCAATTAGGAAAATACCTGTTGGCAAACTGGGGCGAGTTACTTGTTCACTGTGCTTTGCTCTCCACCTGCTCCTGCAGCAGTCTCCCAAACAGTGGCCTTGCACTGGTGTCCGGAGATCTGTCTCCCCCACTATAAGCTATTGTTTTGCTCCTTCTCCTTTCCAAATAAGGACATGATTCATGCCATTTGTCCTGGTCGGAATGGGTACAAAAATTCCAAGTTAGGGCTCTGTGTGAGAGCCATTCTTATTGGGGAAATGTTCATGAGATTATATTCAGAACTTTTTAGAACACACTACAGGAGCCGTCTAATCCAACTCCCTTACTTTACAGATCTAGAAACTGAGCTCCCCACAGGTAAAGCCACATAAAGGTAGGATATGAGCCATTTGAACCTGCCCAGTCCCTTTGTAAATGAGCAATATCTTTATCTTACTCAAATAAACAATTTACACATTGTTTTTCTAGTGTCCAGATTGATAAACCTAGTTTCCACATTTCATATACACAAATCCATATAGGTTTTATTTTTATATTTAATATATGATGATGTGCAAGATTAAAATTCATGATTTTCTCATCTTATCTAAACTACATTAGATTACCTGAAAACAGAAAGAGATTTGATTGACATCCTTGGGATTCCTGTGGAACAGCCCATGATCTGAGCCACTATAGGCAGTTGTCAAGGAAAAGAGGGAAGAAGGGAAGGAAGGAAGAAAAGAAGGGAGGAAAGGAGGAAGAGAGGAAGGGAGGGAAGGAAGGAAAAAAGAAAAGAAAAACTATTTTGAAAATGTTCAATGTTAAATTTGGAAAGAGAGAACTCCATCATGTAGGGGCTATTGACCAGACCACATTTAACCTTGACTGGATTTAGCTCCATTCTCTATTATTGCCCCATATATCCATAATCTAGACAGACTCAGCCACAAGGAAAGGGCAAAATTAATGAAAATTTTTGATATTTTTTGTATCACCTTTATTTCCAAATATATTCCCATCCTCCCACTGCCCAGCTACATGCTTTGTGACAATGAATAAGAAAAGTCCAAAAAAAGAAAAGAAAAGAAAAGAAAAACCAAGCAATTTACCAGCTATGTCTTTTATATACCTCCCCCTTCCTTTTTCTCTAAATAAAAGAAAGAGGTTCCTTTTTTTTTTTAATCTCCTCTGGGACTTTGCTTGCTCATTGCATAATTACATAATTACATAACCAGGATTTCATTGTTTTGGGTTTTTTCTATTACATATGTTGTTGCATTCATCTTGTATGCTATTTTCTATTCCTACTTGTTCTTTATTAATTCTATGTCCCTCAACCCCTGCTGAATTTAGCCTAAGATGAGTATATTGGTACCATTTAGTCCAATCTATACCTCCATAAGAAATTCATACTCTTATCTTCCCATATTTCTCTGAATTCCTCATTTTGCTCCTATCTTATAGTCTAATAACAATAAAGGAACAATTCATTTTTTGAATTTTTCTTTTGTTTTGTTTTTCATTCATCAGGCATTTATTAAGCACTTCCTATGAACCAGTCATCATACCAGGAAGTGGCAATACAAAGACTGTGTGTTCTATTAGGAGGAAGCAACATGTACACATCTAAGTGAATACCTAATAAAAAAAAATTCCAGTGGATCTGTCATCTCAGGGGTTTTGACATTCTCTCCAGTGATGTATGTCTCATCAGTTTACCACACGGGGCCCACCCAATGTGCTGGGGGAAAGACACAATTATTAATACACTGAGCAACTTCCAAAAAGTCTGTAGTCATTTTAAATTCATATTCCTTTCCAGAAGAGAGTACTGATCTGTCTGTTGCTCTGTTATATTTAGACACAAAAGAGACTTGGAAAGAATCTAATTCTATACCTCTTTCCCTATCTGTACTCTCAGAATATCAAGATGCCCTATTAAGATTTTTGGTCTACAAGGTTAAAGATAGATGATTGGTGGAAAAGGTCAGCAGTACTTGATTCTATTTCATATGGTAATGAATGCTAGCAACTTTTTGGGGCAATTGGGATTAAGTGACTTGCCCAGGGTCACACAGCTAGGAAGTGTTAAGGTAAGATATGAACTCAAGTCTTCCTGACTTCAGGGCTGGTGCTCTCTCCATTGTGCCACCTAGTTGCCCCGTAACATCAAATTTTAAACTGTTTCCTAAACTTTTTTTTTTTAGCACAGTCCCTCACACACAGAAAATGCTTAATAAATGCTTAGTTAACTAAGAAACTGAAAAAGAAAAATACAGTTCTCTTTCTCCCATAGATGGGGAATGAGAGACAAGGGCAATCTGATTTCTTCCTTCTCACACGTTCCTTAATTGAAAATAGAAATTGTGCAGTCATATTTTCTGATAGATGTCTAAAAAAAATCTGGGGACATTGATAAGACTCCCAAGAAAAATTGCCAGGAGGGACCAGAGAGAAACTTTTTTCTTTAGAAACAGATGACCAAAAAGGGGATACTAATGAATACTTTGGCATGGAACAGCTCCTTTTCTGGCTGCTTCAGGACCCAAGAGCCGCTAGGTCATAATTAGAGCCAATAATGGTAACTCCAGACAGTTAGTTATCCAAATAGTTTCCTGGTGCTGTCAATTTTCTGCTCTGACTGATTTCACATCATTTTTGAGTTGTGGGGGACATAACATGTTGATAAGAGCTCTGGAACATCAGCCCCTAATTGCCCAAATAGATGTTGTTTATTGCATGCAGAGGAATTCTAAAATGTTTTCCTCACGAGATATTTTTAAAGGGCCTTTTTAGTTTGAAGAGTTCTCATCATGTAAGACCTTGGTCCTTGGCACTTACTCTAGGAAGGAGAAAGAACACGTCTCTGGGTCTGAGACGAGAATCTCCAATTACAGAAACTAGCCTTTGTTTACCTCAAAGGAGGGTTATTTTTGGGTCCTGGAGCAAATTCAATTGTATTACACCCTTTCATTCTCCAAGCAACTTGGAGAAAAATGGAGAAAATTACCCCTGAACCAATCAATACATAGTTCTTTTCTAACCAATCCTTTTTAACAAAGATGGGCTTTTCTTCCAAGTGGGAGATCAAGTAACCTCTTTGAAATTCTATGTCTTCTTAACATCATTGCAGAGCTATTGTTTGATAAAATAGGAACAAAAAGAGAATCTTTGATTTGATTTGAAAAATTAAGCATGTTTTGTTAACTGTTTTGGGGATCCAGTTTATATACTTTTTTTAAAGGAGGAAATTGGCAAGTCCCATGTGTACAAACTTCATGAATAATTGTTGTTTCCTCTATTAGAATATAATTTCTTGTCTCAGTCACTTGAGACTTCCTAGCTCTGTGAGCCTGGGTAAGTCATTTAACCCCAATTGCCTCAGAAAAAAAAAAACAACCCAAAAACAAAAATAAACCCCAAAACCAGAATATAATTTCTTTGGGAATAGGGATTATTTTGTTCTTTGAATTTATCCTCCAATGTCCCACACAAAGTAGGTACATCAAATACTTGTTGAGTGATTGACTGTTTAAATAGGCACATGACCTTGGCCCACTGGGGAGACAGCTGGCCCACTGAAAAGAAGGTAACTGAGACCAGCCCAACCACAAAGTACTTCTCAGGATATAATGATGTTCTGCATATGAAACTTGGGTTCCAATTCTAGTTCAACCATTGTAAGACAGACCATGATCAAGAAACATTCCCTTTTTGTATATTAGTTTCCTCATCCCTTAAAATGAAGAAATGAAGGGATTAGATTCCAGATGATTTCTATGGAAACTTCCTTCTAATATTTTGTGATGCTTTTCTTGTTGGGCCATGGATAATGGGTGACTTATTTCAGTAACTTTTCGGGAGAGATTATTTTTTAGGCTTAGCTTTTTTTGTTGTTTGTTTATTTGTTGTTGGTTTAATTAATTAATTTATTTGTTTTGGTGAGGTAGTTGGGGTTTAGTGAATTAGTAGCACTTGCTCCTAAGTGTTAAGGGTCTGAGTTCGAATTTGAATTCAGATTCCCCTGAGTTCAACCAGTGCTCTATCCACTTAACCCTCTGGCTGCCTCTTTGTTGTTACTGTTTTTTTAATATGGTCCTTAAACTGAATTTTATTAACAAAGAAACAGTCTACCTCTCAAGGTCTTAATTACACAGTAATCCTGGGTAAGGGGAAAAAACTATTACCTTCTCCTTCTACTCCTCAAAGAACTTCAACATAAATATTAAGGCTGCAGCTGATTTTTAAAAGTTAAAATTATTCATTAGTATTTTTATATTACCTTTATATCTGAATATATTTCTTCCCCTCTCCTGACCACCCAGTCATTCCTTGTAACAAAGAATACAATAGACAGGGACAAACATTCAAGAAGAGGAACCAACACACCATTTAAATCTGACAGTGTCCCATGTCCAAATTTCACTCTGTAAAGAAGGGAAGGGAAAAAAAGAGAAGGGAAGGAGATGCCAACTGATTTATTTAAGGCCATGTATTTCTGTTGTTGTTGTTATACTATTTCCAGGGTCCTAAAACAATTACCCTCAAAAAGGAGTTTGTCATTTAATGAGAAAGGCATTGGATTTGGAATTAGGAAATCCCAGGTTTGAATTTTGAGTCATTAGTGGTGTGACTCAGTTTCTCAGTTACCTTATCTGTAAAATGAGGGGATTGAACCTAATGATCTTTGAGGTCCCTTTTTATTCCAGACCTATGAACCTCTGATTCTAAAACTTTGTGATCCAGTCTTATGGAAAGCGATGAAGGTGCTAGGAAGGGCAGGGATGAAATTCCTTCCCTCTTCAGTCATTTTTAGGTCATTGGGGACTCTTCCAATGATGAACTCTCCCAACTAATGAAGTTGGCCCACCATCCAGAGTCTTGCATCCAGTTTCTGAGATGAGAGGATTATTCCATAACAAGCTTGTTTTCACTGGAACCCAAGTGGTTTTGTTTTTAAAACATTGCTGCCACCTGCTGTTTTCTTGGTTAGGTTAAATGAAAGAATTGGTTTCAAACCAATTGGTCACATTTTAGTTAAGTGCCCACTTCTGTAGGACCCTGATCTAGGCTTTGGTATTAGAAATACAAAAAAAGAGACAGTCCCTGCCTTTAAGGAGCTAACATTTTATCATGGGAATACAACCTGTGGATGAGTAAATGCAAGGTAATTTGAGGAAGGAATCAGAGGTGAGGAGGAGTGGAAAGCAAAGTCCAAGGTATAACTGTTTGGCTAGAAGAAAAAATCCATGAAGAGGAATAGTGTCAAGAAAGGCCAGAAAGAAGTGGTAGAAGAATTTATTTGCCAGAAGTTGAATTTATATTTTGTTTTACGGGCAACAGGGGGTCAATAAAGGCTTTTGAGCAGAGGAGCCACATGATCAGGTCTAGGCCCTAGGAAGATTATTATTATTATTTTTAAAATTATTTATTGAATTGAATACAAAAGAAGAAAAAACAGATTAGAAAAAATAAAGACAGAAAAGAAAACAAAAACAAAAACAAAACATTGTCATGTGCCTAATATAATATAAGGGAGAGTTCAAAATATATAATAATAAATTTCCATTTCAAGAAAGCATATATAACAATAGAAGAAATTATGTTTAATAAGGCTCCATCTTTTCTTTGCTTTCTTGTAGATTATTCTTTTATTCTCTGCTGAATACTTTATTCTTTATTCTTTTTTTTTTTACTTTTTCATGCCCCCCCAACATCCCCTAAGTGTGCTACAGTTAAGCACAGAAATATTTATATATACATACATACATATAAACACACACACACTCACCCACAGACCTATACACTTATACATATATCTATATATACATATACATAGACCTACATGCATACATATCCACATATATTCAGACATATATGTGCATATGCATTTATCCATATAAATATGCATCTAAAACAATAACAATTTGGCTGACATTTAATGCAAATTTCTCTCTTGAATTAATCTTTGTTTGATTTTGCCTAAAATTAATGATGACTACCTCTATTTTTTTCTAGTAAATTCTATTCCTGATCCTTATTGTACTGTTTCCATATATCTCTTATTTAGGTAAATTATTATTATTATTATTTTATTTAAGCTTTTTATTTACAAAACATATGCATGGGTAATTTTTCAAGATTGACCCTTGCAAAACCTTCTGTTCCAACTTTTCCTCTCCTTCTCCCCACCCCCTCCCCTAGATGGCAGGTAGTGTTTAGGTAAATTATTTTTGCATCTGTGTGGATCAGCAGACTATAACAATGGCTCCAAGGAGGCAATTAGATGGTTTAGTGGATAGAACACTGAGTCCGGAGTTCAAATATGGCCTCAGAGATTCACTAGCTATGTGAGCCTGTGTGAGTCATTTAATCTCTGTTTACCTTAATCCTACTGGAAAAAGAAAAGACAAATCATTCTAGTATCTTTGCTAAGAAAACCCATGGACAGTGTGGTCTACAGGGTATGAAGATTGGAAATGACTAAATAATAACTCAGGTCAGAGATGAAAGATATGGCTTAAAATAGGATGGTGATCTTGGGAGTGAGGAAAATGGAATATATAGAAGAGTTCTTTGGGGAATTGAATTAATATGAAGGTTCAGGGAGAACGAAGAGCAAAGGCCATGTCTGAAGTTATTAATCGGGGAGAAGGGTAGTATTATTTTTTTTTTTACAAAAATAGGAAAATTTGGGTGGGTAACAGAATGAGCTCAACAATTTGGAACTATGCCCAAAGGGGTGTCAAACTGTCAAACTTTGATCCAGCAGAGTCTCTACTGGGTCTGTATCCCAAAGGCTTCATAAAGGAGGGAAAGGAACCCAAACGTGCAAAAATGTTTGTGGCCCCCCTTTTTGTAGTGGCAAGAAAGGGGTAACTGAGTGGATGCCCATCAACTGGGGAATGGTAGAATAGGTTATAGTATATGAATGTAATGAAACATTATTGTTCTGTTTGAAATAATAAGCAGGCTGATTTCATAAAAGCCTAGCAAGACTTATATGAACTGATGCTAAATGAAGCGAGTAGAACCAAGAGAACATTATACACTGCAATACACTGCAACAATGAGTTGAATCAAGACAATTCTAATAAACTTGTGATGGAAAATGCCATTCACAATTCAGAAGAGAACTATGGAGACTGAAAGTGGATCAAAACATAGCATTTTCACTTTTTTGTTGTTATTTGTTTGTTTTTTCTCTCATGGTTTTTTTTTCTTTTGATCTGATTTTTCTTGTGCAACATGACAAACATAGAAATATGTTTAAAAGTATTGCACATATTTAACCTATATTGGATTACTGTTTAGGGGCGGGGAGGGAAGAAGAAGGGAAGAAAAATTTGGAACACAAGGTGTTGAAAAGGTAAATGTTGGACACAATCTGTATGTATTTGGAAAAATAAAAAGCAATAAAAAAAAAAGAGAATGAGCTCATTTTGAATAAGTTGATTTTGAGATGTTGATGACGCCCCCAAGTGGAAATATTTAGCAATTTCACTCTGGAGATCTGCATAGAAATTTAAATTTAAAGAATTATTGAGATGATAGAGAGGAGGAGGGAAGGGAGGGAAGGAGGAAGGGAGGGAGAAGGAGAGAGGGAGAGAAAAAAGGAAGGAGGGAGAGGGAGGGAGGGATAAAGGGAGGGAGAGAGGTGAGGAGAGGGAGGGAGTGAGAAGGGGAGGAGAGAAGAGGAGAAGGGAGGGGAGGGGAAGGGTAGGGAGGAAAGAGTAAAAGCAAGTCCAGGAAAAAATCTGGGGAGTCAATCAGGAAGACATAATAGTATTTCCATGTTGCAATGTAGGTCCAGATGCAATTTGATATGATAATTTGTAGTGGATGAAATCAACATTTTTGAATGATTTCCTCCAGTTTTGTCCAGGATTATGAGAGAAGGGTCAAAGAAAACAAATGGTTGGGTTTCTCAAGGTGTGGAGCCTGATAGGACAAAGGGACAACAGATTCAAGGATAGAAGATAGTGTATAACAATTATTATATGTATCTTTATAATAAGGGAACTGGACAATGAGACCTAAGTCTTTCCTCTTAAGAAGAACTTACACAAGACTCTCTGACTGCTACAAATCCAACAGGTGGACTTTTGGAAGCCAATTTCTGTCCTGATTAGTCAGAGTTAGTATCGTATGATAATAAAAGTCACAGCATTCAGTTTAGCAGCCAGCCCAGTGGTGGATCGATTTGCCAGCTGAGCCACTCTTGTATCCTACAAGGAACTAGCCTGGATAAATAAGGGAACAATCCATCTATTACCCACATAATGCTCCAGAGTGAACTTACTGGAGATGCCCAGGGTCAGGAGTTGAGAATGTCTTAGTCCCTACGTGTATCCCACTTTTAAGTTTGAGCTCACTCTCCTGAGATACATTTTATATGAGTATAAGTGTGGGTGTAAGGAGACAATCCTGGTTTGGATGGATGGTTGTCTAGCTCTTATTTTCACTATATCTCTTAAGCAAAAAAAAATCATTTATAAAAGCTATTTGAATATTTAACATGTATAGGACTGCCTGCCATCTAGGGGAGGGGATGGAAGGAGGGAAGGGAAAAGTTAGAACAGAAGTGAGTGCAGGGGATAATGTAAAAAATTACCCAGGCATATGTTCTGTCAAAAAGCTGTAATAAAAAAGCTATTTGATATTAATGCATTGATCAATATTAGAGAGGGTTCATTATGGAATGATGGAATCAGAAGTTACATAACCCCTCAAAGTTATCCCTTGAGTTTTGAGGGTACGTGGGACTGTCAGTATGAACAGATCTTGAAGGGTGAGCCTTGAGGGTGTGCTGTAATTGATCAAAAACAGAATCGAGACTATACAGCTACAGCAAGGATGATGGACCAGAAGTAAAGGGAATAATTCAGGGATGAGAAATCATAATGAATATGAAAAATTAAAATAAATTGAGGAGATGTCAATACAGATATTGAAATGTGGGTTGGGGAAGGAGAATGAGACTATGAGTCAAGTACTGAACTCTTTAAAAAATGAGGAAGGATGATCTTGTGCCCAAGAACTGACTGCAGCAAGAATCTGGACCTGGTAATAAAGACAAATGGGGTCAAACTCCAAGATTGCTGAGTGCTGGTGGGAGAGGCAGGTTTGGAAATGATCACAGCAAAGATTTGTTTACTTTCACTTCTGAACTATGAAACAGGGAGTATCAGAGCAACTCTCAGTGCCAGAGAGGGTGACCAGGGATGCAGTCTCTCCTGGAGAAAACCAAGTTTCCAAGAATGAAAGAAGATGGAGAGATCATAAAAGAATGAGGTTTAAGATGAGGGAAAGGTCATTAACAACATGGTCTGAATTTAAAAATGAGGGAGGCAGAGGATATAGATTATAATAGCATAGAACCGAATTGGCTGGGGATGAGAAAACAAGGAATGATGGTGGGGGAAAGAAATTTTTGTCTCATCTGAAAAAGGTCCTGAAACATAGATGAGGAGGAAGGATGACTTGCAGGGGAAGCAGAATATTCCTTCTTCTCTGATGGGATAGAAAAGAATAGAAGGCAGATGCTGCTGCTAAGAAGGTTAGATAGAGCAAGAGGGGACAGATGCTGATAGAGTTCCTATCATTTAGTTTCAGTCTTTTCAAGAGAAATAATGGGCTAGGTCATTTAATGTAAGTGTGAGGAGTTGAAGTATTGGAGATAAAGGGATACAAAGAAAGGTTTGCTCTAGATAACAACCTAAACAGTGAATGATAGGAGAGCAGAAAAAATAGTCAGTAGGATGGGGCAGACTTGGTTAGACAATAGTTCATATGAAGATACCTATGGGGACTTACATGGAAATACGTTGTGCGTGGCTACACATGTATAACCTGTATCAAATTGCTTGTCTTCTCAATGAGAGGATGAAATGGAGGGAAAAAATTTAGAACCCAAAATTTGAAAAGAAAATGTTAAAATTATTTTTATATTTAATTGGGAAAATAAAATATTAGCTGTAAAAGGAAAGAAAAAAAAAAGAAAATACCCAGACTTAAATCTTAAAATAAACCAACAATGTAGCATGACAGACAAAATAATACTAGATAATGATGACACAGTGCTTTGAGATTTGCAAAATGCTTTCTATGCTATTTCATTTGAGACTGGTAGTCTTCAAGAAGTCATAGGGGCAGAACTGTGAAGCGGGAATATCTACATACATAGTTTAATATCTAAACTCAATATATGAAGATTATAAGTTAATATCTAAAGTTAGATATATAGTTTAATATATTACATATAATATAGTTCAATATTTAAAATTATATATATATGTATATATAATTTGTATATATACATTGTATATATAATACAATATAATATAATGTATATATAATATAATAATAATATATATATATGTGTGTAGTTTGAGGAAGGAGAATGAGCCTATGAGCCAAGTACTGAACTCTGAAAAATTGAGGGAAAATGATCTTGTGCCCAAGAACTGACTGCAACAAGAATTTAGGGCATTTTACAGATGAGGAAACTGAGACTTAGGAAGGTTAACTGACTTACACAATTTCAAATAGGTAGTAAGGGGTAAATCTAAGATTGAACCCATGTCTTCTGGCATCAAATCCAACATTTTTTCTTCTTCACTCCAATGTTGGTTGGTCACTTGTTAGGGATATTGTTGAAGAGATTTCTGCTCAGGTATGGGTTGGGTTAGGGACAGCAAGGTGGCACAATGGACATCAGCCCTGGAATAAGGAGGGTCTGGGTTGGATCAGTGTAATATAATTGTAAAATGATTTTAATTTTATTTTGCTAAGACTTATGCAAGCTGGATTTAATATTACTTTTTAGGGTTCCTTCTCTGAGTAAACTTCATCCACTATCATATCCTGTAAAGGTCGTGTTTGTCTTGTAATTACCTTCACCTTTGGAACTCATCACCCACTTTCCAGAGAAACCTGATTAACCTAAAAGTAAAATCCATCAGTTTAAACTATGGTAGCAATTCCTATCACCTGAAAGAGAACCTTTGTCTTGTGATTCTAATCACATATCTTTGTTGTAGTTAAGGGAGTTTCAGAAGTTGAGGTCCAAATAATATAAATTCAATTCTGACTTATAATCAGAAGATGAAACCTATGTTGCTTGAGAAGTTCCTCTGTCATCTTGTATCATTGTTATAAAGGACCCTATTAGCCCTCACTCTTTGGTTATTGAGAGGCAACAGACCCAATTTGTTGATTACTGCTAGTTTAACTAATAAATTGATCCTGTTCAGAACTTTGTCTCTTGTTTGGTTGTTTTGATGATGACTCTTCATGACCCCTTTTGGGGTTTTCTAGGTAGAAAAACTGTAGTGGTTTCTCATTTCATTCTTCAGTCCATTTTACAGATGGGGAACTGACAGGGTTAAATGATGTGTCCAGGGTCACACAAATGTCTGAGACTGGATTTGAACTCAGTAAGATGGGTCTTCCTGACTCCAGGGCCAGGATATTATCCACTTCACTATGTAATTGCCTTGTATGCTGTCTCTTAGTCCACCTTAATTTTCTTTAAATTTTTAAAAAATAATATTTTCCCAATTACTTGTTAAAACACTCCTGGGTCAAAGGGTATTTTGCCTTAATTTCCAAACACAACACCGGTAATAGATTCCTATTCTTATTATCATCATCACCACAGAAGTTCATGAAATTTGTCCTTTGAGGCAAGGAGGGAAGGGTTGCACTCTACTTTGATAAAGGTACTGATTATATCAATGAAACCACAAATCCCTGATTTATGAAGTGCTGATTCTAAGGGAGATAAGGTGCACTTCTAATACAGAAAGAGGAGGAAGGGAGGAAAGGAGGGAGAGAAAGAAAGAGACAGAGGAAGAGACAAAGACATAGAGACAGAGAGAGACAGAAAGGAAGGGGAGAGAGAGGAAGTGGATTATTATGGAATGCATTTCATTATCCAGGGACCATTAACTGATGGAGGTGACAGAGAAGCGTCATGCTTTGTGGATACAGCACTGCACTTGAAATCAGAAAGGCCTGAGCAATCTTGCTTCAGGCTTTTTAATACTGACTGTGTGCCCCATGGCATATCATTTTAACCATCCTGAAGCTCAAGTGCCTCACCTATAAAAGATGGCATCTAAGATCCCTTCCAGCTCTAAATCTATGACCCTAGGAAGTTCTTGGGAAGATGAGGAAAGTGTCAACTGCTTGGAAATGTTATATACTGTCGCTTTGACTTTGAAAAGGCTGTGTTGCATAATGGACAGAGTGCTGTCCATTATGTCCATATCAGGAAGATATGTTTAATTTCCCTCATAATGTAGCTTGATGATATGAATGTGGAAAAATTTCTAAGCCTTAGTTCCCTTTTCTGTAAAATGGGGATGTACTATATAAAAAGCCCTTGCACTGATTCTTTGAATGACACAAATCAGTAGAAAGAACTGATTTCCATCCCCACCTGAGGTACTTGCTAACTGTATGACCCTCAGAAGATTCCTTAGCTTTTCTTTTCTTTCATTTTCTCTACTATTAAATGAATGTGATAAATTCAGTGACCTCTAAGGTCCCTTTCAGTTCTAAATCTACCTTATGACCTCTCCTATCTATTGGTGTTTTTTTGACCTCGTTCAATGTGAATTCCCTTCCTGAAACACACCCTGTCCTGGACTCTCACTGTCCTGGCTTTGGACTTGTTGCTCCTGGACCCATACCACATTTCTGCTCTTTACTGGAGCCCCTTGGATCTGTTCATAGATTTCTGGCTTTGACCTTAGGGCAATTTATTGGTTTTTCTCTCAGAGCATTGTGCTTTGACCACACATTCAAATCCTAGTGAACCCTCTGCTAATTCCAAGCACAGAACTCTTTACCCTACCTTTCTCTAAGGTCATAAGTCTTCTCTGAGAATGAAGAACAAACAATAGCAAACAACAATTACAGAATGTTTCAGGTTATAATTGAATAGCCTTAGTATAGTAAAAAGAACATTAGATTATACAGTCAGAAGAACTGTATTTGAATGTGGTTTTTGTCACTTACAGTCTCAAGATTCTGGACAAGTGATCTAACTTTGTGGGATTTAATTTACTTAAAATGAGTTAGTTCAAGGAAATGAATCAGTTCTAAATCTATAATCCTAGGATTCATTTCATGAAAAGTTATATTTATTCAATACAAGGAGTATGACGGAGTACCTTCTTTTTTCCATATTTGAGAATAGTTTGTGTAGTTTTAGGCTTAAGTATTACATAAATATTTCACAGAATTGACTTGTAAATCTGTCTGGACTAGGAATTTTTTTTCCTTTGGGAATTAATTTATAATCCTTTTTTTCTTTATGAAATCCACTTGTTAATATTCTCTATTTTGTTAATTTGGGGATGTAATATTTTTGTAGGCATTCATCCTTTTTCATATAATCAGGCTTATAAGCTTCTATTAATTTTCTAAGTTTTTTCTCTAATGTCTATTTTTCTGTAATTTTTATCTGAGTAACTTGATTATTATATCTGTAAAAATGAATTTAGCTTATTGTTTGTTGATTTTTGTTGCTATTTAAGTAAAGGCTTTGTTTTGTCAGTTTAATGATCCTTTTCTAATTTTTGTTGATCTCTCCTTTGATCCTTCAAAATTTCTTCCCTTTTTGGAAAATTAATCTATTTTGCTATTATTTATTGTCTTGATAACTTATTTTTTGTCACACTCATTACTATCATTACTTTCCTTGAGTTTAAGACCCTGCATCCAGGAAGACCTGGGATCAAATCCTATCTTTGATTTTTCTAAAATAAAAGTCTGACTATATGCTATAAGTCGTTTAGTCATTTCAGTCTTGTTGGATTCTTCCTAACTCTATTTGGGATTTTCTTGGCAGAGATACTGGAGTAATTGCCATTTTCTATAAGAAGTCTTCCCCAGTTTTCCCATTCCCTCTCTTCCTTTTCACAGTACATATTTTATATGTACATTTTTTTGTCTCCTCCACCAAAGAAAGTGAACTCTTTGAGGTCAGGGAACATGTTTTTAAATTTCTTAAAAATTCTCCTAAACTTAGTTCAGTTCATGGCACACAATAAGTGTTTAGGAAATGATCGCTAACATATTGATGATTTGACCTCGGGCAAGTTAAGCTTTACTTCACAGGGTTTTCCAGAGGTGTTAAACTTGCTGCAGGATCTGTAAAACTTCACTGCAGCTGAAACAGATTAAAATGTAATTGAGAAATGCCTAACAAAACAAATAAAAATACAGTACAACATTTTTGCTGTTGTTCAGTTGTGTCCAACTCTTCATCACACCATTTGGGGTTCTCTTTGGAAAGACCGAGATATGATTTGTCATTTCCTTCTCCGGCATATTTTACAGATGAGCAAACTGAGCAAACAGGGATAAGTGACTTGCCCATAGTCACACAGCTAGTGTCTAAAGTTTGATTTGAACTCAAGAAAAGGAATCTTCCCTGACTCTAGGCCTGCCTGACACTCTATCCACTGTGCCATTTACCTGCCCTTCCAAAACACAACATATGTCATGTAAATTTGTGGTTTTCCAAGTCCATAAATGGCCATCAGGGATGGTCACCACTACTCTAGGCAACTCTCTTGGTAGTTTATCTTTATACTATTTGATTTGCTCTTATTTATTATAAGATTATTGATTAATTTAGGAAATATTTTCTCATGGAAAAAGTTAGAGGACCTGGGTTCAGCCCCAAGCTCTAAGACTCACTAGCTGTTATGGTCATGAATTTACTTCAGTCTCATTTCCCTCTTTTGCAAAATGGGAATGATAATAATTGAAATAGCTCTAGAAAATTAGTGACAATAAGCTGAAAGAAAGCAGGCATTGTCTAATGGTTCAGCACCAAAAATGGACAGGTTTTCCCCAGTGGAAATGAGGGTAAAGAAGATACGTTAGTAGACAGTGGTCTACTGTCCCTTAGGGACCAATAAGGTCATTCCAATTGCCTTTTAGTTGAAACTTCTCTATGTTGTGTCCTTCCATTGGAATGCTTCTGTACTTCTGTCTTGGGTATTTAGCACGATGCTTTGTATCTAACAACCACCTAATCATTATTTTATGTGGGTTTGTTCCTCCACGTTCATTTCATTATGACTATAATGGAGGGGAGTATCTAATCATAGATATGGAAGTACAGTCTTTTTTTTATGAAGATTTCTCTTTTCTGTCTCCCATCCTCAAAATCCATCTGTCAAATTATAGTTACAGATGTTTTGCATCATCATAAAGGGAACCTACACTTCAGGGACCCTAGATCCCAAATGTACATATATTTACAGGCTCAGCAATGGATAATATGTCTGGCCTGGGCCGGGTCTAATTTCAGGGAAACTCATTAACAGAAAGGGCAAAATATTTTAATCTCAGTAACTCTTGATGTGCCATTTTTCTAAGGTTTGGAGGAGGTTTGTCCATATTAGTAGAGAGAGAACTGATGAAATCATGATCCTTTTGAAGATTGGCTGCTTTGCTTTTTGGGACCGGGTCTTCCCAGCTTGCCCTCAGCTGGAAGCACAATGGACACAAATTTTTACCTGATCCCAATACTTAGGAGCAAAGAAGTTTTAACTTGCTGCATTTCCCCAGGCTGGGCCAGTCCATCCCTCCTGAAGCAGCCTACTGACCCTCTACTCTTGGGCTCATTATATCCGCAGCCACTTTTTAGCTTTTGCCCACTTTTGTCCTAACTCAAGCAATCTGTCAGCCTAGCCTTCTTTGGTGCAGGAGTCACAGACGTAACTATACCCAGTTCTTTTGAAATAAGCTATAGCTTCTCCCAAAGAAAAATGAATATTGTCATCTTCTTATTCTCTGATGACAATTATAGGTTATAGAAAATATTGTTGTCTTACTTCTGTCTATACTTTTACTCAAAAAAGTTTCAGAGGCATAAACCAGTGAACACCTCAAATGATATTTCACAAATATTCTATGTTTAAGCTTACTATGAGATAGAGGGGGAGGAATGGCTCATAGGATGCAAGACTGTAGGGGACTCTAGCAATTACCCAGTTCCATCTCTACATATACAGATGAAGAAATTAAGGCTGAGAAAAGCTAAATATCTTACTTAAAGTCACAAAGAATGAAGTATCTAGACTGCAGTCAACAGCGCAGTTGGTAGCATAAGAGACCTGAAATGTTAGCAAACGCTGATGACCATTTAATAACTACCTATTGGAAGAATTCTGTTATAGTTGATTTGGGCACTTAAGCCGAGTGGCTTTCTATTTATTGTCCTACAGCAAGTGGCTGTCGACTTGTTTGTGTTGGCTCTAAAATGTTTTCCCTGATTCTCACCATTTGTGCCTCCAAGAAAAAGAATTCCACTGGCCTAAATCCTCACCACAAGTATTCTGAGAGAACTGTCAAAACTCAGATAGAAAGGGAAGGGTACTAAGTCTTACATAAAGATCCCTGTGGACAGCAAGTTGACTTAGAAAACCACATATTAACATTATTTATTTTCTAATATATTTTTACTTATTTTGTTAAATATTTCCCAATTATAATTTAATCTGGTTAGGGCTTTACTCCAGTTTTATTGAAGTAAATATTCTAGTGTCTGTTTTAAGAAACTCTGAGGAACTATTTCCAGGCAGTATTTGGTATTGGAAAGCATGCTCACTGAAGATTAGAGGAGACAGATTACTGTACTGTAAAGCATGCTGAATCCAGAGTTAGAGGATTAGAGTTCAAATTCCATTTTATACTGCTTAGCAGCTGTGTGACTTTGGAAATCACTTCATCTCTCTGAGCTTCTATTTCCTCTATGTGGAAGTGAGACTACATGGCCTCTAAGGTCCCTTTGAGTTTGAAATCCCTTAAAATCAGGGTGATTTGGATGTAATATGGGATGGGGGAATTTCCATAAGAGAGAAATAAATAATTTGGGAGATCCTATTCATCTCTACATGTATGGCTTAGATTCAAGTCCTGGCTTGACACTTAAAATCTTTTTCCATCCTTGAGTTTCAGTTTTGACCTTTGCAAAAAGAAGGATGGGATTGGGGAATGTCTGAGATCTTTTCCATGTCTATTGTTTTGTGAATCTACAGAACATCCAGAAGGCAAGCAATGAGTATGGAGGGACCTCCAGAACATCCTATATGTACACAAGTTGAAGGAAGTAGTTTGGGTGATATTTAAAAGCAAGATGAAGAGAAGATTTAGGGCAAATACTCATCAGTCTTCAAATATTTGAAAGTCCACTATCAATATGGGAGATGGATTAGCTTTTTTTCCTTTTTACTCCTAGTTAGGACCAGAAGCAATGAGAAGTTACAGTGAGTTAGATTTAGGATTGATATAAGAAAACTTTCTAATAATTAAAGTCATTCACATATGGCATGAGCTTCCCAGGTAATCCATTCATTCATTCATAGTCGACAAGAATTTATTAAATGGTTGCTATGTGCCAGGTATTGTGCTAAGGGCTGGAGATACAAAGGAATGGCAAAAAATTGTTCCTGCTCACAAGGAGCCTACATTCTAATGGGAGTGGGGGAAAGAAATAACATATAAATAGCTAGATAAATATGAATATTATACACACTTAAATAGATATAGATATGTGAAATAGATGGAAGACAATACATAACAGAAAGTCATAAGCATCTGAGAAGACTGGGGAAAGACCTGAAAATGATGTGATTTGAGCTGACTTTTGAAGGAAGCCCAAAGAAGGTGAGAGGGAAGAGCGTTTCAGGATAGAAGAAGGAAAGCATAATTTTGGAGAAATAGCAAAGTATGTAGAGAATGGGTAGGAAGGGGTCAGTTTATAAAAGTCTTTAAATATCAAACTGAAGAATTTTTATTTGGTTCTGGAAGAATAAGGAATCACAAATGTTCATTGAGCTGGGAGGTTGTCATGGTCAGGAGTAGTGGGTTCTGTCTCACTGGGTATCTTTAAACAAAGGTGAGATGATCACTTCTTGGGGGTGGAGGAAACTTTTTTGAATTTTTTTTCTTATTAAAGCTTTTTATTTTCAAAACATATACATGGATAATTTTTCAACATTGGCCCTTGCAAAATTTTGTGTTCCAAATTTCCCCCTTCTTTCCCACTCGCTCTCCTAGATGGCAAGTAATTCAATATATGTTAAATATGTGCAATTCTTCTCTATATATCTCCACAATTATCTTGTTGCTCAAGAAAAATCAGATCAAAAAGGGGAAAAAATGAGAAAGAAAATAAAATACAACCAAAGAACAATAAAAAGAATGAAAATATTATGTTGTGCTCCACCCTCAGTTCCTACAGTCCTCTTTGGGTGTAAATGACTTTCTTTATCACAAGACCATTGAACTGGCCTCAGTCATCTCATTGTTGAAAAGAGCTGCGTCCATTAGAATTGATCATCATATAATCTTGTTGTTGCCGTGTATCTGCAATACATAATACATCTATGATGTATTATGATCTCCTGGTTCTGCTCATTTCACTTAGCATCAGATCATGTAAGTCTCTCCAAGCCTCTCTGTATTCATCCTGCTGGTCATTTCTTATAGCACAATAATATTCCATAACACTCATGTACCATAACTTATCCAGCCATTCTCCCACTGATGGGCATCCATTCAATTGTGGAGGATATTCTTATCTAGGCATAAATTGGACTCAATGGCTTTTGAGGTCTCTCCCAGCTGGGAGAGTCAGGGTTAAGTTCCATGAGTGGTCAATTCTCTTGGGGAATCTCATTTAGCCAGTGGTGAAAAGGGTAAAAGTCTGCAAATGCTCCAAGGAAGAATTGGAAGCTTTTAAACACATCTTGCTTTTGCTGTTACTTTAAAGGTCATTTTCTGGTTCACACTTACATCAGAGTCTAAATATTGTCAGAAAATGATCATATTTGCCAAGACCATGAACAATTAAATTACTTAAATGTACATCCCAGAAATCCTCCAGGAGAGCCTGGCTTTTTTTCATCATGGCACTTGGATCTTTTGGTGCTCAGTATTAAGACCTTAACACGAAGGAAAAACATCAGCTGTTGAAAAAGCAAACTTGAGCATTTTGTACTAATCATCCTACAAGAAACAAAAAGGACCTTAAGCAAGGATTCATTTATCCAAACTCACCCTCTCTCTTCAACTTCTCCTCCCTTCCCTCTTTGAACTTCCCAGGAAGGCTGCAGGGAAACAGAAGCAAATGTAGTTTCAATAAATTATTTGAAATCAGTCCAGCATGACTAAAAACAGCACATTTGCCAACTTCCAAATATGCAGGGCACTGTGTCCCCCTTGGAATAAATATTCATATCTCAACACTGGTGAGTCAGTATATAGTAGTGAAGAGAGGATTGGCCTTGCTAAGACAACTCTCTAAAGTGCTAAGTTGAAGTTGAGTTGATGATTTGCTTCCATGCCTGGAGATCCCCACACTGGTGAATCTCAAATCCAGGCAAACAAAATAACACAAAACAGATCAAAACATACAAAAAAGAGTTGGTCCACTAGATCAACCTGATTTTTTTATCTGAATTATTTCTAAGTCAGATTTCTCAACATTGACCCTTGCAAAACCTCGTGCTCCAAATTTCCTTGTATTTTTTTAATGTTTTATTGGGATGAAAAGTTTTGCCCTAAGAGATACATGGTCAAAGGATATAAATACAGAGCTCTTAAAAGAATTGCAAAGAATTAAAAAAATGAAAGAATCTTCTAGATAACTAATCATAAAAAGTACTAATCAATACAACTCTGAATTTTTATCTCACACCCAGAAAACTGGCAAAAATGAAAAGATGTGAATAGTCAACATTGGAAGGGTTGTGTAAAAACAAATACTGATCAACTGTGTTTTTTTTAGTTTGTTTTGCTTTTAGTTTTTATTTTTTTAGTCTGAAATTATTATAACAGAACACAAAAAAGAACAACTATTTAAAAACACTAACACTTCAGATTGTTTGCTTTTTAAAAAAGATTATGATAAAAAATGTTACTTTCAAAACTTGTGTGTTTGTGCTTCCTTTTGAGTTTTCTTCTTTTCCCTTCTATGCATTTAAAAGGATTTCAGTGACCCTCTTTTTTTGGCATTGCTATTGCTTTACTTCCTTGACTTTTTCTACATATGTCCCTCCATTAAATACCAAGAGAAAACGGGAAACCAACCATGTAGCAAATACAGATAGCCAAGCAAAATGAATCCACACAGTGACCATACCCCCAAATCTCTTTCTCTCTCTCTCTCTCTCTCTCTCTCTCTCTCTCTCTCTCTCTCCTTCTCTCTCTCTCTCTCTCTCTCTCTCTCTCTCTCTCTCTCTCTCTCTCTCTCCTCTCTCTCTCTCTCTCTCTCTCTCTCTCTCCTCCCTCCCTCCCTTCCTTTCCCTCCCTCCTTTTTCCTTCCTTGTCTTCTTCTCCTCCTCCTCTTCCTCCTCCTCCTCCTCCTCCTCCTCCTCCTCCTCCTCCTCCTCCTCTTCCTTCTTCTCCTCCTTCTCCTCCTTCTCCTTCTCCTCTTCTTCCTCCTCCTTCTCCTTCTCTTCCTTCTCCTCTTCCTCCTCCTCCTTCTCCTCCTCCTCCTCTTCTTCCTCCTCCTTCTCCTTCTCTTCCTTCTCCTCTTCCTCCTCCTCCTTCTCCCCTCCTCTTTTCCTCCTCCTCTTTCTACTCCTCTTCCTCCTCCTCCTCCTCTTCTTCCTCCTCCTCCTTCTTTTTTCTTCCCTTTGGCAACTCATTTAACCATGATTGCATTCCCCCAAAAAAATTATCTTTGTATTTTTTCATAGTACGATGACATTCCATTAAATTCATCTATTGCAATTTGTTTAGCCATTCCATAACTGTCTAAGAGGCATCTAGAGTTCCTTAGATTCTATTTTTTCTCTATATCTTTTTCTGTTATTTTCCTTCTTCTCCCCCTTTTCAAACCATTAAAATAGAACCAATCTACTCCCAGGTCTTCTCCCAATACTCTTTGAAGATGTTAGAATTCTAAAGGTATCCTTGTCCTCCCCACCAAATCTAATAACACTATATCATTATACAGCTCTTTCCAATTGCTTAAATATATTTTCCTTTCTGAATGTCTTTGATCCCTTAAGTTTGTATTTCAAAGTTGCTAAAGAATGCTTGAGAATTCTATTTTATTTTTAAAGATTCATGTTCCCCTATTTAGTATTATACTTGTTTTTGGCAGGGTTAATCTTGATTACTCACCTATGTCTTTTGCCTTTTGGAATATTGTATTCTAAGATCTCCTCTCATTTATAGTTGAAGCTGCCAGATCTTGTGTGATCCTGATTGGTACCTGAATTTCTTTCTGGATGTTTGTAATACTTTTTCTTTGACAAAGAAACTTTGGATTTTGATTATAACATTCCTAGAAACTTTTTGGAGTTCCTTCCAGGAGGTGATTGATGTAGTTTTTTTAATTCTTCTGGTTCTAATAACTATGAAATTTTCAGTAATGATTTCTTTAAATATGATGTGGGATCCCAATTTTTTGGGATTTGAGATGGTATTGAGGTGAAAGTCACACTCTTGGGGTGAAAGCCAGTCTAAGCGGGATGAAAGCTATTTTTAGACACTATGCCTAACAAATAACCTTGTGTATGTCTGGGAATTTATTCAAACTGACCAGCATATGGATGACCTTGTGGAGGCCCTATTGGGTTGAAAATCATAACAAGGATACGGTAACCAGCTACAAGCTATAGCAAGAAATAACAAGGACACAGCAAAAGGAACACAGCCTTCACTGTATCCACCACATAACCTTGGGTGTCTAGGCACTAACTCAAAGGTGCTGGCATGATGCCTGAGCCCTGAGTCTCAGACCCCAAATTGGAACTACTTAATTGAACTAAGAATTAGAACTAATTAGAACTAAGCATAATACAAACCCCTAATGATATATGTAAGGACACTTTGCACCTCCTCCTTCCTTTGTTTAATTTCTGTAATTACCATGGGACTTTTTGAGGGTCTGTTGCTGAAATCCATTGAATTATTTGGCAGCTGCCCCCAGACAGCCCATATGTAAGTAACCCCTTGTGATTATTAAACTACTCATATAATCATAATGGAGTTCCCTGCCTCTTTCTTTGGTTCAATTAGCTTACCCCTTGGTTGAGGGTCAGGGAGAGGAAGCTTGAAGTTCCCTTGGTTGGGAAGTTCCAGACCCTACATATGGTATCCAAAGTTTGTCTTTTTAATTATAGTTTTCAGAGAGTGCAATGATTCTTAAATTATTTGAACTGTCTTGCAAGTAAGTTGTTTCTGATATGTTTTCATGTATTTTCTTTTATTTAATTTTAAAAAAAAATTTTTTAAATTTTATTCTAATATTTCTCTCTCATAAGGTTATTAATTTTTGTTTGGACAAGACTATATGATGATCATTTCTGATGGACGTGGCTCTCATTGAGATGATTCAAATCAGTTCCACTTGTTCAGTGAGGAAGAGGGCCATCTACACCCAGAGAGAGAACCATGGGAACAGAATGTGGAACACAACATAGCATTCTCACTCTCTCTGTTGTTATTTGCTTGGATTTTGTTTTCTCTCTCAGTTTTTCTTTTTCTTCCTTGTTGATCTCATTTTTCTTGTGCAGCAAGATAACTGCATAAATATGTATGCATATTTAACATGTATTGGACTACCTGCCAACTAGGGGAGAGAGTGGGGGAAAGGAGGGGAATATTTGGAACAAAAGGTTTTGCAAAGGTCAATGTTGGAAAAATTACCCATGCATATGTTTTGTAAATAAAAAGCTTTAATAAAAATTTGTTTTTTGTTTGAAACTATTCTACTCTTAAAGGATCCCAGTACTTGAAAAAGGGTTACCATTTCTCTTCAGAACTATTTATTCTTCTTCCAATTCATTCTTAAAGATATTTTATTTCATTTTGAACCCTTTTCTTCCTTTCTTTTAGGTATTCATATGGTCCTTTCAGAAAATTATTTTTTTTCTTTCATTCTTTACTTGAAGTTGTTAAGTCATGGAAAAGCAAAGCAAATAAACCAACCTCACTTCACCCCAAACTCAGTTCCTGATCTCAAGAAATCCACTGTCTAATGAGGGATGCAATATGCAAACATTTATGTGCAAACATCATATAAGTAGGATAAATTGGAGATAATTTCAGAGGAAAGGTATTAAGATTAAGAAGAATCAAGAAAGGAAAGCAAAAGGTGAAGTTGTAGTTGAGACTTGAAGGAAGCCATAAAAGGTCGGAGGCAGAGATTAAGAAGCAGAGAATTCCTAGCGAGGGAGACAGCCATTGAAAATGTGCAGTTGGAAAATGGAGTGTCTTGTTTGAGGAACCACAAAGAGACTGAAGGAATTGGAAATGGTTAAAGTAGGGAAGACTTGGCAGATGTGAGACCAGAATGGAAGGATATGGTCTCCAAGTATTTGAAGGGTTATCCATGGAAGAGGGATAATGCATTTAGAAAATGGTTTGGTTCCAGAGGGCAACACCAGAAACAATAGATGGAAGCTACAAAGCGGCCAATTTAAAGCTAACATAAGAAAAACTTCCCAACGCTTATTGCTATCTCAAAATGAAACAGACTTCTTCCATTAGTGGATTCCTTTTCATTGGAGCTTTTAAAGTAAGTGTGGAAAGCTTCTTTTCCATTGTGTTATAGTGGAGATTTTTTTGGGAGAGGGGCAATTAGGCCAAACCATCAGGGTCTGAGGTAATTAATCCCTGAGGAGAAAAATGGTGGTCACCCACCATGAGGATACAATGGTTTTCCAGTGTAGGAAAGACTAATGAGTGTAGGGGAGAAAGTCCGAGTTGTCCACAACTGAAACTCTTTAGAAAATCAAATAATTGGGTTTAATCCCAAACACTAGGGTTTTAAAAGCTGCAGGTTCACCACAATAAGAGAATTAGAGCAGAAAATAACTCTCTTCTGTGATCTTGAGTCTGGTTGGACACCTGGTTTCCTGGATTTTTCCTGACTCTGGATCACTCTTGCTGGCTTTGTCCTGTGGATTTCAACATTGCTCCATGGTCTGGACTTCTGAATCTTGACTTTGTCCCTTTGCCTATGGTTCCTGCTTGCTTTCTGTCCTGACCTCATTATCTACAATCCGCTTGATTTTGAGTCACAAAATCACTACTGCAAATTGTGGTTGTCCCATCTCCACCCAGAAGTCCAAGGATCCAATGAGATAATATAATATATGTGAAAGCACTTTAAAAAGTATAAAATATAGAGCACTGGGAGGAGGAGTACAGGAAGACTTGGCAAATGAAGAGTAGTATCCAAATCCTAGCTGCCTTTACTTAGACAAATGACTTTATATTAAAGGACCTCAGTTTCTGCATCTGTAAAATGGAGTAAAGAATTGAGTCATCCACATGATGCAAATGGCTATGAGGCAAGTGTTTTGTTAATCCAAAAGTGCTGTGGAAATGTAAGTTGCATTACATTGTATTATTATGATAATATGTAGCGTCACAGATATGTTAGAAACTCTTAGAGTTGGAAAAGAACTCAAAATCCACCTAGTGCTATCTGGAACTATATAGAAAAACCCTTTAAAAGGAATGTTTATCTAATTTATGCTTGAAAACTCCAAATGAGGGAAAGTCCATCACCTCTCTAGTTGGTCCATTCCACTTGTGGGCAGTTGTACTTATTAAGAAGTTTTTCTTTACAGTAAGACAAAATCTATCTTTCTGCATCTCCCATTCGTTGCTCTATCCTCCCGCGCCAAGCAGAATAAAGCTAATCCCTCTACTATATAACAACACTTCAAGTGCTTGAAGAGAGTTATTGTGTTCCCTTACTCCCAACAATTTTTTCTCCTGGCTAAACTTAGCAGTTCCTTCAGCTGATGCCCATCTGGCACCAGCCAGCTCTCTTATCAGCTTGGTTGCCTGACTCTGGATGAACTTCTGTTTTTCAGTCTTTTTCCTAAAATATGGCACCCAGAACTGAAAACTGCTCCAGATATGGTCTGACCTGGACAGGATACAGCAGGCTTGTACCTTTGGTCTGGTTACCATGACTACACAACTTTCCTGGATGCCAAGTACAAAGTTGGCTTGTAGTTCACTAAAACAAAAAAAAACCCAAACAAAAAAATCCATATTTTTTCCACGATTAATTTTTAAGCAATGATTATTTTTCCATCGAATCAGTTAGCTTTTTTTCCACTGGATTTACTTTAAAAAATTATACAAGCCCAACTAGAGAATACCAAGAAATAAACTGAATCTGGGAGCCAAAGAGGTATGGATTTAGAATTAGAGGATATGGGTTTAAATTCTGTATTTTGCCTACTATCCATGTAATTCTACCACAAATTCTCTCTAATCTCCATCTTCATTCGTTGCCTCCCAAATCTCCAAAGTTTGGATTAGAGAGCTTTTTGGGCTCAAAATCTATCATCCTATTAGAGCCTGGAGCTATCTCCAAATAATAATTCTCCCAGTCAGCACGTCCAACAGTGCACAGTAACATATATGTGTTATATACTTACAGGAGACCTACCAGGGGAGTTCCCCACACCGATAAAATCTCTTTCATCGGTCCCATAGGTCTTTTGATCCCCCTCTTGCCTTTCCTTTCTTTCCTGATACTTCTATCCCTTCCAGGCCCAGTTCTGCCTCGATACTAGATTTGGTGTGGGGCAAGTGCTCTGTGGCTGCCCAGTTTTCCTGGAGTTAAAAAAAGCTTGAGACTTTTGTTCCACTTCACTCTAAGCAGGATTTCTTCATGCCAAATCCAATAGGAGCTTCACTCACTGTACACAAATTCATTATCGGAAAGCCACCCTTTGGCCTGCTTGGGAGGCCTGAGAGTTTGTTCTGATGTCATTTGTTTTCCCCAAATGCTACAAAAGGCATCTTCAGGAATTTGCTAGCCTTGAATTTGTGTAGCTGAACTTGGCCAAAGATGATGGGTTTGGGTTTGGGGGGTGGGGATGTGGGGAAGGAGGAGGGTAAGATTTGCCGTTTGCCCTACCGTGGGCTCTCAGTCGTGCCCCAGAAGCTTGGCTACAAACAGAATGTGACAAAGGGAGGAGAGCCGAATATCCAGAATGAGGCTCTAGAGGGGGAGGATTCAGCCCGGAGGAATCACCCCAGTGTCCACCAGTGCCCCAGAACTAGCTGCCCCATGCTGCGGTAGTGATTGCTTCCAGGAGGGTAAGGGAGGGAGTGCCATAGAGCTACATGAAAGTGCCGAATTGTTTCTGGGGTGCGCTCTCCCAGTGTGAGCCCCAGGGCAGGAGGGAAAGTTGGCTGCCTGGGCCTGTTTTTCCATGGGCTTTGTCCAGAGGGCTGAATCTGCTCTGGCTATAAAAGTACATTTTTATGGGGATGGAATTCAGCTGGCTGTCAGCCTCCTGGTGTGAAATCTTCTGGGCAACTCAGCTTCATCACCAGGGCCTCCATCCCATCCCTACTCTATTTGGTGAGAGGAGCACTGGGGTCAAAGGGCCACTTGGAGAACACCGTTTGCTCCAGGCATGTTGTGGGGATGGACAAGCAGGCCAGCTTGGGTACGGCTGCTCAGTCCATGGTCAGCTCTGACACTGGCAAGACAGGAGGGAGAGCAGCAGGCATTTCTCCCAAGGGCATGTTGGAGGATCACATGGTATATTTGGGATTTCATAACCAGTTTCTTGAATAGGGCAATTATTCATGAGGCTATTTGTCTGATAGGGACAGGTCTCCTTGGGAGGGAGGGGAGAGACACAGAGAGACAGAGACAGAGAGAGAGAGACAGAGGCAGAGAATGCTGTGCAGTAGAAAGGGCCAAGGCCAGAGTCAGAAAGCCTGGGCTTTAGTCCTAGATTTACTGCTAACTTGCTGGGTGACCTTGGACCAGTCCCTTCCCTTTTCTGAACCATGATTTCTTTCTCTATTAAATGAGGCTTGGAAAGTCTTCAAAGTCCCTTCTCGGTCAATTATATCAGTACGAGTACTTTTTGTACAAATGTGGATGTGTTACACCCTTACGGGAGGTGGGGGTAGCGAAGAGGTTCAGAACAGTGATTTCATCAGTGAGGAAGTTTCTTCTACCCACTAGAAGCAATTCCTCTGTTACTGTCAGTCTTTAGAGAATTGGGAGGCTGGGGGTGGGAGCACTGAGGGGTTACATGACTGACCCAGAGCCACACAATTAATGTGTGGAGACAGAACCTGAATCCTGGTCCTCCAGACTTGAGTTTGCCCCTTTTTCTATTATATCATTTTGCCTCTGAGGACCTAGAGCACAGTGTGAAAGTACCCTAAGGAGGATAAAGGTAAAAGTTGGTAATGCAGACTAAATAGGGCAATGCTTTTTAAATTAAATTTAAGAAAAGAGGAGGGGAGGGAAAAGGCACACAGATAAAGAGAGACAGAGGAACAGAGACTAAGGGAGTGAGAGAAAGAAAGGAAAGAAAGAAAGAGAAAGGAGAGAGCTATTCAGTTTTTTTTGGACCTTCTTTGGATTCAGGTCTCTTCCTGTACAACAGCTGCTTCAGATGTTTTTGGCTTCCACTTTTGAGAGAGATGAATGTTCCAATCCCACTTCAGGTTGCTAAAGGAAAAGGCACTGGAAGAAACCCACGTGAGAGGAGTTGGTATTCTCCATCATGTCCCTATTCCCATCTTGAGACATTGGAACCTTTGGATGAGACATAGATGTCTCCATCTCTCTGTCTCTTTTCTATCTGCCCGTTTGTTTCTTTCTGCTTCTCTGTCTCTGTCACTGTCTCTGTGTGTGTGTGTGTCTATTTGTCTCTATCGCTGTCTTTCTGTCTCTGTCTCTCTCACTGTCTCTCTGTTTCTCTCTGTGTGTCTGTCTCTTTGTATCTGTGTCTCTCCCTCTCTCTGTCTCTTTCCTTCTGTGTAGAAGTTTCAAATCTAGGTCCTCAAACTCCAGATCCATCATTCCTTCCTTTTGCTACCCTACCTCTTCTTTTCTTGTCCTTTCAGCTAAGTGGAAATTCTGAAACTCCAAATACCTGGGAAGCATTTCCACAAAGATGTTTCATTCATTGTTAGCTCAACCTCAACATTTGCTTCCAGTGGAAAGAGCCAAACCTGGAAGTCAAGGGTCTGAGTTCCTTTCCCGGCTCTGCCTTTAATTCTTAGTTCACTTTTCTGGGATTTGGGTTCTTTTTCTGTAAATGAGGAGTTTGGATCGACAATTGTTAAAATTTCTTCCAGCCTGAGGATTCTTCTTGATTTTCCTTGCTATCCTCCTACTTCCTGGAAACACTACTCAGGCCGGCCAAAATGATCTGAGCATCATTCCAGGAGAGAAAGTACTTGGGACTGTAGCAAACTGACTTTCCTTTGACCATGGAATGGAAGTGATTTAAGTTCTGGCTCTTCTGCAGAATTTAATGGAAGCACATACCGGTTCATTTCTGGGGAATGCAGCTCAATTCTGCAGGTCAGGGCCTGGGAGAACTTGTGTCTTTGTCCAGGAGGGCCCTCCTCTCTCTGCCAGTGGTAAACTTATGTTGGCCATTCCCCAGCTGCTGATCACTGCTGGCCCGGCCAGCTGGGCAGAGGGGGCCCAGAAACCCGGGTTGAACATCCAGTCTGGATAAATCTGCTCTGGGCTTGTTGGCCAAGTCATGATCTGGACAGCAACAGAATGACATCCAATTCAAATAAAGTCCATCATGGAGGCCTAATAGCTCACATCTGCAGGTTGGACCCGCCAGTTTCCAGGCCTCAGCTCCCAGGAAAAGTTTCCATGACCAGTCCTAGGGTCCTGCTTTGACTGACCTGAAATACCTGGGTTGAATGTTACGCATCTAATTGTTGGACTTAGGCTATATATATCTTCACTGTCCTTTCTGCTGCCATCACCCAAGGATTCAAGCTCTTCTCTTTCATCTTAATCTCTTTTTAGGGTCAAGGCAACTCCTTTGCCTGAGTTCAAGGACCTTTAAGAGGTGGCCCTAATCTTCCTTTCCTGTCTTATCCCTACCTTGCATACCCTGTACACCAGCCAAATCAGACAGTTCTCTTTTCTTTTCTTTTTTTTATTATAGCTTTTTATTTACAAGTTATATGCATGGGTAATTTTACAGTAATGACAATTGCAAAACCTTTTGTTCCAATTTTCCCCTTCCTTTCCCCCCACTCCCTCCCCCAGATGGCAGATAGACCAATATTTGTTAAATATGTTAAAGTATAAGTTAAATACAATATATGTATACCTATCCATAGTGTTATTTTAGACAGCTCTCTTTTCTTTGAACATGCTCAGTGATTTCCCACTTCTGTGCAGTTGTTTAAGCTCTTCCTGGAGTGTTTCCCCTTCCACTATCTCTGCCGACCAAATTATTTCTCATCCTTTAAGGCCCAATTCCAATGCTACCTCATTGATGAAGCCTTTCTAGCTTTCCAACCAGAAATATTATTTCCTTTCTTTGAAGATGGATTCTTTTCACCTCTGATCACATTCTGCCTTCTCTCATATGTTGAATGTTGCCCTTTCAATCAGACTGCAAGTTAGGACTTAAAATTAATGTAGGATGATGTTGTATTTTCTATATCCCTTCAGTGTATATACCTAAATTATTTATTAAAAGACAAATAAGTGGATGAACAAATAAATGAGTGATCAGTTATTGGCGTCTTGACCCCGTCCCACAAAACTACTTTATTACATAATCATTGGGCAAAAATTCAATATAGCAAAATGGAAAGATTTGTGTTCAAATTTTAGCTCTGAGTTGGTAGGTTGGTGAGCTTGGACACCTTCAGCTTTCCGTGCCTCAGTTACCTTCCTTATAAAATGAAAGGATTAGACTAAGTGATTTCTGAGTCTAAATCGATAATCCTGGGGGCTGAGAATGATCCGAGGAAAGTCCAGTTTTGTCCCCGTGAGAAGATGTAGACAATCTTTAATTCTGGCCTCCCTGACAATGGCCAAAACCTTCCCTTCCCACAAAGAATGGTGGTGGGTTCGAGGGTGACCTTGAGCGGTGACGGAGCTCAAGAAATAGAAATGTTTTGCCTAGGATTTCACCCAGGTTGTTGGATTCAGAAGTCATGTGCTTTGGCTCCCCTCTGTGTTCGTTGGGAGGATTGCAGGCAGGCTCCTGGAGCAGGACTGTTCCAATACCTCCTGAGGGTTCAGCTTTGCCCAGAGGGAAAGATGATGGCATTAAAGCTTTCATTGAACTCTTCTCCATCCAAGGGGCAGAAGGTCTGCCAGCTTCTGGAGAAGCGAAGAAGAACATGGATTCATAGGATTGTAGAGTGAAAAGAAATCTTGTAAATTTGTAGCATTTATTAAATACTGTATTTCAGACTATGATGATACAAAGAAAAAGTGAAAGCTGTCCCAGCCCTTAAGGGGTTGCCATTCCACTCGGAGAAACAACAGGTGTATATGGGTATGCTAACAATAAAAACTCTTGCTGGCCCAAGGGATTGGGGCAATACACCTTCTTCCTCTTGCCTGGGAGCCATACTGAATGGGTTTAGTTCTGGGGAGCCATCTTGCATCTGATGGGCAGGACTGGATTCCCTTTTCCCTGGCTTTGGCTCCATAACCCCTACTTTGGTGCCCCTAGGGAAAATGTAGGGAGATATAGGGAAGCAGGGAGACTCTTTCATAGGGAGTGAGACTTCTGAGGAAAGGCCTTTGAAGGTGACTCCATCCTCACCCTAGGAGGTACATGGAGTGCTTCCCTCTCTGAGGACATGCATTGAATATGAATGAGGAGTTAGGACGGAGGAAAGGATGGAGGTGTACTTACCTACTAAACACTCACTTAATATGGTATTGAGAGCCTGCTCAGAAGGCCATTTGCAGAACTGAATTTGTCCATGGAGAACTCTGGAAGTCTGGGAACGGAAAGACTTGAATAGAATGAAGACTCTTTGAAGTGGGGAATTGTTTTGGTAGTACAGTGATAGTATAACATCTGGTACCAAGAAGGGACTTACAAATAGTTGCTGAGTGAGTGAATAAATGAATAAATTTGTTGACTAAATGACTGCTTATGAATTACAGAAACAGCTTAGACTAATGTAACACATATCTAATGCAGACATTAGAAGGACAGCCATACAGTGCTTTTGAGTATATGTGCATGATAGAGGAAGATTTAGCTTAAAAGGGCTAAAAAAAGTCAGAAGCTCTTGGGTTAGAATCCAGGGGATGGGGTCCCTTGGCTTTCTTATCTCATAACTATATCTGTATCAGAATCTCAATACCACTTCTTCTTTGGCTTCTGCCATTTTAGGTTACTTCCCAAATACTCAATCAGCTAGCTAGATGGCTGAGGTAAATCCAGTAATCCCAGCTCATAGGGTTAGGTTACTCAGTGCCTGACATGAGTGCCTTATAAATGGTTAGTGATCAATCGGTTTATTTCTCTAGACCTTATAGTGAAAAGGGAGAGAAAATGAATCCCACTACATCTGGGAAGGAATCTACATGTCTCAATTTTGTAATTTTCTGCTGGGGAAAAGAGCTGTGCTTGCAGCCAAGAGGTAGAATCTATGCAGATTCTACAGAGCATGTTTCCCCTTCTTTACCTTGGTAATCCCATGGAACATAATCTCAAAGAATATCGATCATATTTGGTCTGATTTCTATTGTCTTCTAGCATCGTTTTTAATGACCTAATTTTAGTCCCCGAGTATATGTTTCAGTTGATTCTACTTATTTTCTTCTGAACCAGTTAATACAAGTCTTTCCATTCATAATTTCTTAAGATTCAATGTTTGTTCAGTTGGTTCTCAATGGATGAGCACATGCTCTGTTTCCAGTTTTATTGGATGCTATGAATATTTTGAATACACATGGAATGGTTTTTCAATCATTGACCTCCTTGGGGTCTATATACTCGTTAATGGAAATATTCATTTAATAGTTTAGTAATGTTTCTGGTCCAATTCCAAACTGGCTCCCAGAATGTTTGGACCATTTTATTCTTCCACTAACAGGGAATTAGTATGGTTATCATCCCACACATCTTACAACACCAACTATTTCTGTTATCTTTGCTAATTTGATGAGTGCAAAGGAATATCTCATCATTCTTTTCATTCAAATTCCACTAATTACTAGTGATTTAGGATTGTTTTCTATTTTTTATTCTTCTAAATAAATTCTATTTTTCTTTTTAACTTTTAATAGCTTTCTATTTTTCCAAATATATGCAAAGATAGGTTTTAAAATTTACCTTTGCAAAACTTTGTGCTCCAAATTTTTCTTCCTCCCTTCCCTCCTTCCCTAGACAGGAAACAATGCGATATAGGTTAAACATGTGCAATTTTTCCAAGCTTATTTCCATATTCTTCTTGCTGTGCAATAATCAGATCAAAAGGGGGAAAAACATGTAGAATAAAAAAAAATAAGGAAACAAACAACAACAGCAAAAAGGTGAAAACACTGTGCTTTGATCCACATTCAGTCTCCATAGTTCCTATAGTTGCTATCACAAGCCTATTGGAATTATCTTGAATCATTTCATTGTTGAAAAGATCCAAGTCCATCACAGTTGATCATCACATAATCTTGTTGTTGCTGTATACAATGTTCTTCTTTTGATTCTGCTCCCTTCATTCAGCATCAGTCTTTCCAGGTTTTTCTGAAATCAGACTGTCATCATTACATTCATATACCATAATTTATTCAGCCATTTCCCAACTGATGGGCACCCACTCAATTTCTAGTTAGGGTATTTTTTCATAAAGTTGCTTTTTACATCTGTTTAAAATTGTTTATTCATATTCTTTCATCACCTATTTATTGGAGAATGATTTTTGATCTTGTGCCAATTTCCTTATAAAACTTAGATGTCAATGATATTGGTTGCAATTTTTTTTTATATTATAATATCTCTTAAGCTAGTTCCATTGGTTTTGTTTGTGCAAAAGTCTTTAAGTAACTTATATTGTCTATTTTGTCTTTTGGAATTACCTTGTCTGATTATGAATTCTCTCCCCCCCCCCAATCATTAACTGCATCCACATCTTTTTATTTTTATCTAATTTTTAAAAAATTAGACATTTTAAAAATAATTAGATCATATCCACTTGGAGCTAAATGAGGTAGAAAATTTTTTTAAAACCCTAATTTCTACCAAATTGTTTTCCAGTTTTTAAAAAAATAAAAATTAAGAAAACAATATTTGTCAACTAATTTTGTTCTTGGGTTTATAAAAAACTTGACTACTAATTTCTTCTGTATCTAGGTCTTGCTCAGTTAGTCTCTGTCTCTCCCTCTCTGTCTCTCTGTCTCTATCTCTATCTCTGTCTCTGTCTCTGGCTCTGTCTCTGTTTCTCTCTCTCTCTCTCTCTCTCTCTCTCTCTCTCTCTCTCTCTCTCACACACACACACACACACACACACACACACACACAGAATTCCATATGCATAACTCCTTGTGGCCATGCCCTTGTCATTAGATAAGTCCTACAGATGCCCAGTATGTTAAAGAGGCATGGATTGTCTGAGGAGGAATGTTTTTTAGAAATCATTGAGACTATTTTAAAGATGAGGAATTAAAACCTTGAGAAAGAATGTAATTTTCCTAAGGACACTCTGTGAGCCTGAGAGAACACAGATTGAAGACTTGAATTCTAAAATATGAGTCCTGTGTTCTTGCTAAGAGGCCATATTACTTCCCTTCTTTCCCTTGAATTCTGAAGGAAGACCGTCCTTTGCATTAATTTTATTATAGTACCCTTTCTGTATGTCAGCTCAAGGGGCAGCTTTTCTGTGTTCTCTATAAGGTTTAGAACATCTGTGACTGTCCTTGGAAAGAATTGCCATCCCAGGTCAGAAATCTTCAGGGTCAAACGAGAGAGTAGTAGGTGGTATAGAGAAGCAAGAGGAAGCTCATTTATCTCTTGTATGTTTATGTTTCAAGTTCAATACCTTGAAAAGTCCCTTCTCCCATTCCAACACAGTGACCTTTCTTTTAACCCCAAGTAGAAATATTTTACAGGGAATGTAGCCAGAGAATTGAAGTTTCTGAAGTGTCCATGGCCATGTGAACTCTATACACAAACACACACACACACACACACACACACACACACACACACACACACACCCTTCTTCCCTTTCCAGTAGAAATATAAATGATTCCTGGCGAGATTAGTGTTTGCTCTGCAGTCCATCTTGTAATGTTATTCTCTATAGCAGATTTTTTTTCCTGATTGAGTTCTAACCAAGGCTATGGGCAATATGCCATAACTATGTCCTTGATGGAGAATAAACTTAGGGGGAGAAAATGAGGAGCTGTAGATTGTTGTTGTAGTTGTAGATTGAAGTTGTAGATCTTAAGAAACCTATGGGGGGAAAATGAGAACGGAAAAAAAAGATCACAGAAAGTCAGAACAGGAGGAGATTTTAAGGAACATCAAATAATCTCAGAATCTTAAAGTCAAAAGATTGTAAAGCATCTGATGCATATCTAAACCCAAACATCTCTACGACATCCCCAACAAATGGCCTTTCAGTGTTTGCTAGATAAGAGTTCAGACAGAGCTTGAACTAGTTGACTGTGGAAGCCCCTTCCAACTCTGAGACTTTGTGATTCTATGAATTTGAGTTGTCTGAGACTTTTATGCCAAGAGGATCCATATGTGGGGGCATTGCACTAGATCTATGTCCAAGACAATCTCATAAAATTCATGGTGAAAAAAAATGCTATCAATATCCAGAAAAAGAACTGATAGGGTCTGAATGTAGATTTAAGCATACTATTTTTACTTTATATTTTATTATTTATTTTAATTAATTTATTATTATTATTGATTATATTATATATTATATCAATTATTTATTACTTTATTCTTTCATTATTTTTTTTTACAACATGGCTAATATGGAAATGAGTTTTACATGATTGCACATATATTGTTTATATCAAATTGATTATCATCTTAAGGAGGGAGGAAGTAAGGAAGGAAAGAAGAAATTTTGAGACTCAAAGAAAAATAAAATATTATTTAAAAAAAGGGTTAGATTAATGATTCTAAAACTTTCTGATGTCAGAATTCCTTTAACTCTTAAAAATTGTTATGGGCCCCCAAGAATTTTTGTTTATTTGGGTTTTATTAATATTTACTACATTAGAAATCAAGACAGTTTAAAAGACATTAATTCATTTAACATAATAATAAACCTATTATATGTTAAAATAAATAACATTCTGATAAAAGTGATATTTTCCAAAGCAAATTTTAAAAATGCCATTGTTTTACATATTTTGCTAATCTCTTTAACGTCTGGCTTAATAGCAGACAGCTGGATTCTCCTATCTGCTTCTGCCTTCAATTCATTATGATATGTTGCTTTGGTTAAAATATATGAAGAAAATTTGGCCTCAAACAGATATGTAATTGGAAAAGGGGGGAATATTTAATAGCAAATAACATCTTAGTATTATTATGAAAATAATTTTGACCTGATGGACCCCCTGAAATAATCTTAGGGACTCAATGAGGTCCTTAGATCACACTTTGAGAACTGCTGGATAACATCTTTTCTGAGGCACTTCCTAGCTAGGGAGAGCGTTCGTGTTTTAAAAGAATGACCACTTATAACCTGAATATTCATTAAGCATAAGTAAAGATGAAATATAAGCTATGAAAATGGCCTGTGGTAGCCCAGAGATAGCAGAAAGATAATTAAGTCATATCTTTGTAATTTAGTAGACAGTTATTCTAGACTAAGTGTTGAGAATTATTATAGTTTTAAAATTTCCTTGGGGGTCAAAGATTCATTTCATCATGGAAGTCTACACTTAAGATCTTTCTAATTTGTTAAAATATACTGGAATTTATAGTCTATATATTGGGATAATCTTGGAAAATGCTTTCAAAATGTAATTGCAAATACAATAATCATCCTTTTACAAATGAGGAAACTACAGGTTGGGGAATAAATATAGGGAGATAGAGAGTAAAGCTAATATCTTGAGCAGTGTTGTAATCCTAGGAGAGGGTTTCTGGTGTAGGAAGCATGTGGGCCAGTCACATAGGAAACAACTATTACACTGTGTTTCTTCTGGAAAGTTGATTTTTACACTTCTGTGGAGAACATTTCATGGGTAGATGGACATTTTTGCAATTTGTTTATCTAGGAAACCCGATACGGGTTATAGCATCTGGTTTTCGGCAAAAACCTGAGCATCATCCAGGTTTCCAGTTGGGTCAATGGAAATAAAATTTGCAAAGTCTTGGTCATTTTACATCACAGTCCATGGCTCACAGCGGGTCATGAACTTTTGGAAGCAGAACAACCCTGGAGAGGTCATAGGATCTATCCTCCAATTGTCTCATTAAATCATATTTAAAGCAATCTGATATCTTTAATCTTAATTTTTAAATTTTTAAAATTTTGTTCTAAGAGTCTGAAAAAGGGAACTCTAAAACCCTTTTGTGGGATGAGGTAAAAACCTGACAAGATCTTTTCTCTTGTCCTAAGATGAGTTAATTCATTGTGTGACTTTCTCTAATTAGCTGTCTCTAGTGTAATCATTTCAGTCAATGATATTAATAGCAGTATGCATTTACTGAGTACTTTATGTTTACAAAAATGGAGACAGCACTACATTGAGTAGTGGATTAAAGTGTTGACCTTGAAGTCAATGACCCTGGTTCAATTTCTGTCTGACACATACTGGCAGAGTGACTCTGGGTAAGTCATTTGACTTCTTAGCACCCCCAGGGAATTTTTAGATTATTGCAAAACTATTGCCAATATGTGTTGGCAGAGAGAATTTCCCTACTGGAAATTCCCTGAATCAATGAAATAATGTCTCCATCAAAAGAAATGTTTATAAGATGCTGTCATCTTCTTTTGATCCTCACAACTCTGTTCGGTAAATAGTGTATTAATTATTGTCTTCATTTCACAGAAGAAGAAACTGAGGCACAGAACGATTAAAATTACTTTCTAAAGGGGCAAGGTCAGCGAGGGACAGAGTCAAAATGACTTCCCAGGATTTTTGGCCCATGGTCCTTTGTTCTGTGGTGTAGTAGAAAGAGCAATGAACTCAGAGATTATGTTTAAATACGGGAAGGAATGTGGGATAAGCATTTATATAACACCTACTATGTGCCAGACACTGTGTTAAGTGCTTCTTATAAATTTCATCTCATTTGATCTTCACAACAATTGCGTGAAGTAGGTGGTGTTATTATCCCCATTTTACAGAAGAAGTAACTTTGTACCAGAAATGGTTGTGTTTTATAAAATTACCTTTTTCTTCAGGAAGTGAGAAATCACTGATGCACCATTCTGGGGCTGGATATGGCAAAGGTTTCCCAGATGGAATTCCCAAGAAGATATCCCACAAAGTGCTAGGAACAATGTGTGTGGCTTTGATGAGTCACCTTCCACTAGAAGTTTCATTTGACTTCATGGCTCTTAAACAAATCAGTTGTTCCACATCATTTTAGTGGTGACTTAAATACTTATGGGGCTTAGAGCAGGGATGGGGGGAAAGCCAAAACAAAAAAAAAAAAATTGTTTGATACTCGTGGGAAAACTTACTGAAATTGGGTGGGAAGAAAATGGAAGGACTGAGTGGCGCACTGTGAGTGGGGCCCAGGGACCTGAGTCTCCACTGTGATTATATGACGTTGGGGCCAGATGTCTAGGCCACCAAACTAGAGACAGAGCCTATGTGGCTGCCCAAACACAACTGCTTTGTATGTGAGAAACACGAATAACTACTGACAGGAGCTGTCCACAGCTGAATCTCTTTTAAAGTATTCAGGTGGGTGGGGAGCTCAATAGCAAGGATGATATGATCTAGGCAGGAGGACAGAGGGTTTGGGATCTGTAATAGATTAGACTGAAATGGCTGGGAGATGGTACTGATAAACTGGTATTGAAATTCAGAGAAACATAGATCTAACTTTCCAAGCTTAACTTCTACCCTGGTTTTTAGACTCACATCTCTGACTGATAATAAGACATTGTGAAATAGATATATTCAATTATTATTCTATAAGAAACAATCAGCCAGATGATTTTAGAGAGTCCTGGAGAAACTTACATGAACTGATGCTAAGTGAAATGAGCAGAACCAGGAAATCATTATACACAGCAACAACAAAATTATATGATGATCAATTCTGATGGACGTGACTCTTTCCAACAATGAGATGATTCAGACCAGTAAAATGATCTTGTGATGAAGAGAGCCATCTACACCCTAAGAGAAGCCTGTAGGAATTGAGTGGGAATCACAATACAGCATTTTCATTCTTTTTTTTTTGTTTCTTGCTTGCATTTTGTTTTCTTTCTCATTTTTTTCTTTTTTTGATCTGATTTTTCTTGTGCAGCAAGATAATTGTATAAATATGTATACATAAAAAAGAAATAGATCCAGAAAAGGTGAGATAAAGATAATATTAAAAAAAACCCTAAACACTCCCAAAGCTGTTTTAGAACTTCTCCTCTCTCTATATATATATAATTTCATTTAGTGATCTCATCAATTCCAATAGATTCAATTATCATCTTTATGTAGATGATTTTCACATTTATCCAGCCCTGACCTCTCCTGACCTCAAGTCTTGTATTTCATCTCCTTCTTGGATATCTTTTTAAATGATACTTTATTTTTTCCAATTACATGTAAGGGCAATTTTCAACATTAATTTTTCTGTAAGATTTTGAGGTTAAAATTTTTCCTAAGAGAGCATGAAATCTTATAAAACATGTTTCCATATTAGTCATGTTGTGAAAGAAGAAACGGAACAAAAGGGGAAAACATGAAAAAAAGCAAGGAAAGTAAAAATAGTATGCTTTGATCTGCATTCAGACTCCATCAGTTCATTTTCTGGATATGGATAGAATTTTCCATTATAAGTCTTTTGGAATTGCTTTGAATCATTGTATTGCTGAGAAGAACTACAAGTCAATCATAGTTGATCACATAAAATTGCTGTTATTGTGTACAATGTTCTCTTGGTTCTGCTCATTTCACTTTGCATCAGTTAATATAAGTCTTTCCAGGTTTTTCTGAAGTCTGCCTGCTCATCATTTCTTATAGCACATTGGTGATGTCTTTTGATTTGTGTGCAAATTGGATTTAAGTGAGGCAGAGTTGTGTGGCGTCTCTTCCAGAGTCATCACTGTTCAATGGCAGGACTGAATCAAGATGACTGGTGATGACTCGAGATGCAATGGATGACCTTGGGATCTTTGATGAATAACCAAGTTCTAAACACTCCACACCACCTGTTTCACCTGCCTTTGTGGTCATTGGGACAAATTGTTCTCATCTGTCCATTCCACCAGAGGAAGTCTTCACATGCTTGAGGTGGACACTCCTTAACTCACCATAAGGTTTGAGATATCTTGATTACTTTCAAGCTGGTTTAGCCTATCTGCTGAAATGATTTCCTGGGGTATGGTCATTGTGCATAATACAGTTTCTTGGAGCCACAGGTGAGAGGTAGAGTAGATGGACACCAAAAGTGAAAGCAGCCCTGAAAAGGGCTCAACAGCTCTCATCTCCGAGGTATTAGTCTTCCCTAAACATACTTTATGCTTTATTACATTCATATAAAACAAATCATTCATCAATTCTTCACTTGATAGACATTCCCCAAATTTCCAGCTTATTGGATGTATTGAATTGGATATCTCATAGACATCTTAAATTTCAACAAGCCCCAAAGTGAACAAACTCTTCCCCATTCTGGATTTCCTTGTTATAGCAGAAGGTGCCCTTCTTCCCAGTCATTCTAGTTTGCAGCTTAAATGTTACCCTCAATATGGTATCCCATATTCAATTGCTTGTGAAGTTCTGTCAATTCTACTTTCATAATATCTCTCATGTATATACATCCTTCTCTTCTCTGGGCCAACATCCTGATACAGGCTCTTGTCCCCTCATACCTAGACTTTTATAATAGTTTGAGGGGACAAGAGCCTAAAGTTTGATTTACCTTCTTCAAGGCTCTTCACTTTCTATTCCATCTTCTATTCAATTACCAAATTGATCTTCCTAGAGGTAAGGGAAGAGAGTTTGTCTTACCTTGTCAACCCTCCCCCCCCACCACCACACACACTTAATAAACTCCAGTGGCTCCCTATTATCTCAAGGACCAAATAAAAAAGCTCCCCTTGGTTTTTAAAGCTCTTTATAATTGACCTCTTTCTAACTTTCTATTCTTCATAAACTTTACTGTCCCTCTGCACTCTCCAACCCTGACATACTTTGTTATTTGATACTGGTTTCTTTCTCACACAAAACAATCCATCTATTGACTTTGGGAAACTTCACTAATTTAGCCCCTTATCGAGAACTCTTCTCTATCTCCTTAGTCTCTTGGCTTCCTTGAATTCGTACAAACACTAATTAAAATCCCTCCATCTACAAGAAGTCATTCTAGTCCTTCCTAATTAATCTTCATGCTTCCCTCTCTAAATGATCTTCATTTAATCCTGTATATATCTTGACGTAAGGTTATTTGTATATTGTCTCTCCCATTAGACTGAGAGATCCCTGAGAGGAAACTTTTTTTTTTTTTGACTCTGTGTGTGTGTCTATGTCCAACACTTCGCACAGTGCCTTATACATATGTTTGTTGACTGACTGGTCTGGGAAGATCATGAAAGGAGCTGGACTTTGAAAGATGGGGTGAATCTTAGCAGACATGAGAGACTTGAATTGGTATGTTTGACAGGTAGAGCTTTTCACAATCTAACTCCACTTTTTTACTATTAAGTCTATATTTCAGTGAAAAAACTTTACTTGCTGTTTCCCTGTTTGAAGTGCTCTCCCTCCTCACTTCTTGGTTCCCATCAAGATCCACCTAAATGTCTCCTTTATAAGAAGTCCTCCCTGATTACCTTAATTATGAGTGTTCTCTCTATCTCTTCAAAATTACCTGGTACTTATTTTCTATATAGCTTTATTAAATTATGTACATTTTGTCATTTCCCTTTTTCTTCCCTACCCAAAGAATATAAGCTCTAAGAGAGAAGGAATAGTGTTATTCTTGTCTTGTAACTCCAACACCTTATAGTGCCTGATACATAGAAGGCATTTAAAAATTCTTGTTGAATGGAATCAATATGTTTCTAGAGTTTCTGTCTCAAAGACAAATCTTTCCTGATCTTCCTTTTTTGAGAGCAACAAAAATAATTACAAGTAAACAAATATGGGATATATGCTGGTGAATTAAAAAGGAAATCATAAAAATGTTTGAGAGGATCTGAGAAAACTGGGATACTAATGCACTGTTGGTGGAATTGTGAATTGATCCAAACATACTGGAGAACAATTTGGAACTATATGCAAAGCGCTATGAAACCACATACTTTTGACCTAGCAAAACATTACTACTAGGTCTTTAAAGAGAACATAAGAAGGAAAAGGACCTACATATACAAAAATGTTTATAGCAGCTCTCTTTATGATAGCAAAGGATTGGAAATTTTTTTTTGTTATAGTAACTTTTTATTGACAGAATCCATGCCAGGGTAATTTTTTTTACAACATTATCCCTTGCACTCACTTCTGTTCCGATTTTTCCCTCCCACCCTCCACCCCCTCTCCTAGATGGCAAGCAGTCCTATATATGTTGAATATGTCCTAGTATATCCTAGATACAATGTATGTGTGCAGATCCAAACAGTTTTCTTGTTGCACAGGGAGAATTGGATTCAGAAGGTAGAAATAACCCGGGAAGAAAAACAAAAATGCAAACAGTTTACATTCATTTGCCAGTGTTTTTTTCTTTGGGTGTAGCTGCTTCTGTCCATCATTGATCAATTGAAATTGAATTAGGTCTCTTTGTCAAAGAAATCCACTTCCATCAGATTACATCTTCATACAGTATCGTTGTTGACGTATATAATGATGTCTTGGTTCTGCTCATTTCACTTAGCATCAGTTCATGTAATTCTCTCCAAGCCTCTCTGTATTCATCCTGCTGGTCATTTCTTATAGAACAATATTATTCCATAACATTCATATACCACAATTTACCCAACCATTCTCCAATTGATGGGCATCCACTCAGTTTCCAGCTTCTAGCCACTACAAACAGGGCTGCCACAAACATTTTGGCACATACTGGTCCCTTTCCCAAAGGATTGGAAATTAAAGAAATGCCCACCATCTGGGGAATGGCTAAACAAATTATGGTCTAAAAATGTCAAGGAGGTGCATTTCAGAAAAAAACCTCAAAAAACTTACATGAACTGATGTAAAGTGAAGTAAGCAGAACCAGTAGAACATTGTGTAAAGTGATCAATTATGATTGACTTGGCTCTTTTCAACAATACAATGATCCAATTCCAATCCAATTCCAAAGGACCCTTTGAATGGAAACTGCTATCCATATCCAGAGAAAGAATTGATGCAATCTGAATGCAGATTGAAACATACTACTTTCATTTTTTTTCTTGTCTTCTTTCACAACATGATTAATATGAAAATATATTTTACAAGATTGCACTGTGTAAACTATATCAAATTTCTTGTCATCTTAGGGAGGGTGGTATAAGGGAAGGAGGGAGAAAATTTGGAATTAATTTATGTTAAATTGTCTTTACATGTAATTAGAAAAAATAAAATCTTATTTAAAAAGAAAAAAAAGAAGAGATCCTTCTTTTCATGAGTGTGTGTGTAGGGACAGCAGGTATGGAATGTTGTATATACTATCAGACCCTACTGGTATGTTGATTGATTTTTGCTGAATTGATTTTTCCTTTCTTTCTTATTCTTTGTTCTAAGGGATGACTTGCCAGGTAAGGCACAGGGAGAGGTTATTTTCAGAAATGAAGGTGATGTTAAAAAAAATTATCAATAAAATTTATTTATTTATTTGTTTGTTCACTTATTTATTTATTTATTTGCTGAGGTAATTGGGGTTAAATGACTTGCCCAGAGTCACAGCTAGGAAGAATTATGTGTCTGTGTCCATCCACTGCGCCACCTAGCTGCCCTTTAAAATTTATTTTTAAAAAATCAGAGAGTGAGTTATAGCTTTTAGCCAGTACAAACTGGTCATTACATATTTTAGCTCAAGCTCTGAAGTGGTACCAAGGACATCTAAGTAAATGATTCAGAGTAGGAGAGACAGGGAGGAAAAAAACAAACCACAGTGGCCTTTCCATCTGTTTTTTTCATTTATCCCAGAACACTATCTTCCACCCACTATCCCCTTCTCTATTTGTTTTTATTGCTTTGGTCTGTTTATTTTTGAGATTGGGTCTTCCTACTTTACCTAAGCTGGAAGTACATCAGTCATTCCTGGCCCTGATCCCAATGCAGATCAATCATCACAGAACTTTAACATGCTTGGTTTTTCCAACCTGGACCAGTTCCTCAGGCATCTGGGCGGCTTTCTTGGTTATTCACCATAGTAGTGCCAGACTTAATTCAGGTTTGATCAGCTTTAGTCCTGCTGCAGCTCAGAACTCCCCTGAACAAGCAATTCACTGCCTCAGCTTCCCCTAACAGTTGAGATTCCAGGTCTTGCCTTTGTTTCTGGCTTTTTATTGATTCCTACTTAGGATCCTGAGTCCCACCTGCTGTTCAAAACACACACACACACACACACACACACACACACACACACACACACACTTTTCCCCAGAATATTCAGTGACATCTGGGCCCCAAGCACACTCATTCAATGTTGGCTTTTCATCTACGATACCACCTGGCTGTGTTAATCTATTGCTGTTCTCCAGATGAGATGGCTTCAAAGAGGGAAGACAGAAAAGCAATTAGTCACTGCTAATTAACAGACAAGAGTTTGTTCAGAGAACTAAATGTTGTGATATCTGCTAAGACAGTGAGGGAAATCAGGACCCGGGCTCCTGAATGGGAGACAGAGGGGAAGCAAGGAAAGGCAGTGAGAAGAAGAGGTGCATAAGAGGGCAGACCCCAAATGGTCCTTGCTATCCAAGGAGGCAAGAGAGCCAAGAGAGGGGATGTCAGACTAAGAAGAGAGAAGGGGTTGGGGAAATTATTTCTTCTCTTAAATGCAGGGAAATGGCCAGCCTGGGTCGGGGAGGAGGCTAGGAACTAGGCAGAGAAGAGATGATAGAATCCATGGGGCCTGGACTCAGAATGGAGTGTTTCTATCCCTGGATGGAAGTACAAAAAAGCTTCTATAGGTATTGGTATTGGGGAAGACACACACACACACACACAGAAAGAAGAAGAAGAAGAAGAAGAAGAAGAAGAAGAAGAAGAAGAAGAAAAAGAGAGAGAGAAAGAGAGAGAGAGACAGAGAGAGATAGAGAGAGAGAGACAGAGAGACAGAGAGAGAGAGAGAGAGAGAGAGAGAGAGAGAGAGAGAGAGAGAGAGAGAGAGAGAGAGAGAGAGAGAGAGATGTAGAGAGAGAAAGAAGGGAAGAGAGAGACAAAGAGTCATCTTGGGGAGATCATCCTGGAACTGGGCCTTGATAGAATGGATAGGTTCTAAAAAAGTGAGAATCTTGGTGGGAAAAGCATTTTCAGGAGACGAGATGGTCCTCTGAGACGATCCTCTGAGACCTCAGGAACAGTAAGAACTTTGTCTTAGCCTTTCACTTCTACATCAAAAAACCCCCTCATGATTGTCACCAGAGAAGCCAAAAACTCTCACTTGTGTCCCTCTCATTTAAAATCTAGTTGCTGTTTTTGAGTTTTCACAGAACTCCAGAATTTTGGCGATGAAAGGAACCTGGAGATCACCATGTTCTTCCCCAAGAAACTGAGCAGGGTGTCCCTCTTTCCTAAGTTTTAGTCCTCACTGATGATTAGTTTCAATGTTATGAGTATAGTGTCCAGAGACTGGGATCCTTGTTCCTGGTCCAAGTGAGGAGGAGACTGGATCAGCTTCCCACTCTGGGAAGGGAGTCATCTATCTGCTTGACTGACAGGATTCCTTGACTTCGTAACTTACTTCTGAAACTTATTAACTGTGTGACTTTGGGCAAATCATTTGACCTATCTGGGTCTCAGTGTCCTAAAATGTAAAATGACAATAATAATACTTGTACTGACCAGCTTATGGGGTTGGTGCAAGGAAGGCACCTGATGAATGTGAGCTGTTGTTCCAAGGACACCTAGTACAATGGAATGAGTTCTGACTTTGGAATGAGGGAGTCTGAATGGGAGCCCTGCTTCTGCCCCTTATTAGCAATCTGTGTGGTCTGAGTTTCCTCATCTCCAAAGTGAGGTTGGGCTGGATGATCCCTAAGGACTTTTCTAGCTATAAAGTTATTATCAGGAAAATTTTCTGTCTCACAGAAACACTGGAATGTCCCAAGGACCTGTTGTTATTGTTGTTTTTGACCATTAATGCAGGGTCACTCTGAAAAGGTTACACAAATATTAAACACATCTTTTATGGACCACAATAAAATACAAGTATATTCAATAAAAGAAGGGATTAAAAATGAACTGGACATTAAGTAACCTAATCCTAAAGAAAGGGTGGGTCAAAAACAAGTCATAGGAAGAATATATAATTTCATTAAAAATAATAATAGCGATAAGATAAAATCCCAAAAATTTTGAGATACAGCCAAAGCAGTTCTTAGGAGAAATTTATCTCTCTAAATATTTTTGTCAGTAGAAGAGAGAAAGTACAGAACAACAAAAGAGCATGCAACCAAAACATCTAGAAAAGCAATAAATTATACTGTCTTCAATTAAAATTCCCCCAAATTAGAAATCCTGAAAATCAATGAAGTTACTAACAAAATTCAACCCTATTAAATTAATAAATAAAACAAGAAGCTGCTCTTTTAAAGAAATAAACTATTAGTTCATTTGATTTTTTAAAAAAGAAAAGGTAAATCAAAATGTCAATATTAAAAATGAAAAAGGGCAACATTATAACAAAGAAGAAAGAAAAGAAATTATTAGATAACATTTTGCTCATTTATATATTAATTAAACAGTCTGAATGAAATGAATAAATATTTATGAAAAATGTAAAATGATCAGATTATCAAAATAAGAAATAAGAGTTAAATAACCCAATCTCAGAAAAAGACATTGAATGATTCATAAATAAACTACTAAAGAAAAATGCTTGGAACCAGATGGTTTGACAAATAAATTCTATCAAATAATTCAAAGAAATTAATTCCAATATTATACAAGCTTTGTGAAAAAACAGGAAAAGAAAAGATCCTACTAAATTCCCTCTATGATATAAACATGTTCTTTGATAGCTAAAGCGGGGAGAGTCAAAACAGAGAAAAAATACTATCAACCAATATCCCTAAGGAGTGTACAAATTTAATAAAGTTAGCAAGGAGACCACACTAAAATATCACTAAGTTTATATACTATGACCAAGCAGGATTTATATTAGGAATGGAGAGCTAGTTCAATATTAGGAAAAGTATACACATAATGTACCATATTAATAACAACAATTAAAATAATAAGATTATATCAACAGATGCAGAAAATTTTTTTGATAATATACAATGCCCACTTCTGTTTTCAAGGGAAAAAACATCAGAAAACAGAAATAAATGAATATTTCTTTAACATAATTAGTATTTATTTAAAAGTAGTGGCTAGTATTATGTGTAATGAAGACAATCTGGAAGACTTTCCAGTAAAATCAGGAGTAAAGCAAATATTTTACCAAACTCTCAAAGGATTTACTTTTTAGACCAAAATGAAAAAAAGATACAAACAAAATGTTTCCAGATTCAAGCCTACAAGTATTTATTAAGTGTTTACCAAGTGCCAGGTACTGCACTAAGATTTTTGGAGTATAAATAGAAGCAAAAAGCAAGAGAGTCCCTGCCCTCAAGGAGCTTATAGTCTAATGAGGGAAAATAGTACACAAAAGGAAGCTAAAAAGTTAGGGGATAGGAGTGGGAAATATGGGAGAAAAATCTAGAGAATCAGGAGTAGGACCTAGAGAGAAATGAAGTAGTAAATATGAGTGACGTGGGGGTTCCTTCCTTCAAGGAGATTCTAGTGGAGGGATCTTCTGAGTTAAGAAAACTGCTGGGGCTTAGTAGCAAAGGCAGCTTCTAGGGTGAAAACAAAGGGCCAAGAATTTCAAGGGAAATAGTGAAAAAGTTGTTAAAGGGGAGATCTCAAACTATACTATAAAATGTTGGTATTGTTATTCATTCAGTTGTCTTATACTTGTGCCCAACTCTTCTTGATCCCATTTGAGGTTTTCTTGAGAAAGATACTAACGTGGTTTGCCATTTCCTTCTCCAGCTCATTTTACAGTTGAGGAAATCGAGGCAAACTGGGTTAAACGACTTGCTAGCAAATCTCTGAGGCCACATTTGAAATAAGAAAGATGAGTCTTCCTAATCTTAGGCAGGGCATTCTATCTAGTTGCCCCATACTAAAAGGTAGTAATCATCAATACGATTTGGTACTGACAAAGAAATAGGTTGATTAGTAGAACTGATTAATTATACATTATTTAGAGAGGGAAGAAATGAGAAAAGTAACTTAATGTTTGATAAACCCAAACTATTTGGGGGTAAGAACATACTATTTGACAAAAACTACTGAGAAAACAGGAAAGCAATCTGGCAGAAATCAGATATAGTCCAGCATTTCATACAAGTTCAAAATGGGTACATGACTTTGAAATGAAGGATGTTATCATAAATAGAGGAGCAGAGAAGAAAATACTTTTTGTGATGAATGAAAATTTCCAAAAGACAAAGTTTCTGAGTAAATTTAATTGATTTCTATTAACTAATAAATAATTGATTAATTAGCAAATAATCAGTTAACTAGCAAATAATCAATAAAATGAGCTCATTTATTCCTCTCAATATACAGAGACCTAGCCTGTAGAACTTCTATACTTATAAAGCCTTTGGAAAAGGGCATATATCTGAGGGTAGAAATCAACTCTGATTGTTAACAAGTAATGAAAAAGAATAAATATTATAATGAGAGATGGGCTTATTCTAATGAGGATCTGAGAGACATGATTTTGATCACTCAGTCTAGGTTAAAGAGATATATCTCTACCCATATCACCCAGTCTGGGATAATCTGGACAAAAGGAGGAAATTTCTTCTGTCTGACTAAAACATAATGAGCTGGAATCTACCAATTCATCTAAACTAGAATTTCTTTGCTTTTTGATAATCTAAGTTTTCCTGGTTTTGCCCCAGATCTCATCTCATTACTTCAAAGACTGGCTAAATAACCTACAGGTGCTGATTTCTGAATGAGGAAATAGGAAGGAGAAAACCTTAGTCCCAATTCAATAACTGATCATTAACATGAGAGAAAGAATGATTTCTCTCAATTTTGAATCTGTTGATAGGGGGAAAGTTCATAAAGGATAGAGAAGATTATAGAAGATAAAGTAGTCACAATTTTGATTATATAAAAATTTAAAGTTTTTTTTTTCCTGCACAAACAAAATCAAAGCCTCTAAAATTAAAAGAGAAGAAGGTAATTGGGAAAACTTTTTGTAGCGAGTTTTTCTGATAAAGATCTCGTTTTCAAAATATATAGGGGACTGATTCTAATTTATAAGAATAAAAGCCATTCCTCAATTGATGTGATTAAAGGATATAAATTGGCAGTTTTCAAAGAAAAAATTCATGCTTATAAAGTCATATTAAAATTTTCTTCAAATATTAATAGAGCAATGCAAATTAAAACAACTCTGAGGTTCTATCTCACACCAATCAAACTGGCATAACTGATAACAAATGGCAAATGCTAGAGAGGCAGTGCAAAAACAAACATTAAATTGTGAATGGAGCTGTAAACTGGTCTTAGCCATTCTGAAAGGCAATTGGAAAATTATGTACCCAAATTTATTAAGCTGTGATCTACTTTAACACAGTAATAACACTAATATGCCTATACCACAAAAGATAAAAGAGCAAAAAAGGCCCATACGTACAAAAATATTTAGAGTGGGCTCTTTTTGTGGCAACAAAGAACTAGATTCTATGAATGTGCCCATCACCTGGGGAATGGTTGAGCGTGTGAGTATATATTGATGTAATGAAATACTATTGTGATATCAGAAATGGCAAAAGTAAAAGTTTCAGAGACACCTGGAAAGACTTGTATGGACTGATACAGAATGAATTGAGAACCAGAAGAATAATTTGTTTAATAACAACATTGAAAAGATAAGTAATTTTGAAAGAAGTTTGGCCAATACAATAAACAACCACAATTCCAGAAGACTCATGATGAAACATACTACCTAAAAAAGAGATGATAAATTTAGAATGCACATTGAGCCATATGGTTTTGGGACATGGCCAATGGGGGAATTCATTTTGCTTGATTATGCATAATTTATAGGCAGCTAGGTGGTACAGAGGATAAAGCACTGGGCCTGAAGTCAGGAAGACTCATCTTCCTGAATTGAAATCTGACTTCAGATATTTATTAGCAGTGTGACCTTGGACAAATCACTTAATCTTGTTTGCCTCAGTTTCCTTATTTGTAAAATGAGCTGAGGGGAAAACAGCAAAGCATTCCAATATTGTTGTCAAAATGGTCATGAGGAGTTGGATATGACTGAAACTACTGAACAATATGCATAGTTATTACAAAGGGTTTATATTCTTTTCGTTTTCATTGAAAGGGAGGTTTTTTTTGTTAACTGAAAAATATAAATTTAATCTAAAAAAAAAAAAAAAAAAGCTCACTCAAACACACTGAAAAGGTATTAGGAACTCAGACCACACTTATTTCCTCTGGTATTCCAGGCCTCTGTGAAAGGTATTTTATTATTCTGCCTGTGTTCACAGGAGACTGTCTTCAACCACTCCATCAATAACATTTCATTTTAGCTGTGCATTCCTAAGCAAGCCATTTGCCAGTTCTCTTGGTCTCATGTCCTCACTTTAAAGTGAAACCATTAGACTTTGATTCTATGATCTCAGGTTCTATAAGCTCTAGGTTTTATTTCACAGGATTCCTAGATATAATAAATACTTTTTTCCTTTTGCTGTAAATATCACCTTCTTTTGATATTTTTTTTACAGAAACATGCATTCATCCATTTATCCATCCATCCATCTATGACTTGGAGTCTAGAGAATCAAGTTTGAAGCCCTAGCTTCATAATCTTGAGCAAAACCCTTAATATCTTTGTTTCTTTACCAGAAACAGTGTTGTTTATACTCCCTACCTTTCAAGGTTATTATGAAAAAAATATTTTCTAAGTCATAACATATTACACAAATAGTTTATTATTAGGAATTGGGACTCATAAAGGAGGGATGATGGGAAACCCTCTGCCAATGCAAATCCATAACTTTCTTCTCCTTATAGTCTGAGAAAGTTACCTAGAGCACTAAAAAGTTATTGAGCGATTTGTTGAAGACTACAGCCATCATGTGTTAAAAGTAATATTTGAAGTCACATCTCTCTGGCTCTTAGGGCAGCTCTTTTCCCTATACACCATGTGACCTTTCATGATTATCATTATTAATTCAATGACAACTTTTATGTGCAGAATACTTTGCTGGAGGTGGTGGCTCTGGGAAACAGATAGAGGTAAAGTAGAGGGGTTCGTCTGCTTTCACAGATCTCGTGGTCTAGCAGAAAGGGTGTAATTATGGAATCATGAACTTTTATATGATATTTCCAGATTTGTGATGTTATGTACATTGTCTTTTCTGAGCCACACGACAAACCTATAAGGTAGATTATAGATGTGAAAAAAGTAACAATCCTAGTTAACATTTAGGCAGTGCTTTAAGGTTTGCAAAGACGAACATCTCAAGCAAAACTCTGTGAGAGAGGAACTGACTGTGCATTTTACAGATGTGGAAACTGAGAATTAGAAAGATTAAGTCATCGGCCCACAGTCACATAGATCATAAGTAAATTATTTGAAGAGATTTAAACCTTGGTCTCTAAAAAGTTTTTTAAAGTTATTATTATGACTTCACTGTCATTGAGGAAAAATGAACATGCAAAGGATTGTACATGAAACCATGAACCTGAGTTTTATTTTAAAAGAGGTATAGATCAACCTTAACCCTTTTATACTAAAGCAGTATTCCTCTTGTCTGTGTTTCACTCCTCTTGTCTTACTCTCATCTGTTTATTGTGGTTGCTTTTTTGAGTTTCATTTTTCTTTTTCTTTCCTATTCATTATCATCCTCCAATAAAAGCTGTCCCTTATAACAAGTGATTTTAGTCTAACAAAATAAATTTGTCTTTTATTGGCAATATCTGCAAATATACATCTTATTCTGCACCTAGAGTTTGACACAGAATTATACGTTTGATGCTTTTGAAACAGATACCAGTATATAGTACAATAGCAACCATGATTCAGAATAGGATAGGAGAGAATGGGACAATAGGGTTACATAGAACAGCATAGGACAGGATAGGGTAGAGTAGGATAGCATAGAACAGGGCACAGTAGTTCTCAAACTTTTGTTTTCATTATCTTTATCCTATTAAAAATGATTGAGGATGTCTCCAAAGCATTTTTGTTTATCTGGGTTATATTTATAGACATTTACCATATTGGAAATAAAAACTATTTTTGAATTTGTAGACCTTCTAAAAGGGTTTCAGAGATCCCCAGGATTCTCTAGACCATACTTTGAGAACCACTGCAGTAGGATAATATAGGGTAGAGTAGGATAGTATAGGATAGGGTGGGATATTTGGGATAGCATAGGATAGGGTAAGATAGAGTAGGATAGCATAGAATTGGGGAGGATAATATAGGGTAGAGTAGGATAGTATAGGATAGCATAGGGTAGAGTAGGATAATAGCATAGGATAGGATAGGGTAGCATAGAATAGGGTAGGATAGTATAGGTTAGGGTAGGATAGAATAGGATTGCATAGGAGAGGATATGATAGCATGAGATAGGGTAGGATAGCAGATAGGATAGCATAGGATAGAGTAGGATACTGTAGGATAAAGTAGAATGTCATAGGCTAGGGGCTAGGCTAGCACAGATAGCATAGAATAAGCTAAGACAGGACAAAACAGTGGTTCACAGTGCAGTATGAGATCAGAGGACAAGAACATCCCTCGCTTGTCATTCTCACTTATCCCTCTCAGATTATCCCTCCCCTTTCTCCCTTTCTCCTCCTCCTCCTGCTCCTCTCTCACAAACCCCTTTTGGATTCTTTCTGCCTGCAAACTCCTGATTCCCCTGTGGGATTCCCCTGTGTCTCTGAAGTGAAAGCACTGATTTTTGCAGGCAGGGCCACCCCAGAGTGTCCTAGATGCTCTCTGGACCTCCCTGAATTCTGCAGAACTGTAGGTCTCTGGGTATTCACAACTGCTCTGCTGACTATGTAAACATGGTGCATTTCAAGGGAGTTGTTATCCAAGCAGAATATTGTGACTAATGAAATCCATGAAGACTTCTATGTTTGATGGTCTTGGACACCAAAGGTTCTAGACAAAGCAGAATCCTCTAACTGGATTATAGGACAGCACGGTACATTGGAACAAGCACTGGCTTAGGCTCAGAAGACCTAGGTTCAAATTCTATCTGTAATGCTCATTCTCTGAGTGAGATTGGACAAGTCACATAATTCTCTGGCCATTAGAGGGAAAAGTCAATGTAACAGCTAGTAACTGATAATTAGTAGGCAACGATTTGATTGGAGAGACTAAATGGTCTGATACCTGCTCCAAAAGTGGGTAAAAAGTGGGATTTTGGTCCATAGGTAGGGAGGACTAGAAGACCTCTGAAATTATCACATGAATGGAGATTTAAAAATTTTCTTTTACCATTCTTTTTTTTTTTAATTCTGAGGTTCAAAATCTCTCCCTCCCTCTAGTCTCTCCCTTACTTTATTAAGAAAGTAAAGGGCAGCTAGGTGGTGCAGTGGATAGTGTACCAGCCCTAAAGTTAGGAGGATTTAAGTTCAAATCTGGCCTTAGACACTTAATACTTCCTAGCTGTGTGATCCTGGGCAAGTCACTTAACCCTAATTGCCTCAAAAAAAAAGGTAAGCAATATAATGCTAGTTATACATATTAAGTCATGCAAAATACATTTCCATATTAGCAAGTTGTAAAAAAAAAAAGCAAGAAAAATAAAGTTAAAAAGTTTGCTTCAATCTGCACTCAATTCAGCAGTCCTCTCTTTGGAAGGGGATGGCATTTTCATTGTGGGTCCTTTGGAATTGTCTGGGGCCTTTGTTTTGATCAGAGAAGCTAAGTTGTGACCTTTGATCATCCTACGATGTTGCTATTACTTTGTAGTTGTTCTCCTGGTTCTGCTGATTTTACTCTGCATCTGTTCATTTAAGTTTTCCCAGGTTTTTGCTGAAATCATCTCCCTTGTCATTTCTTATAGCACAATAATATTCCATCACAATCATATGTCACAATTTATTCAGTCATTCCTCAATTCATAGGCGTCTCCAAAGAATTTCCAGTTCTTTGCCACCACAAATAGAACTGCTATAAATGGTTTTGTACATGAGTGGTTTTCCCTTTTTTTTTATTTTTTGGGACTCAGACCTACTAGTGGTGTTCTTGGATCAAAGGTTATGTACAATTTTTATAGCGTTTTGAGCCTACAAATTAAGGCTTTAGGGATGAGAAAGCACTTAAATGCAATGAGCCTTGGTTTCTTCATTGACAGCTAATGATGCTGATGATGACAATAATGATACTAACCAACATTAATATAGTACTACTTATATATTATGCCATCTTATCCTCTCAGCTACTCTGAGAGGTAGGTACTATTATTATCTCTAGTTTACAGATAAGGAAACTGAGACTAGCAGCATAAATGACTTGCCTAAAGTTGTACAACTCAAAAATGTTGAAGGTCAGAGTTGAATTTGACTCTTCCTGATCCAAATCCAGCACTCTGTCCATCTAGAATTCCCTCAAGGGATGATGGAGTTAAAGATTACCCCAGAAAAATTGAAGAAATAAATCTTTTCTTCAAGGGAACAGGGAAGAGGAGGAATTATGGGTGTGGAATTGTCAGACACACTTGATACATCTGTTGGTTTTGTTAAATTGTTTTCTTTTCTCTTTCTTTCTTTTTTTTTTTTTTAAATCAATTGTAGGTAGAAAGTGGCTCATTGGGTAGGGGCAAGGGAACAATATATTTGGAAATTAAGGTGACATTGAAGATATTAATAAAATCTATGGTTTTTTATTTAATAAAGGGACTGGACTAGAAAATCTTTGAAGTATGCCCATTGCAGCTTTAAATCTATATTTCAATAATTCTCATTGTCTCTGGGTCAAGCAAGAATGACATCTTTAACCATAAAATAATCTCAACCTTATTCAAGGGATTAGTTTTTGTGGGAAAGGCGGATTAAGTTCCTTAACCCATTCTCCTTAACTTTAGGCAGCTAGGATAGATTGCCAGCCTTGGAGACCTGAGTTCAAACCCAGCCTCACCCACTTAGTAGTTATGTAGTCATAGGCAAATTATTCAACTCAGTCTGCCTCAGTTTCCTCAACTATAAAATGGAGATAGATAATAATAGCACCTGTCTACCAGAGGTATTTAAAGCATCAAATAAGATAGCATTTGTAAAGCATTTAGCTTAATATATAGTAGTTAATAAGTGCTTAATAAGTGTTTGTTTCAGTAGAACCAGGAATACATTGTATACAGTAACAGCAAGAATGTGCGATGATCAATTATGAAAGACTTGGTTCTTCTCAATGGTTCAGCGATCCAAAGCAATCCCAATAGACTTTGGATAGAAATGCCATCTGCATCCAGAAAAACAATTATGAAGATTAAATGTTCACTTCTTTTTTCTGTTTTTTTTTCTGTCTCTCGTGATTTTTCCCTCTTGTTCTGATTTTTCTTTCCCAATATGATTCATAAAGAAATGTGCACTAAAATAAATAAATAAATTATGTGGGGGGAAAAAATGCTAGTTTCCTCCTCTAGCCCCCCAGGAGTGTTCTCAATCAGGCAGTATGGCCTAATGAATAGGTCACTAGATTTGAAAGTTGTTTGTTATTGTTGTTCAGTCATTTCAGTCTTGTCTGACTGTTTGTGACTTTGTTTAGGGTTTTCTTGGCAAAAACACTGGGGTGGTTTGCCATTTCCTTCTCCAGTTCATTTTACAGATGAAGAAACTGAGGTGAAGCCTCTTATCCAGCGTAACACAGCTAATAAGTATCTGAGAATAGATTTGAACTAAGGAAGAAGAGTCCTCCTGATTCTAAACCCAGTACTTTTATCTACTGTGCTACCCAGCTGCCCTACTAGGCTTGGAAGCTCTCAGTTCAAATCTTGCCTCTAACAATAATTAATAATTTGTCTTTCTGGACTTGTTTCCTCTGAGGGTTAGAATCCATGGCCAGTAAGGTTCCTTTTTGGTTTTTCTGCCCACCCTACTGCAGAATGGCTGAAATCCCTGGATATTTCTCCTCCCTCTATTCCAACTTGGGAAGAGAGCCCCCACACATGATTCAAATTTATCCCGACATTTCTCAAACAAAACACAGCTGCCGGAGTCCTTCACAGGCCTCTTGGGGACCTTGGTGAGGGGGTGAGGAAGGAAGACTTGGGGTAAGTCAACTCCAGAAGCTTGAGCTAGGACTTGGATACCATGGAAGTGCAGCACCTGGATGGGGCTTGCAAGTTACATCATGGGACATATTTTTAGGAGGGAAGAGAGGGTTAGGGAGCGTTCTGTACCTATGATTTTATTGATGTGGAAACTTTCCATGATATTTGGCCAATGGACCTGTAACCTTGACCCTAAATGAACTGCCTGGGCTCCAAGGAGTTGTGACTCGCCCGGGGTCACCGAGTTCCTGATCAGTGGTCAGTCAACCAGATGGTCCATGTCAGAGACAGGGCTTTCTACCTCCGTGGCCAGACATGACCTAATTATGCTCCAATTCTCTTTTTTGTGTATGAACAGAAAATTAAAATAACTAAAGAAAGTGTAGCGGGATGGTACAGTGGATAAAACCTGAGGTCAGGAAGCTCCGAGTTCAAATCTAGTCTCAGATACTAGCTGTGTGATCTTGGAGAAATTATTTAAATTATGCCTCAGTTTCTTCAATTGTGAAATGGGGGCAATCATAGCACCTATCTCATAGTATTGTTGTAAGGATCAAATGGATAATATTTGTAAAGTGCTTAGTACAATGCCTGACATAGTAGGTGCTTTATAAATATCCAGTAATGTCACAGGTCCAGTTATCCCTCACTCCATTCTCTATTACAACCTCCAAAAAACCAGTGGCCTTCAACAATAACAGCTCCTGATTCCTAGGGTCAGAGCAACCTTAGAATGGGATATGGAGCAGAAGGGGATGGCTTATTTCCTCCCAGGCTCTGAGGAAGAGACAACTCAGCTTTTCTCAGGGAGAAAATTGCCACCCGCTCTTTCCTATGACTTTCTTTCATAACCCCAGGGACCTAGTTAGGGAACTTTAGAGACCAAACATCCCTCCATCTCTGGAACTCCCCAGAGAGAGACTCTGTCCGCTCCCAGCTTTCCACCACTGGGGGCTAGAGCATGATAATTGCTGTGGGAAAGGCAGGGCTGAAAGCTTGTCTCTCTTGGGGGAGGGAAAACTTCCCTGTCTCTCTCTCCCTGTGTTTAGTGGCTCAAAGGAGCAGCGGACCTGACTTTCAGCACACCAGCAGATTTTGACCATCATCCTGACTCCTGAGGCATCAGACAAGACCAGATCTCTAAGTCTTCAGGCTGCATCACTCACCCATGCAGCCTGCCAATCTGCACAGCCACCAAAAGCCTGGAAGGTTCACGAGAGGTCAGAACTGAAAAAGCCCAAATAATAACTTACATTTATATAGCACTTTAAGGCTTATAATATCCTTTATAAATATCTCATTTGTGTTGTGTGCTTTCAGTCTAGTCCAATTCTTCACGACCCCATTTGGAGTTTTCTTGGCAAAGATGCTGGAGTCTTGCCATCTCCTTCTCCAGCTCATTTGACACACGAGGAACTGAGGCAAACAGGGTTAAGTGAATTACCCAGGATCACACAGCTAGTAAGTGTCTGGGATCAGATTTGAATTCAGTCCTCCTGACTCCAGGGCCAGTGCTCTATCCACTGAACTACCTAACTGCCTATTCTGGGAAGGGGGTGCTATTAATATCTCCATTTTATAGGTGAGGAAATTGAGACTGAGAAAGTAAAGGGATTTGTTGATAGTAAGATCTATACATTGTTTTAGGGTTTGTAAAAATACTTTATACCCAAATATAAATCTCAATTGAAAAGCTCTCTAGAAAAAAAAAATCGATTGTAGCAGTGCCTGATAAGTAGTAACACTGTAATTTGTTTCATGACTCATTGAGACCTAGATGTTGATCTCCTTGTGGCTAACTTGAGGTAGCTGGGTGGTGCAGCAGATAGAACTCTGGACAAGGAGTCAGGGAATCAGGGTTCAACTTTGGCTCTATATTCTTACTAGCTGTGATTCAGGGCAATCCACTTAACTTCTATATCTCGTCTCATCTGTAAATAGCACTAACCTCTCTGAAAGTGTCATGAGGATAAAATGAGATAATATTTGTAAAGAGCTTTGCAAACTTTAAATAATAAATTTAAATAGATTCTAGCTCTTCCTTCTCCTCCTCCTCCTCCTCTTCCTCTTCCTCTCTTCTTCTTTTCTTCTTTGGCTCCTCTTCCTCCTTTTCCACTTCCTTTTGCTCCTCCTCTTCCTTTTCCTCCTCCTCCTTTTCCTCCTTCTCCTCTTTCTCATTTTCCTTTCTTTCTACTACGACTATTACCATTACTATGACTACTACTACTACTATTACTACCATCATAAACTTTCTGGAGGTGAGCCTATACTGTCTTAACTAGGCTGGTCTTTGGACAGCAGATTCAATCCATAGTTTCAGCTTAGCAGGAATTCCCAGGTTATACTCTCTCTTGGTAAGAGATGCTCTCTTTTCAACAGCCCTGTGGGATGGATAATGAAAGTATTAGGAGTCCCATTTTACAGATGAGGAAAATCGAGGTATCGACCAGATTAAGTGGTTAACAAGCCAGAGCTAGGAGATGAAAAACAGGTTCCCTGACTTCACTGTGATATTCCTTCTACTACCCCCATTGCCCTTCCAACATGGAAACTTTTGTCCCAATGAAGAATCCGTTCTACAAAAGGACATTATTTGGGGCCATATGAAATATTTACTGATTTTTAAATGTTTAAAAAATTTCTGCTTTACTTTTTAAAATCAAAAGGTAGAAAATAACCCCAGTAAAGATGCTGCTTGCTTATCCAGGTTCTTTTCCCATTCCCCATTTGCTGTCAAGCCTCCTTTGTTGAGAGTTGAAGGCTTTCTAGCTTCCTTGCCACAATTCCCATTTAAATGGTTGCATCTGAGCTGCCCCAAGAATAAGTTGCTTCATTGCAACCATGACTTTGTCTTGAGCCCTTCCTCGGCATGGGAGGACCTCTCAATTGTCTTAACGATACTAGGGAGGTGCAAGCAAGTGGACACCCAATGGATAAAGGGAAACTACATTAGACCCAGAGACTTTCCTGGATAATGCCCAGGGAAGAAGGAGGAGATGTGCACTTAATGAGGCTCCCTCACAGCAATATATTTTTTAAAATGCTATTCCATGTTCACACTTTCAAGGTCATGAGGCTGGCATAACTCACTCCTTGGGGATAAGTGTGGTTGGTACAATTCACAGCTAAAAAGGCTGAAGTCTCCTTCAGATCTTCAACACCAACAATTCCTTTGAAGGACTGAAATAAAGGAGATGGGCAACTAGGGGGCACAGTATCAGGCCTGGAATCAGAGAGACTCGTCTTCCTGAGTTCAAATCTGGCCTCCGACATTTACAAGCTGTGTGACCTAAAACAGGTCACTTAATCCCATCTGCCTCTGTTACCTTATCTATAAAATAAGCTGGAGAAGGAAATGGCAAACTACTCTAGTATCTTTATGAAGAAAATTTCAAATGGGGTCACAGAGAGTCTGAGTGAAACAACAGCTAAACAATAAAAAAACAATAAAAGGATAAAAGAATCTTAAGTTGAGGAATACCTGTGGAAAGGGATGTGTAGGAACATTACAGAAGGGTTTGGAGTCCAATGAGCAAGGACACATTTGGACCCAAGGGGAAGGCTGGAGTGCTTCTAGCTTCTGGCTTTTCTCTGTGTCTGGAGCTGGTTCAGAAGGCTAACTGGAATACGTTTGGGGTTGAGAAATATGCCCTTAAGTTACTTAACTGGGAATGCAATGATCTGGCCTACACGCCAGAAATCAGAGAAAGAGGAAAATAACTTGTATGGACAAAAAATACTTATAGAAACTCTTTTATAGTAGCAAAAACTTGAAAAATTAAGAGGGCACCCATCTATTTAGAAGCGACTATCCTTTAAGAAATGACAAAATGGATGATTTCAGAGAAACCTGGGGAGGCTTATCTGAACTAATGCAGGGTGAAGTGAGCAGAACCAGAACAATTTAAATAGTAACAACACTGCAAACAACTTTAGAAGACATAAGAACTGTGATCAATGCGGTGATCAATCATGATTCCAGAATAATAAAACATGCAACCTATCTCCTGACAGAGAAGATGGTCACAGGATGCAGAACAAGACATATGGTCAATGGAAGAATTTGATTTGACTCAGCATCTTTATTACCATTTTTCTTTTCTTTTTCCCAATGGGAATAAGGTAAGATGTAAGAAAGAAGAAATTTGATTTTTGTTCATTAAAAATTTTAATAAAAAAAAACCCTACATATGAGGGACCTCACTCCATAATTTAGAGATTCCTTGGAAACTTTTGGCCCATAAATTTCCAAGGAAATTACAGCTTTGGCTCCTATTGGCTATTCATATCTTCCCCCTTTTCTCTGAGACTGAGCCAGAGGACCTGTGGTCAGGGATAAGCAATGGCTAAAGATGCCAAGTTTAGATTCACACACCAAGGTTGAGATAATTATTATCTTTCATCTCCAACTTAGAGATGGAAAGCAGACTGGAACTCCCATGGATCGCCATGAATCCATGGATTCCACCATGGAAACAGATGTGATAGAATTGTGAGACTCATATTTAAAAATCATAGAATACTGGAGGAACTCCAAAGAACATCTAGTCCCACCCCTTAATGAGCTTATCAGGTCATGGAAAAACAGGGGCCAAAACCCAGATTCTCTAATTAGCCCTCGCCAAAGCTCGTCTACAACCATGTGGCCCCCAGGGAGGTGTCTCATTTGATTTCGATGATGATGTTATGGCAGGGTTGTAAGATCACTGGACCTAGAGCCTGTAGACTTGGGTTCAAATTTAGATCTGCCACCGACAGACTAACAATGGGCAAGTCATCCTGGGTAAGTCTCAGCCTCCTTTCTTCATCTGAAAAATGGAAATAATAATAATAGCTTCTTTATTCACCTCACAGAGTCATTGTGGAAATCAAATGAATCAATGTATATGAAAGGACTGTAAGCTGTAAAGTACAGAACTTTCTTTCTTGCTTATTTGTCTTTATTTTCTGCCTCCTTTCTATTTTTCCTTCCTCTCTCTTTTCCTCCCTCCCTCCCTTCCTCCCTTCCCTCCCTTTCCCTACTTCCTTTCCTTCCTTCCTTCCCTCCCTCCCTCCTTCCCTCTCTTCCTTCCTTCCTTCCTCCCTCTCTCTCTCTCTCTCTTTCTTTCTCCTAAAACCAGAACAGCCTGGAAGAGCCCTGATCGGGGTTGAGTTGGTTGCAACGGGCCCTGTTTGGTGAGAAGCTGTCATTTCCCACCCTAGCCTGCCTGGTCCAGAGGGTGAATGTGTCTAACCACAGGAGTGTTGGCTTGGGCGTGGCATGGGAGCCACCGTGTTCAGCACGTGGCAGCGCTTTCTGCCCTTCCTCTGCTCTCCAGAGACAGGGCCCTACTTCCACACTGGGCAGCTCCAGGCCCGTCATCTCAAAGACACTGGAGAGCATTTGGGTTTCTGTCTCCCCACTCAGCCTTGTTTGTGGGGACCACCCATGCTGAGTCACACTCAACTCTCCCAGTCTTGGTTCAGTTTCATGGAAAGTTACAGCAAAATTCTCCCCATAAAGTTGCATGGAAAGTTACAGAATTTCACTGTGGGAAAACTACAGCCCTCAGGACTTCATTGCTTGGCAACCTCACTGCCAAGGCGCTGCCCTGAGGAGCCACACCCTGAACTAAAGCACCCTGGGTAAGTTAGAGAGTTTTCTCCCCATTTCAGAGAAGAGAAGAGTGAGGTGTCATGGAGAGTAGGTTTGGGAATGATCTGCCCTGCCGTAAGATCTGGCCACTTGTCCTACCAGGCTAAACTGCTCTTGGAAAACTTTACCAAGTGATTCTTATCTTAGTGTTTTCCAGCAGAATTTAAGGCTACACATAATCCTTTACTAATAATCCTGTGAGAACAGAGAGGCAGCTGGTATAATGCGTTAAAGTCCTATTTCCAACACTTCCTGGCTGAGGGGTTCCAGTTAAATTGCTTAAATTCTCAGTGTCCTGGGTGATTCTTTACAGCTGCAAAATGCAGAGCATGGATTAGTCTACCTGTGTTGGCATGAAGAGTTTTTCATTGACAGTTCCCTTTGTCAAGGAAATTATGGGTCTGGAGAAAGGAGAAAGAAGGAGAGAAAAGAGAGAAAAGAAAGAAAGAAAAAGACAGAAAGAAAGAGGAAGGAAGGAAGGAAGGAAAGAAGGAAGGAAGAGGGGAAGAGGAAGGGAGAGAGGAAAGAAGAGTGGGAGGAAGAAAGGAAGGAAGAAGGAAAGAAAAGAAGGGAGGGAGGGAAGAAGGAAGAGGAAGGGAAGGAGGAAGGAAGGAAAAAAGGAAGGAAGAAAGAAAGAAAAAAGGAGAAAGGGAGGGAGGAAGGGAGGAAGGAAAGAAGGAAGAAAGAAAGAAAAGAAGGGAGGGAGGGGGGACAGAAGAGGGAGGAAAGGAGGAAGGGAGGGAAGGAGGAAAGAAGGAGGGAAAGAAGGAAGGAAGGAAAGAAGAAAGGAAGAGGAAGGGAGAGAGGAAAAGAAGGTGGGAGGAAGAAAGGAAGGAAGAAGGAAAGAAAGAGGAAAAACAAAAGGAAGGAAAGAAGGAAGAGAAAGAAACTCAGCAAGTTAAAAAAAGAAAGAAAGAAAGAGAGCCTTGTCCACTCTAGGGGAGCAGCTTTTTACAGCTCCTGGCTGGCCACAGGGAGGCAGCAGAACGTTCCACTGTGCCATGAGCTAGAATGACTCTTGCCCTACCTCACTATCACCCATGATGCCATTGATCAAATAAACAGCACCAAGAAAATAAAGAGATGTGCTGCCAGCCTTAGCTCACCTGCCTCCCACTGATTTTAGGACCCCGGACTTTACTCCCCCCTTAGCGTCTCCTTTTCCTGGTCGGGGAAATCAATCCGCCCAGAGTAAGCTCTTGGGGACCTTCCAGCTCCCAGTTGTGATTCTGTTTTCTGGTCTTTAGGCAAATCACTTGTAAGCCTCGAGGTCTGTTTATTCTCTCTATGGAAGGAAGAACAGGTGGGTGAAGTTTTATTTAAAAGCTGATGGAGGGGCTGCTAGGTAGCGCACTAGAGTCAAGCGGGACTGGTTTCAAATACGCCTCAAACACTCAAACAGCTGTGACAAGTTACCGAACCACGATTGTCCCCCCAAAATCGAATAAAAATGCCGTAGATAATTAACCTAGAGAAAAAAGGGAGGAGTAACTGCTGTATTTAATATCTGAAGGGGAGCGGAACGGAACGGAGACTCGATTTGGAGCTATGGGTGGGACTCACATTGAGGTAGATTAAGTTTGATAAAGGGAAAAAGTCCCGACAACCAATGGGCCCTTGAAAAAGTTTGGAAAAGATGCTCTGCCCCTTCGTTGTAACACGTGGGACCTGGCTGTTCACAAAGGCCACGCCCCCTAAAGCCAGGAGGATCAGGTCTTCTACCATTGGCTTGATTCAATGCTCCAAAAAGTTATATTGCAAAATGTTCTTTGTTGGCTCCGCTCTTTCTGCTGTGTTCTGGGACGCTGATAGTTTCACTCACCTCCGATCCAGGCTCTGGCGTAAAGTAAAGCCTTTCTGGAGGGCCCCTCTCCCTCCCCACTAGTGCATTCCCTCCCAAAGTATCTTACATTTAACAAACTATATTTATGCCAAGTATATTTTTATATATACTTGCAGTTTCCCTCATCAGAATGTAAGCTTACTGGGAGTAAAAAATGACTGCATTTTCTGTACTTGTATTCCTGTTGTCTAGCACAGTACCTGACATGTGTTCAGTCATGTCAGTCATGTCTAACTCTTTGTGACCCCATCTGGGGTTTTCCTGGAAGAGATACAAGAGTGGTTTGCCATTTACTTCTCCAGATCATTTTACAGCTGAGAAAACTGAGGCAGAGTTAAATGACTTGCCCGGGGTCACACAGCTAGCAAGTAGATGAAGCTGGATTTGAACTCAGATCTTCCTGATTCCATATCTATCCACTGGGTCACTTAGCCATCCCACCTGACATATAGTAGATACTTAATAAATACTTGTTGATTTACTGATATTTATGGGAAATTTAGGGAGATCACCTGGGAATGGTGACTTGGAACAGAAAAACCAGAAACACCTGAAGATCATGGCGTCCTAGATCTGGATTGAGAAAGCACTAGAGAAGCCAATTAATCCAATCCCTTTATTCTACATATCAGGAAACTAAGGCTTAGGGAGGCTGAATAGCTCATATAAGGAGTAAGCAGTAATTGCTATGACTGTTACCTGCCCTATTGAGAATGTAAGGAGTTCATATCTAATGATACCTCTACTCCCAGAACACTTATCAGAGAAACAGTGAGTCATCTTCCCTCAGATGTAGTGTGATGAGCCTTCTAGCAGAGTTTCCTCACAGCCACAACTTTTCAAGTCTGGGAGTTATTAGCAACCAGATCTGCCTGCTGATTTCTCTGGCCAGTTACTGTGCCTCAAACCTAATTCCTTCTTTAGACTGGAAGTCTTGGCTAGCCCATGGGTTCATGATGAGCTCTTGGTCTCATCCAACATGGTAATATGGAAAGTCTTGATTCTGTTGTTCTTCTGAAATTACTATCCACAACAACAGTGAACACTTTCTTGGATCTTACCTCCCTCTTGGGTCGAACTAGTTGGTTTCTAAAGTTTATTCTATTCATTAGTTAATTATGTGTTCCCTACTTCCCTGCCGTGACCAGAACTGGGCTTTCATTCTAGTCTTTGACAAAGAGGCACTAGGCTGTGAGGTGGGCAGGGCTGTGATCTCACTAGGGTATCTGTCCAGTTAAAATCGCTATATTTTCTTCCTTTCTCCCCAGTCTTCTTCCCACCAACATTGGCCCTGGTTATTTAAAACACAGAACATTAGAATTAGGAGGAATCTTAGGTTTCGGCTAATCTAGCCCACCTTATTTTACTGAGAAAGGAACAGACCCAGTGAGAAGAAGGGATTGTCCCAGTAAGTAGTAATTTGTCCAAGTGAGTAGCAGAACTGGGATTGGAAACCAGATTTCCTGAATACTATTATGGCTATTTCTACCACACCAAATAGTCTCTGGGTACTCAGTCACATTTGTATGATCCTTGTCTTTATTTCTGAGGATTCATTTGTATAATGATCTTAGAATCCAATTGCTTCATTTGGGGGGTTCCATTTTTCCATCTGTAAAGCAGAGAGATTAAACCCCATCTTATTTTACTTCCATGGTTGTTAAAAAAATGAAAGAAACCAGTAAATCACTTCTGAACTCTCTAGGAGAAATGTGCAGTGTCCCGACCGGGTATCATTATCATGAAATGAGAAAGTAAGGAGAATGAGGGGAGAAATTTCTGATCCCATTTGGGATGACCTCTATAAGTGGCTGCTATATTTTAAATGAAACTAGGGCTAAGGAAGGTGTAAAAATAGGGACAATTGGAGATTTAAATGGAAGGTCCTGGTAAGGTCATCTTATTCATCTCTTAACTTTGGTGTAATGGATTATATTTAATATTATAGAGGGCAATATAAAAAAATCAAACTTTGTACATATTTGCTAATTTTTCTGCCCAAACATTCTAATTATACTACTGTTTAGTTTTTAAGGTGTTTTTTTTTCAGAGTTTGAGTAAAGATTTTAAGCGTTAAAAAATATCAAACTATAATTGTATATGAGTATGAGATTGAAGGGGAAAATGGTTAAGACCAATGGTTATTATTACATTTTTAGATTATTGATTATGATATTAAATTAACTTTTTCCACAGCCTGAATTTGTAGCTGTTTTTTCCTTTAACTCCTCCTTTACCAAATAGACTGATTTTTTTAAAAGGGGAGAAATTCCTTACACAAAATGTGTCATGTCCACAAAAATCTACTGTTCCAAACAAAACAGTTTTTCTAGCAGAGATTGTGGGTTTGCAGGGACATTTAACTTTCATTAAATTGGAAGGAAGTCAAGGTTTTGTGTCTACAAATTTTACATTTAATAGTTCCTCAGCAGGGATGGTGATTGTGACATTGAGTGGAACAGAAAGGGAGGTCTAAGTTTCAAGAGGATATCAGGGAAAGGGTAGTAGGAAACAAAATTGTATTACTGTTTCTCCCTTTTCTCTCAGCAATATGAAATTTTAATACTCTTCCTCATCTCTCAAACTACCCATATAAGGACAGGTCATTCTAGTTATTACTGTGAGAATTGGTGGTGGGGAGAATATTTTATTATTTGTTACTTTTGTTTGAACCTAATTTGCTTGGCTGGATATCATTTAACCCAGAATGTGAGGGGTGGGTCATGTTGACCTCAAAGATCCACAAGGGAGGTCTCTGCAAAGAAGTTTGAACCTTACCCAGATTTCGGGTCTACCCAGAACACTTTTGTTTTGACTTCATCCAAGGTTTATTGAATGTTTATATTTAACTACTGATGGATATCTCAAGCAAACTACTCAGCTTGTACCCTTGTTTGTTGAACTCTACATAATGTAAAAGCCATGGAGACGTGAGAGGTTCTTTCTGCTACCAAATGACTTAATAAAATTCTTTCTAAAAATCTTTTTAAAGTTTGGGGTTTATTTTCAACCAACAAGAGAAATACCATCTTTTCTTCTTACTTGCTATCTATGATCCTATGGGCCTGACATTATACTAGCATCTCAATAATTGCCAGTCTTGGTAATCTAGGAATATTATGTATAGAGGGAGTGCCAGGTCCCCTCTGGCAAGCATTAAGGTGTGCATGGAAGGAGAACAGCTAAAATTTATATGACATCTTAAGGTCTGCAAAGCACTTTACATATATTATCTCATTTGATTCTTATAACAATCCCGTGCAGTAGGTGCTATTATTATCTTCATTTTACAGATGAGGAAACTGAGACTGAGAGAATTTAATTGATTTGCCCAGAGTTACACACAGCCAAGGTCTGAGGAAGATTAAAAATCAGATCTTCCTGACTGTGTCAGCAGAGGAACTAGAACCCAAGGCCCCTTTCTCTGGAGGCTCAAAGAGGTTGTCATTGTTCAGTTGTGTCTGACTCTTGATGACTCCATTTGGAGTTTTCTTGACAAAGTTACTGGAGTGGTTTACCATTTCTTTTTCCAATTTACCTTATAGATGAGGAAACTGAGGCAAAAAGAATTAAGGAATTTGTCCAGAGTCCTACAGCTACTAAGGTTCTGAGGCTGAATTTGAACTCGGGTCCTCCTGACTTCAGGTCTGATGCTTTATCCACTGAGCCATCTATTTGTTTGCACAAGTAGTAAGGCCACACAATTACTAAGCAGGAGAACTGGGTTTTGAACCCATATTCTCTGACCCAGCTCTTTCACCACACTATATTTTATTTATATATAATTTTGTGTTGTGTCAAAACAATTTTATGACTTGTTATAGATGTCCTCCATTCTGATTTTCTTTCCAGTGTGACAACAGAGATGAGGTTGGGAGAGGTTTGCTTATTTAATTTAATAGGTTTTTCCCGAATAACATCCAGAAAGTCTTCTTACTATTTGTATTACAATGGCATTCTTCTTATAGAAGAGAAAACTAAGTAGAGAATTTATTTATGGTCACAATACCAGTGGTTTGAACACAAGTCTTCTCTCTCTACTGTACCAGGGTATCTGAATGGATCAATTGATCCTACTGGTATTGTTTCTAGTGTGGCTAATATTCTTCTAGGTACAGTTAATATTATTAATGGTAACCTCAACAGGGGAGCTCCAGGCACTGTTATGTTGTTGTGAGCACAGTACCAGTGGTCTCATTTCTCCCTTTTAGCTTTTCCAAGTCAGAGCAGTAGGTGTTTGTGACACCTGAGATTTAAATTTTGAGAATATAATAATGTTAAAGGGGAAATTAAAATGATCCAATATTGTTACAAGAGATTCATTTGGGGCAGCTAGGTGGCTCAGTGGATAGAGTACCAGCCCTGAAGTCAGGAGGACCTGGGTTCAAATCTGGACTCAGACACTTAACACTTCCTAGCTGTGTGACCCTGGGCAGAGAGAGATATGAACTAAATGAGTGTATTTGTATGGTCCAAAGACCATGTGGAACTATGGATGGGGTGATAAACACCAGCATAGTCTCATCACTTTCCCTTATCTTATCAGATCTTGTCTTATCTATGCTTATGATTCATTCAATTTCTTTGAGCCTCTTTCCCTACTCCTTTTCTTCAGATCATCACCTTTGATCAAAATCATAACTGAGAGGAAGTTTGGATTAGTGATTAAAGTCCTGGGCTTAGAGATCAGGGGTGAGGGTGGGTTCTTAACCATTTTTGTGTCATAGACCCCTTGATTGTCCTGTGCACTCCTGAGAATAATATTTTTAAATGCACAAATTAAAAGATTGCAAAGGAAATCAATTGTTGAAATACAATTATGTGTGTGTGTATATATATGTAATTGTATTTCAACAATTGATATATATATATCAATTGATATATATATATATATACACACACACACACACACACACACACACACATATATATATGGATTAAGTGACTTGCCCAGGGTCACACAGCCAGGAAGTGAGACCAGATTTAAACTCAGATCCTCCTGACTTCAGGGCTGGTGCTCTATTCACTACATCAAATAGCTGCCCCTCAAAATTCATTTTTAAAAAATCCATAGACCCCAAATTAAGAAACTCTAGCTTAGAGTCAACCAAATTCAAATTCTGCTTTTGATGTAGTTGACCTGTGTGACTGGTCAAATCACTTCAGCCTATATCTCCATCTTTAAAATTGGGTTTAATAACACCTCCACCTTACCCCACAGGATTGTGGTGAGGCTCAAGTGACATAATATACAAAACAGGAAGCACCTTGACACTGTTGAACTGCTAGGTAAGTGTCAGCTATTATTCTACAATTTGGTTAGGTCCATAAAACCCAGTAAATTCTAAAGCATTAAGCAAGCAGGTGTAAGTAAAAGCTGCTCTTTTCCATTCCCATCTTAGGGCCAACCCTCAGAGGCTATAAAAGCCCCATTTCCTGTTGGCTTAGGAACTCTATGTCTTTTCTGAGGCTTTTCTTTCTTTACAGATCTGTGGGGAATAGATGCTGGGTTGGGCACTATGGTTTTTACAAAATAATCCAGATAGATGGCCAGTCCCTGGCAGTGCCTTCAGCTCTCCTTGGCAACATTGATCTGCTAAAATGGCTCATTACTCAGGTCATAGACTTAAGCACCAGAGTTAACTAAAGTCATGAGCCAACACATTTCTAACAAAGGAAAAATGGCATTTGCAGCTGGAACGATCATACATAAAACCCAAGTTTATTCCCTGAGTCATTTATCTTCAGTGCATTTTTTTTAATGATCCAGAGAGAGGTTGTTTAGGATCATGGAAACACTGGACTTTGAAAGAGTGATTTTGGTTCAAAACTTGCCTTTAACACCAGTAAGTCCTATGTTGGAGACCTGACTCTAATGTCTGCTCCTTAGCTGAAATTCAATATGGGGACAAAATAAGGCACTACAGTCAATGGATATTTAACAACAGAGATTTATTTTCTTCTAAAATAATGACTATGGCACAAGAATACAAGTGGTGGTTAACTTTTGGAGACATGGTCCTCCTTATCTCCATTTGGGAATACCTCTGGTCAGTAAGGTGGTAGGATATGGTAACTCAAGTCTTCAGAACTGTGGGACAGAGGCAGTTAATAATTTTTACTAACGGTCTTGATTTGCTCGGAAGAGGCTAGATTGACTTGGAAATCAGCCAGCCAAGTACCAAGCAAACCGAGCTTACCTTAAGCTGGACATAGCCTCAGGAGCAGCTCAGCCCAGATTCCTGAGAAGTAGCCCAGCCCAGTGAACAAACCTGATAAATCCACCATCTTCCAAGGAATAGCCCAACCCAGGGGAACTATGGCTAAACCTGATAAAACCCCATAGATTATCCCCCGCCCCCTGACTGGTGGATCTTGTTTTTACAGTCCCTGCTGCCTGGGAGACACTGGCACAGGTAAGAGTCCTGCCGTTTTCTGCCCTGGCCACATCTGGAGTGCTGGGGTCATTTCCAAGCATGAAGGAAGGACATTGACAGATTGTAAAACCTTCTGTGGAGGATGGATGCAATGGAATGACCTTTCAAGGATCAGGGAAGGTTCAAGCTCCTTCTCTGATGGCTACTTTTGTAGGATCCAGACTTGGTCTGGACCTCCAGTTCTACAGCTGTGAAATGAGGGGATTGGACTAGAGGGTCTCAAAGGATCCTTTTAGCTCTGTGATCACCAATTGTAACTGTTTAAGCTAGTGAAGAGAACACGGATCTGGGAAGTATTTGAGGGCCATGACATGGAAGGAAGGGGGACTTGACTTGTATGGTTTGATTTCAGAGGACAGACATAGAAATAATGGATAGAAGTCAAAGAAAAGTAGAATTAAACTGTCTGCAAAGGGAAACAAAGACTTGCTAACGGTGAATTCTTTTTCAGATTGGAATGGATTGTCTTGGGACACAGGGAGGCTTCTTCTCACTGGATTCTTCAGGTAAAGGCTGAATGGTGACTGGCTGGAGCATCATGGAGAATGAGCTTGTATGGATCATTAGGGCACTCGGGGATGGGGGAAGGAGCCTGGCACCTGAGTTCAAGTTCCAGCTGAGTGCCTTAGGCAAAATTCTTCCTTCTCTGGTCCTCAGTTTCTTCAGGCATAAGAATAATAATTTTGGAACAGAAGTTCCATCCAGGGGTAGCAAGGCTTTATGGTGGATAGAGCACCAGTTCTAGAGTCAAATCCAGCTACAGATAATAGCTGGATGACACTAGGCAAGTCATGTCAGCCTGTTTGCCTCAGTTTCCTCATTTGCAAAATGATCTGAAGAAAAAAAGGGCAAACCATTCCAGTATCTTTGCCAAGAAAACTCTAACTGGGGTTAAAGAATCAGATGTGATTGAAAAATGATTGATAGCAACAAACTTTCTTCTGGTCCTAAGAGTCTATAGTTCCTATTCCTATGATCTGTTCTTCATTACAAAATTGCTTTAGGACTAAGTACACATGCTACATTTCTATACCTTCTACAATCTTTTCTGATCCTGACCACAGTCCATCACTATCATATGCCCCTAAAATATCACACCAGCCTTCTGGCTGATCCACTTGATTCCAGGTACTCTCCATTCCAGGTTTTCATATAGATGTTGCCAAAATCATTGCCTTAAAACTATTTTTAATCACACAAGGTGCAGAGATTTCCTGGTTGCCTACTTACCAAACTAAACCTCTCAGAAGGGCATGGATTATATAACCTTTCCAATATTCTTTCTCCCTCCCCCACTCTTGGACATGGATTATATAACCTTTCCAATACTCCTCCCTCCCCCATTCTTTCTCCCTTCCTCCTTTCCTCTTTCCTTCCTTCCTCTTTCCCTCCCTTCCTCTCTCCCTCCTTCCATCTCCTCCTTCTCGCTCTCATCTCTTTCCCTCCTTCCCTTCCTCCCTCTTTCTCTCTCTTTCCACCTCTCCCCTTCCTTTCTTCTCTTCTCTTCTCTCTTCTCTCTTCCTCTCCCTTTCTCCCTTTCCCTCCTCCTCTTTCCTCTTTCTTCCTTTCCCTCCATGGTTACTGTCTGTGTCTCCCTGGGAAAGCCACTAAACCTCTTGGTGTTCTAGGAAACTCTCTGGCTATTAGTTGCAGAGAAGGTGCTGATCTGCATAGGTGGAGGGAGTTTCCAAACCTGGAAGTCCTTATACTAATGAAATCACAGGCCCAGACCCTATTCTCTGTCCCAGTTAATTTGCATTTATATCTGCACATTTGTCTCTCCCTTGATAGACAGTAAGCTCCTTGAGGACAAGAACTGTTTTGCTTTGTCTTTGTATCCCACATATCTAACATATAGTAGGCATGTAATAAATATTCGTTGACTCATTGGTTAATTAAAAGAATATTTTTGGACTTCCGGCCAAGATGGCAGCGAGGAGGCACACAGCTGTGTAAGCTTTTTTATTTTTCTCTCAGAATCCATCTCATTACAAGCCTCTGAATTAATGCCCAACTGGAAAAAACCCCACAAATAGTTACCAAGAGAAGACATCCTTGAGATTCGCCAGGAAAGGTCTGTTTTTGCTCGAGGGCAGGACGGTTTTAGATCGGGCACAGGCTGAGGGCAGACAGTGGCAGCGAGAGCTTGGCAGGCAGCTCACAGCCGAGCAGACCGGAGGGGGTTGGGGTGTGATCTCAGCCGTCTCTGCCAGGAGAGCTTCACTACAGGATTGGATACTTTGCTCTGGCAGCAAGTCAGTATCCCAGGAGAGAAGCTAAAAACACTGGGGGTGAAGAATACAACCCCAAACAGCTGGAGTTCCTTGAGACCTGCCACCCCTCTCCCACAGCGTCTCAGCACGCTCTCAGAGTCTCAGAGCGCAGGCGCAACACAGTCCTGCTAGTGCCTCGCTGCTGCCCGTGCAGTCTGTAGAGGAAGCTCGGTAACGCCACCCAGCCCCTCCCCCAAAAAAAGCAGATTCCATTTGAGGTTTTTTCCTTTTTTCTCGCTAGTTTGTCTCTGATTCTTCTCTGACAAAATGAGCAAAAGTTAAAAAGGACTTTAACGATTGACAGCTTTTATACAGACAGAGACAGACTCTAAACCCTGAGGAGACTAAAAACAGATTATCTTCAGGTGAATCCTCATAGGAGGAGATCATCTGTTCCTCAGCACAGATGAACTTACAGAAGAAATTAAAAGGCCTCACAAGGGAGCTAGAAGAAAATGGGAAAAGGAGGAGGAGGCTTGCAAGAGAGTTTGGAGAAGTCATCCCACCACTTTAAAGACAGAATGGATAAAGAAATAAAACCTTGAAAATAGGATTAGTGAACTGGAAACAGAAAATAGCTCACTAAAGAATAAATGGGCAAAATGGAAAAACATTCCATGGAACAAATTGGACAATTAGAAAAAGATATTAAAAAAAAGTGAGTGAAGAAAACACTTCATTGAAAACAAGAATAGAACAAATAGAATTGAATGACTCGAGGAGACAAGAAGAATCAGTCAAGCAAGACCAAAAAAACCAAACAATGGAGAAAAATGTGAAATACCTTCTGGGGAAAACAACAGACCTGGAAAAACAGGTCTAGAGAGACAATCTTGAGAATCATTGACCCCCAGAAAAATATTGATGAAAAAGAGCCTGGACACTATTTTCCAGGAAATTATCAAAGAGAACTGCCCAGAAGTCATAGAAACAGAGGGAAAATAGACATTGGAAAGGATTCACTGATCACCCACTGAAAGGGAAATAAAATCAAAACACCAAGAAATATAGTGGCCAAATGCCAGAACCCCAAACGAAAGAAAAAATACTCCAAGCGTTAGAAAACCCAATTCAAAATAGAGGAGCCACAATAAGGATCACCCAAGATCTAGACATCCACATTAAAAGATCAAGGCCTGGAATATGATATTCGAAGGCTAAGGAACTCGGTATGCAAACCAAAATAATTATCTAGCCAGAATGAATCTTTTTCCAGGGAAGAAGATGGTCATTCAATGAAATAAGTGAATTTCACCTATTTTTGGTGAAAACCAGAACTTAACAAGAAGTTTGATCTGCAAAATAGAACTTCAAGAAAAACCTAAAAAGGTAAAAAGAAATCTTGGGAACTATATTTCTGCTGTTAAAGATGTATAAAAAATACATGTATACCTTGTTCTAGAAATTAGAGGTGGAAAGTACATTGTATCAGAAAAGGGAAAGTGGGGGTACTATATCTCACAAAGAGGAAAGGAAACCTATTATATCTGAGAGAAAGAAATGGAGGGGGATGAATATAGTGGTATTTTACTGCCATAAGAATTGACTTTAAGAGAAAAATGTTAGACATATTCAATATATGGTGAAACTTCTCCCATCTCATTGAAAAGTGAGAAGGGAAAAGGAAAAGGGAAGGAATAAGCTAAGCAGAAGGGAATACAGAAACTGAGAGGGAAAGGAATAAGATAGGGGAGGAACCTAAGGTGGGAGGAGGGATACTAAAAGGAGGGCTGTGAGAAGCAAGTGGTCACGAGTTAATACTGGGAAGGGGAGGAGGAAAGAAGGAAGAAAAGCATAAATAGGGGTTAAAGATGGTAGTAATACAGAATTGGTAATTTTAACCATAAATGTGAATGGGGTAACCCCCATAAAGAGGGAAGGATTAGCAGAATGGATTAAAAGCCAGAATCCTACAATATGTTGTTTACAGGAAACACACCTGAAGCAGGGAGATACATGCAGAATAAAGGTAAAAGGATGGAGCAAAATCTACTATGCTCAGGTGAAGTCAAAAAGAGGTAGCCATCCTGATCTCAGATCACAAAACAAAATTGATCTAATTAAAAGAGATAAGGAAGGGCACTATTCTTGCTAAAGGTAAGATAAATAATGAAGCAAATCAATATTAAACACATATGCACCAAGTGGTAGCATCTAAATTTTAAAAGAGAAATTAAGAGAGCTGCAAGAAGAAATAGATAGCAAAACTATAATAGTGGGAGATCTCAACCTTGACTCTAGAATTAGATAAATCAAATCACAAAATAAATAAGAAAGAAGTCAAAGAGATAAATAGAATACTAGAAAAGTTAGATATGATAGACCTTTGGAGAAAACGAAATGGAGACAGAAAGGAGTACACTTTCTTTTCAGCAGTTCATGGAACCTATACAAAAATAGAGCATATATTAGGACATAAAAACCTCAAACTCAAATGAAGTAAGGCAGAAATAGTGAATGCATCCTTTTAGACCACGATGCAATAAAAATTACACCAACAAAAAGCAGGGAAAGAGACCAAAAATAATTGGAAACTAAATAATCTCATATTAAAGAATGATTGGTGAAACAGCAAATCATAGGCATAATTAATAACTTCACCCAAGAAAATGAACAATAATGAGACATCATATCAAAATGTGTGGATGCAGCCAAAGCGGTAATAAGGGAAATTTCAATCTCTAGAGGCTTACTTGATAAAGTAGAGAAAGAGAAGGTCAACGAATTGGGCTTTACAACTAAAAAATGCTAGAAAAGGAACAAATTAAAACGCCCAGTCAAACACTAAACTTGAAATTTAAAAATAAAAGGAGAGATCAATAAAATTGAAAGTAAAAAACTATTGAATTAATTAATAAAACTAAGAGTTGGTTCCTATGAAAACCAACAAAATAGACAAACCCTTAGTAAATCTGATTAAAAAAGGAAAGAGGAAAATCAAATTGTTAGTTTTAAAAATGAAAAGGGAGAACTCCCACTAATGAAGAGGAAATTAGAGCAATAATTAGGAATTACTTTGCCCAACTTTATGGCAATAAATTAACAACTTAAAATGAAATGGAAGAATACCTTCAAAAATATAGCTTTGCCCAGATTAACAGAGGAAGAAGTAAATATCCTAAACAGTCCCATCTTAGAAAAAGAAATAGAACAAGCTATTAACCAACTCCCCTAAGAAAAAATCCCCAGACCAGATGGATTTAAGCGAATTTTACCAAACATTTAAAGAACAATTAATCCCAATGCTATATAAACTATTTGAAAAATAGGGACTGAAGGAGTCCTACCAAACTCCTTTTACGACACAGACATGGTACTGATACCTAAACCAGGTAGGATGAAAACAGAGAAAGAAAATTATAGACCAATCTCTAATGAATATCGATGCTAAAATCTTAAATAAAATATTAGCAAAAAGATTACAGAAAATCATCCACAGGATAATACACTATGATCAAATAGGATTTATACCAGGAATGCAGGGCTGGTTCAATATTAGGAAAACTATTAGCATAATTGACTATATCAATAAGCAAACTAACAAAAACCATATGATCATCCTCAATAGATGCAGAAAAAGCATTTGATAAAATCCAACATCCATTCCTAATAAAAACACTTGAGAGTATAGGAATAAAATGGACTTTTTTAAAATAGTCAGAACAATATTTAAAACCATCAGTAAGTATCATATGCAATGGGGAAAACTGGAATCTTTCCCAGTAAGATCTGGAGGAAGCAAGGTTGCCCACTGTCACCATTATTATTCAATATTGTATTAGGAAACACTAGCCTCGCAATAAGAGTTAGAAAGAGATTAAAGGAATTAGAATAGGCAGTGAGGAAACAAACTATCACCTTTTGCAGATGATGTGGATGGTATACTTAGAGAACCCTAGAGATTCTACAAAAAGCTATTAGAAATAATCCATAATTTTAGCAAAGTTGCAGGTTATAAAATAAATCCCCAAAACCTCAGCATTTTTATACATCACCAACAAAACCAGCAGCAAGATACAAAGAGAAATTCCATTCAGAATAACTGTCGACAGCATAAAATATTTGGGAATCTATCTACCAAAGGAAAGTCAGGGAATTATATGAGCTAAATTACAAAAAACTTTCCACACAAATAAAGTCAGACTTAAAACAATTGAAAAATTTCAATGCCCTGGATAGGTCGAAAGCAAATATAATAAAGATGACAATACCCCTAAACTAATCTATTTATTTAGTGCTATACCAATCAGACTTCCAAGAAAAATATTTTAATGATCTAGAAAAAATAACAACAAAATTCATATGGAATAATAAAAGGTCAATAATCTCAAAAGAATTAATGAAAAAAAAATCAAATGAAGGTGGCTTAGCTGTACCTGATCTAAAACTATATTATAAAGGAGCAGTCACCAAAACCATTTGGTACTGGCTAAGAAATACATTAGTTGATCAGTGGAACAGGTTAGGTTCACAAGACAGAATAGTCAACTATAGCAATTTAGTGTTTGACAAACCCAAAGATCCTCACTTTTGGGATAAGAATTCATTATTTGACAAAAACTGCTGGGATAACTGGAAATTAGTATGGCAGAATTAGCATGGACCCACACTTAACAATGTGATACCAAGATAAGATCAAAATGGGTCCATGATTTAGACATAAAGAACGAGATTATAAACAAATTGGAGGAACATAGGATAGTTTATCTCTCAGACTTGTGGAAGAGGAAGAAATTTGTGACTAAAGACGAACTAGAGACCATTATTGATCACAAAATAGAAACTTTTGATTATATCAAATTAAAAAGCTTCTGTACAAACAAAACTAATGTAAACAAGATTAGAAGGGAAGCAACAAACTGGGAAAACATCTTCACAGTTAAAGGTTCTGATAAAGGCCTCATTTCCAAAATATATAGAGAGCTGACTCTAATTTATAAGAAACCAAGCCATTCTCCAATTGATAAATGGTCAAAGGATATGAACAGACAATTTTCAGATGATGAAATTGGAATCATTACCACTCATATGAAAGAGTGTTCCAAATCATTATTAACCAGAGAAATGCAAATTAAGACAACTCTTGAGATACCATACACACCCGTCGATTGGCTAAGATAACAGGAAAAATAATGATGAGTGTTGGAGGGATGTGGGAAAACGGGACACTGATACATTGTTGGTGGAGCTGTGAACAATCCAACCATTCTGAGAGCAATCTGGAATTATGCCCAAAGTTATCAAACTGTGCATACCCTTTGATCCAGCAGTGTTTCTACTGGCTTATACCCCAAGGAGATACTAAAGAAGGGAAAGGGACCAGTATGTGCCAAAATGTTTGTGGCAGCCCTGTTTAGCGGCAGAAGCTGGAAACTGAGTGGATGCCCATCAATTGGAGAATGGTTGGGTAAATTGGGTATATGAATGTCTATGGAATATTATTGTTCTGTAAGAAATGACCAGCAAGATGAATACAGAGAAGCTTGGAGAGAATTACATTGAACTGATTAAGGAAATGAGCAGAACCAAGAGATCATTATATACGCCAACAACGATACTGTATGAAGGTGTAATCTGATGGAAGTGGATTTCTTTGACAAAGAGACCTAATTAGTTTCAATTGATCAATGATGGACAGAAACAGTACACCCAAAGAAAACACTGGGAAATGAATGTAAACTGTTTGCATTTTTGTTTTTCTTCCCGGGTTATTTCTACCTTCTGAATCCAATTCTCTCTGTGCGACAAGAAAACTGTTTGGATCTGCACACATACACTGTATCTAGGATATACTAGGACATATTCAACATATATAGGACTGCTTGCCATCTAGGGAGGGGTAGGGGTGGAGGGAAAATCGAAAGAAGTGAGTGCAAGGAATAATGTTTTAAAAAAATTACCCTGGCATGGATTCTGTCAATAAAAAGTTACTATAATAAAAAAAATTAAAAAAAAAAAAGGAATATTCTTGTTCCATAAGAAATGTTAAACTTTGAGAATTCACAAAAACCTAAGAGAACTTAATCTTTAGATCACCTGGCAGGATAAGATACCAAATACTGGGGTTCTCTCTCTAACTAAACTGCTGAGCATTCCAATTCTACTACAGAGCACAACTCTGTTGGACTGACCACACTGTTCAAATGCTAAATGGATGTTTGCGAAAAAAAAAATTGTGGAGAACTCACAGATGGCAAGTGCTTGCAAGGTGATCAGCAAAAGCAAAACAAGGACACTCAAGATATCTCTTAAGAACTTTAGAATTGATTGTATGACTTGGGAGACACTGGCACAGGACTGCTCAGCCCTGAGCAAAGAGTCGAATTCATTCAGAAGAAATGCAAGATGCCCAAACTTAGAGAAACTACTTCAAATGTTCATAGTGAGTACTTGTGTCTGACCTGTTGCTGAAAATTCTGAGCTCACATTCATCTGATCAGTCACAGATGGACATACTGGAACTCAACTCTACCATATCAATGCCATTTTGGTTCTCTTCGAGATTGAAAGGCAACCTAACCTAACCAAGCAAATAGAACTAAGGAAAATTTACCCAATGGTCACCATAACATGAAGGAAAAGAACACTGAATCAGAACTCAAATCAATGTGATGACTACTTGTCATGTGATGGCTGTTTCATGCACGTCTCTCTCTCCTTTCTTCAGAGAATGCAAATTTCAATCTGTCAACCCATAGTGAATACATCAAAAGACTATGACTTAATTCCTCAGTTATTCTACACATAGTAATAAATTGCATTCTCACATCTGTCATTGGTGTCTCTTGAATGGGCACAGGAAACTCCCTTAATGAATCACACTTGGAAAAGCTAGATTTTTTTGGTATTAGTGAACCTTTATATATTTATATATATTGTGTGTATATATATATCACATATATATTTATACATAATTTATACAATATCTTCCCCAATACCATGTAAAAACAATGTTTAACATGTTTTAAAATGTAATTTCCAAATTCTCTCCCTCTGTCTTCTCATTGATAAGGGGGAAAGAAGCTAGATTTTTTTTTTAATTTAAAAATTGAGTAGCTACCCTTGCTCTAGAAGGAACCTAGTTAATCCTATAGGTCAAGAGAGTTGGGTTCTAATCATGACCTCCAATTAAATTAAATTAAAGGTAATTCCTTGTGTTAGGTACAAAGGGGTACAAAGACAAAAACAAAAACAAAAAATCCCAACCCCAATAATACTGTAGTCATACATGTACAGTGATAAGTAAATATAAAGCATTTAAAAAATTACCCAAAGTAAATTCAAGAAGGAGAACGTGATAATCCGGTGAAATTAGTAAAATTTCATATAGAAGGAGGTACCCAAATTGTGCCTTAAAAGAATCTAGGGATTTTAATAGGCAGAAGTAAGGAAGAAATGCATCTGAGACAAGGGGGCTGGCCCAGGCCAAGGAAGTGGTAGATGGAGTGTCATTAACGAATAAAATTTAGCAGGTCAGTTTGTAAATAATAATGTAATAACAATTTAATAATAATTGATATTTATATAGTTCCTTAAAGATTTGAAAATATTTTACATATATCACCTACACGGATCTTCCTTTGTAACAAAGTACAGCTAAGAAAAACCACCCATTAAGTGTGCTAAGCCTAACAATCTAAGACTCATTTTTTACCTCCAGTGCACCATCTCTACAATTACAGGGTTAAGGTATACTTCCCTAACATTTCAGTGCAGTCACAATTAGTCACTGCATTGACCAGCATTCTAATGTCTTTCAAGGTTGTTTTCCTTTACATTATTGTATTCCTTTACATAATTTGCATATTGTATACATTGTTTACTAGGACTGCCTACTTTGCTCTATATCAGTTTATACAAGTTTCCCAAAGTTCTTTATGTTTTACCTATCTTGCTGTGCAATAATGTTCCTTTTTAATCATATATGAAAATGGATCTGGCCATCCCCCAAATGATGGCCAACCCCCCATCAGTTTCAATTCTTTGCTACTACAAAAAATATCTCCCTAAATATATGATAGGCAAGCCAATGTGCTGGAATTTGCCCTACAGAGCAGAGGAAACCTATCTAGTTTCAATCTACCATGAAGAATTTAGAGAATCCACTTCTGTCCACATCTGAATCCTGGACCTCATAATATATAATGATGAAAAGTCCCCTAATTGGCTGCTGAGCCAGAAGAATTAATGACTCGGAGGCTATTGAACTGGAACTTGGTAAATAAATAAAAGGGGCATGATTTTTCCTGTTCAAATATGAGTGAATCAAGACTACTTTGAGTTGTCTCTCCAGAGACAATGGCGGGGGCGGGGAAGGGAATATCTTCTCTTCTGCCTGGCCACAGCAGCCATGAGCCATTTTAGCCAAACTAGTATTCCAAGATGAAAATGTTCAGAATCAACCGTATAAGTTTCTAAAGGTCTGGAGGTTGCCCCTGCAGAGGCATTAATAGTATCTACTGGCATTGTATTAGCAAATCTCAGAAGAATCATCAGGAGCAAAGAGAATATTGGGGACAAATAGCTTCCTGATGTTTCTTGATGGAGAAGTATGCTAGCAGGGTGGACCCAGGATGGTGGAAAGTAGACAGTCTTTGCCTGAACTCTTCCTGGCTTCCCTCAGATGAATACCAGATCAAGCTTCTGAATGGGTTTTGGAGTGACAGAACCCACAAATATTTGGAGTGTAACAAATTTCCAGTAGAAGATATTTTGGAAGAATCTCAGGAAAGGTCTGTCCCAATGGTAGAGGGCAACTGCAGCCCAGTGCAGGTATAGCGTAATACAGGGAGATCTTGTTCAGCCATTCCCCAATTGATGGGCATCTATTCATTTTCCAGTTCTTTGCTACCACAAAAAGAGCCGTTATAAACATTTTTGCACATGTGGGTCCTTTAAGAAAAAAAAAAACTTGTAACAAATAATGCTTAATTAATCAAAATAAAGACCTAAATTGGCCATGTTCAAAAAATTCTCTGTTATTCTATTCCCTAAGTCCATCACTCCTTTCTCAGAACATGATTAATATGTTTCATTGTTGGTATTCTAGAACCATGGCTGGGTCATTATATTACTCAGAGTTCTTAAGACAGAAAATTTATTGTTTTTACCATGTTGATGTTGTTATATAAATTGTTCTACTGGTTTTGCTCACATCTGCATCAGTTCATAGAAATCTTTCCAGATGTCTCTGAACATGTTTCTTTTATCATTTCTTACAGCACAATAGTATTCTATTACATTCATATACCACAACAAACATTTATTAGGGGCCTACTGTGTGTCAGGAACTGAGTTAGGTTGGGGGAATATGAAGGTAAAAGTGAAGCTCCTCATTCTAAAAGATCTTCCATTGTATGGGGGAAATAATATGTACCATATAAGTATATATATATATATATATATATATATATAATATATATAAAACACTTATTATATACTACATATATTATATATATATAAGTATATCTATATAAAACACACTTATTATATACTATATATTATATTATATAGAAATATATATATATATATATATACTTATATGGTACATATTATTTCTCCCATATATATATATGGTAAACACTTGCACCAGAGAAATACAAAGTAATTGAAAAGGAAGGCATTAGCAGCTGGAGGCATGATAAAAAGCCTCATGTAGGAGATGGTTGCTTGAGTTTTAGGGTAGCAAGGAAGTCTAAGGAGCAGAAGTGAAGAAAGAATATGTTCCAGGCTTGGAGGACATCCCAGACAAAGTCATAGTGGTGAGAGATAGCATGTTACATGTATGGAAGAGCAATGTTTCAATTTGGTAGGATAATAGGTATATGCAGAGAAGTAATGTGTAATAAACCAGGGAAGGTAATAGGTTGTAGCCAGGTTGTGAAAGTCTTTAAATGAAAACCAAAAAAGCTTATTAAGCTGACTTGTAAAGAGTGTTTTATGGTTGTATTCCTAGAAGTTTTGAGTTTCCTCAGCAGTTTATCTACCAGATAAATGCATAAATACACATTTTGTAGTTATTTTAAATAGAATATATTTCCTACCTTTTCTTATTGGATTTTGTTTGCTGAATCTTTGGTATTCTCTAAATAAATGCCCATCTCATCTTCAAATGAAGATCATTTTGCCCATGTTTATTCCATTAATTTATTTTGTCTTACTGCTGCAAGTAACATTTTTAGAACTCTTTTAAATATTTGTAGCAACAAAGACTGCCCTGTTTTATTCCTGATTGGAAAAACTACCGATGTTTCACCATTACAAATAATGTTAGTTTTAGTTTATAGTTTGCAGATAACCATTTGCCACGTTAAATAAATATCCATTTATGCCTTACTTTCTGTCTATGTGTGTATGTTTAACATAAATTAGCGCTATGTTTTGTCAGTGGTTCTTTCTTCATTTATTCCAGGAGTTGACATACGACTCTTTATAAGATATCAGGCATTGAATTTTAGGCCCGTTGGTCATAAAATTCAATGCCTGATATCTTATAAAGAGTTTTCTTTGCCACAGCCCTAGTATGTAAGTACCACAAGGGACACCATCCCCATTTTATTTACAAGGTACTGAAGGTTTAAAGATGTTCAATGAATTGTCCATTAACACACAGTTAGCAAAAGCCAGAATCAGAGTCTGAACCTCCCAAACATCCATTCCAGTAGTCTTTCTACCACATATATGAAACTGCTTCAATTTCATTCATATCAGTTCTATTCCTGTAAATGTGGAGTGTTTTATAATAGACAATGTCTGTTTCTGGGCAAGAGCAATCTTCCTATGAATTTCATATTCCTTCTGTTCTCAAGAAGAAGATATACAATGTGTTATATGTACAATCCAGCCATCCACCCATCTATCCATCTGTTCATTCATCCATCCATCTAGTAGATGACAAAACCTAAGCTGAAGCCCTCTGAGCTTTGTGATAAACCCACTTATTTTTGTCCTTACCCCTGTTTATGCTTTATAATATGGATTAAAGAGATAATTCCTTCCTCAGGGATTGGAGCACCAGATGACAGGTACTTTAGGAATAGCTATTTCCATGAAATTATTCATTTAGCACAATTTATCCATCTTTCTATGTGCTTGGATTCCAACTTCCTCCTCCATACTATCCCCTTCCCCAAAATAGTTTATCTTCTTTGCTTCTTTTCTCTTTTCATAACCTTTTGTTTTGGCTTTTGTTTTTTTAGATCTTGCTATATAGTCTAGTTTCAATGCCCCTATCTTTAAAAAAAACAAAACAAAAAAACAACTTTTTTTATTAAAGCTTTTATTTTCCATTGTCAAAAAGGGAATTTCTTCCGGGTCCCTGTGGGAGAAACTAATAATTAGTGTATGGAATCTAGGAGATTTGAACACAGAAAATCTGGATTCTGAATCTAGTATCTCCTACACACTATAAGAGTATGAACTCAGGCAAATTGATCTCATTTCCTCAAATATTCTTCCAAGACACCATCCAGCTTTAAATATATGAAAACTACGAATCTCCAAAAACACTGGATTAAGAGGTAGTTGGATTAGAGCTCTACTTTTCTACCTCTATGTAATCTAGCTGTATGACCCTGCCCGAGTCACTTACCTATTTGCCTAATTTATAAAATGAGCTGGAGAAGGGAATGGCAAATCACTCCTGTATCCTTATCAACAGAGTCAGACATTCCTGAAAAATCCTTGTATAACAATCTCTGTGACTGAAAAAACAACAAAATCTATGTTTGACCTATGGTTCTGCCTCTTTTTCTTTGTGTACTTTTGGACAGATTACTTTCATCCTCTAATTTTAGCTCCCACTTTCCTTATCTGTCAACAATAGGGATTAGCAATGGTCTCTTTCTCCAGAGGCCCTGCCCGATTTCAAATCACAAAGGAAGGAAATTCAGCTATGGGATGGAGAATGGAAGAGGTAGCTCCAGGATAACCCAGGGCTCAGCTGCCCATGTCCGCTCTAGGCTCCAGGCAAGCATTTGCCTGCTACCTGGAACTGAGAGCACTGCCAAATGGATTTTGCCCCACTCTGGGGTGTTACTGGCTCAGGGAATGTTTCATGGTTTGTAAAACAGGTCTCTGGCTGGGCAGGTGGACTCTGCGTCACAGGCTCACCAGATGTTATCTCAGAAATCAGCTATTCCAATCCTTTCATGACACAAAGAAAGAAATTGAGACCTGGTGTCACTCAACTAGTGAACTTTGGAGCTGAGACTCTAACAAAGGTCTGATTTCTAGTCAAGGGCTCTGGATGGAGAAGCCAAAAGGAATATCAAGTGTAATTCTTCCTATTCTTCCCATTGTGCAGATGAGAAAATTGAGGCTCAAAGCAGATCAGTGGTAACTGAGGCAGAGAGTGGTAGAGCTGGTATTCAAGCAAATCATAGAATTCAGACTTTAGAAAACTTCCTGTTTTGATAAGATTGAGGAAAGCAAATGTTGGAGTTTGTCACTGAATGATGAGATTTATGTAGGCCCATCCAATGTTGGGGTTTGTACATGTGATGAATTCACAATGGCCTTTCTGTTTGCCAAAAGGTATTTTATTTATAAGAAGAAGTTACAGACAAAATGAAAAGGTAAAATAAACACCAGGAATGGTAAATATGAGATAGATTTGGGAAAGCATATAGTTAGCAAAGAAAGAGGGTTTGTTTGTTTGTTTGTTTGTTTTTTCAGTAATTAACGATGTTAAAGACAAGTTCCCTGGTGGAACTCACAATTAACCAGGATAAAGGCAAAATGCCATTAACTGGCAGATTAAATCCATAGAGTTTTGCACCTTAAAAAAAGTTAGCTAAAGCAGGAGAAAGATACCATTAGGCATGAGAGAAGGGTGAAGAGAAAGAGACATGAGACAGAATACTGTGGAGGGCAACCCAAAAGAAATTCAGCAAAGATGGCACAGGCCATGGGCAGATTTATAGGGGAAATTTAACCTTAGAGATTTGATATAACTTGACTTTCTGAGTGGATACAGTAAGATGAGGTTACCCAAGACCTCCACAGGGTTGGGACTGTAATGCTGAGCTGATCCCCTTCAATGCTCTTCTCTCCTTGTCTCAGGGGGTATTATAATCCTATCACTAGTTCAGACTTTCTCTGCCAATCCCACCTAGTGACCCAGTACTTCATCATTTTGATCTCATTTTACAGATGAGGAAACTGATTTGACCAGGATCACCCAGCTAGGTGACTCCATGATGCAAAGTGTGCTGGGCCTGGAGTCATCTTCATGAGTTCAAATCTGGCTTCAGACCTGGCAAGTCATTTAATCCTGTTTGTCTCCGTTTCCTTATCTGTAAAATGAACTGGAAAAAGAAATGGCAAATCATTCCAGTCTCTTTACCCAAAAAAACCCAAGCAAAATCATGAAGACAATGCTTTTATCTATCTATCATTTATCATCTATCTATCTATTGAAGACAATGCTTTTGACTGAGTCTATTAATTGGGTTTCTTAGATACTAATTGGTCATAAGTTTGGGGGAAGCTCCTCAGTGGATTATAAGAAGAATTGCAAAGAGATTCTTAAATATTTTTTTTTTCACATTGATTTTGGACTTAGTCTTGGATTCTATGAAAAGGGAGAAACTTTAGATCACAGGTGATACATTAAGGGCCCCAAAGGAAAATATAAAGATCACGCCCAAGCAGCAATCAATTGACAATCTGAGGCAATCCCAATAGATGTTGGATAGAAAATGCCATCTGCATCCAGAAAAAGAACTCTGGAGATTGAATATAAATCAACACATGTTATGTTCACTTCCTTTTTCTGTTTTTTTTTTTTTTTTTATTTCTCCCATGCTTTTTCCCCTTTTGTTCTGATTTTTCTCTCCCAACATAAAGCAATATGCATTAAAAATAAATAAAAGAAATCAATTGACAGTTAAATTCATGAATTGGTATACACTGTATGTAATATATTCTAAGTATATTACATACATTCTTCCACTGCTGTTGTGCTTTAAATAGTCAAATATTCCATTTGGCCAATGGGGAAATTCCATTCGGTAATCCTCTAATTCTATTTGAATGCAGAGTGCACATGATAATACAGATGCAGAACTAAGTTGAGAACTTAGAACTCATGGTCTTTCTACTCAGGAGCCTCAGTAGACCCCTTCCCTGGGCTCTGCTTCTTCCCAAATAGCCACATTCTCCCCCGACTCCCACCTCTTACCCTCACCTCACTGCCAGCTCCTCTTCAGATCCAAGTCCCAGGTACTTGGTACTTTATTTCTTAGAATCTGGAGTCAGCATTCAGCATTCTCCCTGCCCCCCTTTTCCTTCCTGGGAGAGAGGGAGAAGGGGTGACCTGTATTTCCTTTCTGGTACCACTGCTGCCATCTCCCTTTTCCTTCACAGCACAGACCAAGACTGCTCCTGCCTCTCTCAAAGGTCCACTTCTGATTGCTGGTCTAAGGCTAGCTACTCCTAAGAGACAGACACCCCTGTGTCCAATATGGAAATGTCAATCTGACCCAAGAGCTTTCCCTCAAAGGCCATGTATATACTCTGTGGATTTGTTGGTTTCAGTGCCTATTTTACCTGGGTATTTTGCTTCTGAAGCATAGACAGAGTTTAAAAATAGGATTGGTAGGTTGCCCAAAAGTAGACGAATGCCAATGGGGGTAGAAAAGGGGAAGCTAATTGTACCAGACTCACACGTCCAGACAGCCATATTTAGGCACACTGAACTGAACCCTTGGCTCAGATTGTCAGAGTTGAGAAGATTCCTAAATTTTATTTAACCCAGGATCTTTCACCTTTTTTGTTTCATGAACCCCTTCAGCAGTTGGGGAAGTCTATGGATAGTATCTTAAAATAATATTTTAAGGTACTTGTAAAAAATGCTAAATTTCGGAGTTCAGTAAAAATAAAGACATTTTTTCCCCATCCAAGTGCACAAACTCCCTGAAATTTATCCATGAAGAATCTGTGACCAGGTAAAGAATCTCTGATTTAATCTACCCCCTTAATGTTAGGAAACTGAGCCCCAAATATGGGAAGGGACCTGTCTAAGTAGCAGTTAATTAATGGCAGAATCAGGAACCCAGGCCTCCTATGCTCTGCTCCAGCAGGAATCCCTAGAGTTAGGGAAGGGAACTGGTGATTAAATGAGGTGCTGCCCAGAGAGACTGGCCATCTGAGATCTCTTGGTCTGAGTTTGGACCCAAGACGTTCTCTGCTGGTTTGGATAGGATGATTTGAGGAGTAATAGTGAGAGTGTCCCAGAACCAGTTTCAAGCCCTATTTCATTTCTTAACCCAGACTCTTTATTTTCATTTTTGGCTTCTGATTTTTTCAATATCATACACTGATAATATTAGAAAATATTTACACACATTATCTCATATGATCCCAGCCAGCATATGAACTTGGGGGGGGTTTAAAGTGCTTTAGGGCTCATTTTACAGGTGAAGAAATTGAGACAGGAAGTCACTTCCTGAAGTCCCTATAGCTGCTTAGTGGCAGAGTGTCCCCTTAGCCTTTATCTTGGAATATAGATACTCTGAGTTCAAATCCAGTGACCTCTTTAAAAATTAATTTTTAGGGTGCTAAATCCCTTTTAGGGTTAGCCCATCAGTCAATAGTGTAAGCCCCTTACCTTCAACTGCTTTTTGGGTTAGTCCTCTTAGTGTCACAATAGATAACAACTATTAGGACCCCAATTCCTTTAAATGGTTAGCCCAGCAGTCAATGGTACATCTTCCCCTTAATGGCACATTTCTCCTTAATCTTGGTTTTAGGCCTCTTGCTGATTGCTAAAACATTTTTTCTTTGCTAAAAGCCCTTATAAATTTAGCTCCTGGAGAGAATAATACAATCTTTACCTCTTGATTTTGGGGGAAAAAGAATAAATTATTTTTTCAATAAACAAAAATCTATTCTGCTTGCTCTTATTGATATGCCGCCATGGTGGGGAAGAAGAGAAGAAAAATAAAACCCTTATAACAAATATACATAGTCAAGCAAAATAAATTCCCACATTGCTTGTATGGATATATATATATATATATATATATATAAGAGAGAGAGAGAGAGAGAGAGAGAGAGAGAGAGAGAGAGAGAGAGAAGAGGAATATGTTTTGATGGGATGTATAAGACTCCAGCAAAAGGAACCCAGACCATATGGGGACATTGATAGGAAAAGACTTTTGTTGAATTTAAGTGGGCCCTTGTTGCAACTGTTGCATTGACAAAATTATCATGACCCCACAGTTACTGTATCTATCAGAAGGCCAAGTTATAGATGCCAATCCCTGAGGTTATTTTTCTCCTATAAAAGAACCTAATGGTACCCCACTTCTTCACTAACTTTTTTTAAAAAAGAATTTAGCCCATTTACTAAGCATCATAATAATCAGTTCATTAGGAACTTTGCCCATCTTATGGCCTCTTCTCCCTTGTTAATTTTGAGTTCCACTAGGGAACTTAGTCTGCTACCAACAGCAGATCTTTGCTTCTTGATTTGGAGCTGGTCTAAGCCCACAAATTCTTTAGAGACGTCTTCCAACACTGACTAAAAACCCCAATATATTTTTGAAATTCATCCTCTTTAATCTATCAGTTTCATTATGAGTTCTGTGGAACTGTTTTGCTCAAAGTCCTTAAGTCCCTCAAAGTAGTTAGTTATTGAATGCATCTCATTGTAAAAATTGTTCTCTTGATTCTCTAACTTCCTTTTGCATTAGTTCATACAAGTCTTCTCAGGCTTCTCTGAAATTATCCCTCGTAGACCATAATTTGTTCGCTAATTGATCCTCTTAGTTCGTAGCTCTATTAGTGGTCCTTTTCCTTTTTTTTAATTCTCTTTGGGGCATTAAAGGGGTATCTCACAACATGTACCCACAACCCACTTTTAAGTTTGATCTACATTATTAATATGTTCCCCTTCACTCTCTTGAGTATAGACAATAAATAAAATCGTAAGTCAGGTACTGATTTGTAGCCATTGCTGATTTATGATATGGAAATTTTCACATATTAAAGCTAATAATTTGTTCTCATTGATGGGTAGGAGCTAACTCTAACCCACCTCTGGTCATAGATTCAAAGATCTTCTGACTTATGAAAGAGCTGTGGACTAGGAGTCAAGAAACCTGGGTTCTCTTCTTGGTGATGCTACAAAGCCACTTGGCTCCTGCTCACCACTGTTTTTCTGTGGGAAGCTATAAAGGGCCAGGAGGTAAGAATCCATTCCAGGTCTTGAATCTTACAATAGCTTGGCTCACCAACTTCCCTTTTCTTTAGCAGAGATATACTTATTAATATATTGATAAGAAACCTGACAACTGAAGCAAAATGCAAACTCTACTATATCATGGATCAAAGACATATTTTTGAACTTAGGACAGGAAAAGCAGCCGACAATGGAGATTAAAGACATTTGGAAGAAAGGTACTGGAGGACATTGGTATGATAATTTTACTCTGATGTGTATCTCAACTATTTACATCTATGTCGAAATAGTCAAGATCCGGGCTTAATTAATTGCAACTCAGTAGATTATGCTTGTTAGAAAGGATATAGGAATATCAAAAAGTGTATTTTGTATCAAGTCTATGAGCATTTAGGGTATATATATTTATCTTTCTGATCAATACAATTTGAAGAGTTCATATTGAATTCTCTCTGCTTGGCTCCTGACTAATACACCCTTATTTCACTATTGGACCTGGACTTCAACAGGTCCATACAATTATTGTGTCCAATCAGAAGCTCAAGTTATGATACCAACCCTCTTACTCTTAGGTTATTTTTCTCTTATAAAAAGAACCAACCGATATTTTAATCTGCTTTTTAGAAATTTAGCCAACCTTATGTCATTGTTGCTAGTTCATTAAGACTTAGTTTGCCTAAGGTTTTCCCCCTTGTTAATGACTAACTCGCTAGTGGAATTTAGCATGCCAGTCAATGGGATAATAATAACTTTTTTTTAAAATAAAATGATTTAGAGAAGGTCTAAGAATTTGAGATACCTCATAACAATGGCCTAATTTTGAGGTCCAAACAAATCCTCACTCCCCAACATTTGGTAGATGGTATGGGGAATGTTCTAAAACCCAGTATATGTGGGAGGCTTCTGTACTCCTGGACTTCATCAATATCACCATAGGATTTTGAGCTAGAAGGGACCACAAAGATAATCCTGTTCAGCTCCCTTTTTTTAGTATACATGAGGAAAATGATGCTCAGGGAGGTTAACTTGTCCAAGTGACTTGCTACTTAATATCAGTCACAACTTCTGTGCTACTTATTAATTATTGTTAGAAATATGCTACAAAGATAAAAGGGACTCAGGATTGTAAATTGATTTAGTTACAATTCTTGTAAGGAATGGGTAATCCACCAGTTCATTGGGGTTGACAAAATTAATAGACTTTTTAGTCTTCTCATTACACATTCCTCCTTGATATATTCCTTCTACCTTATCCATGTTCAAAAATGGCAGAAAACTCCTTCTTTGGGGAGAAGAAATGAATATTAATTAACTCATTAAGCATGCACACTCAGTGCTTGCAGTTACTTTTTATCCACTTCTTGTTTGGGAGTGATTTTTAAAATCAATTTATCATTTCAGCGTCTCAATATCTTGTTTTGTACAACTAACTAGATCAGTTGATGTGACCTTTCTCTAAGTCTTTGTGAGTATATGGAAATACAATTCTACAGGTTACTCACCTTAAGTATCTTAGCCATGATATGAACTCAGATTCTCAAACTCCAAATCTAATGATTTTTTACTAGGTCACTTAGTCTTTGTGATCCCTGGTACCTTGTAATGGGCTGAGGTTTGAGCTGATGCACTGAGGTCCCAAGTACATGAGGCTAGATAGTAATTGGGCTATACTCTATTAATATACATGATTGGATAAAGAATGGTCTCTGCCCACTCTCCGTGCAAGTCCTGATGTGTTGTATAGGAAATGATGATTTTGGTGGGTGGAGGCAGAGAGAGAGCGAGGAAGACAAGGGGGGGAGAGATTGGGCTGGGTTCGAGACTCCGAGTTGCTGGTTGTGTGGCTGCTGGTCGAGCTAGTTTCTTGACTCAGCTGCACACATTGCTATCGCCGATTCTCTTCCATCTCCGATCCTTCTTCACTGAGAATAAAGACTGACGATTTTCCCCTAACCTGAATTCCTGTCTCGTGCTGATCTTAAAATACACGATCTTAACAGTACCTGAGTTCAAATCTCTGCTTCTTGGTCCCCCATTCAATTAAATTCAGTTCAAATAAAAAAAAAATCAGGAAAGGAAAGGGAAGAACAATATATCCAGATAAATAAACACAAGATAATTTGAGGATAAAGAAAGGGGAGACAATTAAGAGATTAGGAAGTTTTTTTTTTTTTTTTTTTAAATAGGACAGAGTGCCTGAGTTGAGCCTTCAAAAAAATTAAGTAGTGAGATTAAGTAGTGAGATTTAACTTGTTTACTCAGTTTTTATCATGGTAGACTACCTACCTGCTCCAAATCAGTCAGTTCTTTTTTTTTTTTTTTTAAAGTGATTTACTTATTTTATTAAAGTTTTAATTTTCAAAATTTATGCAAGGATACTTTTCAACATTCACTCTTGCAAAACTTTGTATTCCAAATATTTTTCTCTCCCTTCTCCCTCCCTTCTCCCCTAGATGGCAAGTGATTCAATATATGTTAAACATGTGCAGTTTTTCTATACGTATTTCGCTAATTATCATACTGCACAATGAAAATCAGATAAAAAAAGAAAAAATGAGAAAGAAAACAAAATACAAGCAAACAACAATAAAAAAAGTGAAAATACTATGTTGTGATCCACACAGTTCCCATAGCCCTCTATCTGGGTTAAGATGGCTCTTTTCATCACAAGACCATTAGAACTGGCCTGAAGAGATTATTGTACATGGCAACATCAATATTAAATGAAGATCAATTCTGATGGATATGACTCTTTCCAACAATGAGCTGACTGATGCCAGTTCCAATGATCTTGTAGTGGAGAGAATCATCTGCATCCAGAGAGCGGACTGTGGGAACTGAATGTGGATCACAACATAGCATTTTCACTCTTTTTGTTGTTTGCTTGCATTTTGTTTTTTTACTCATTCACTTTCCTTTTTGATCTGGTTTTCTTTTGCAGCAAGAGTATTGTATAATATGTTTACACATATTGTATTTAACATATTTTAACATGTATAACATATATTGGATTACTTGCCATCTTGGGGAGGAGGTGGGGGGAAGGAGGGGAAAATCTGAAACACAAGATTATGCAAGGGTCAATATTGACAAATTATCCGTGCATATGTTTTGAAAATAAAAAGCTTTAAAAATTAAAAAAAAGGAATTGGCCTGAATCACCTTGCTAATGAAAAGAGCCACATTTATCAGAAATGATCATCATATAATCGTGCTGTTACTGTGTACAATGTTCTCTTGGTTGTACTCACTTCACTTAGCAGCAGTTCATGTAAGTCTCTCCAGGCATCTCTAAAATCATCCTGCTAAATCAGTCAATTCTTAAAGAAAGTAACTCAGGCTATTTCACTGGAAGGTCAATTACTGAAGCTGAAGCTTAAATACTTGGCCAGGAGAGGATGATACTTATTGGAAAAGATTGTGATGTTGGGAAAGATCGAAGGTAAAAGGAAAAGGTGTTGGCAAAGGATGAGATGAATGATAGTGTCATGGAAACGATGAATGTGAACTTGGACAGACTTTGACAGATAGTAGAGGATGGGAGGGTCTATTGTGGTAGGGTCTATTAGGTCAGAAATAACTGAACAACAGCAATAACAATAAAGAAGACTTCAGTGAATCAGCTAGGTAGGAGGGGAGCTAGGAGAGGGTATGGAAACCAAGAGAAAAGATAAGCTTATAGAAAGATCAAGTAGGAAGATGACCTAGAAAAGGTTACTAGAATTAGCAATTTAGAGTTTGATAATAAAAAAGAAAAGAAAAGGAAAGAAAAAAGCTTGCTGGTAAGATAAAAGACAGCAATTTCGATCTAAATCAATCCCACTCCAATCCACAGAATCAGTGATGCTTAAAGAGAGCCAATGACTTGTCCAAGGTCACACAGGTTAAAAATTTTTTTTAAATGATCCCAAACTTCATGATCTGTCTACAATACTTTTTTATGCACCCCAGGAATCAAGTTTCAGGCTCTTTACTCCCAATGTTTACCCCGTTTCTCTTGATCTTAGAGGCAAAGACTGTTAGAGCTAAGAGGAACATTAATGATGATGAAGAGTACTGGGGGTTGCAAAGGCATCACAAAGGATCTTTATTCCCAGCAACACTTCAGAAACTACAGACATCCCTTAGTCCCCTGATAATCCATTAGCCTTCCCCCACCCTCCACAATAATGAAAGGGAAGGTGAGTCACAGGAAAAGATAAAGGAATGAGTCTGGGGCTATGGAAGGACAGGGGTGAAGGGGGGTGGGGGATGGGCTGTTCCTCTCCCCCTCCCACTATACATAGACTAAGACTGTTCTCTGAATTTGCACTCCCAAATGCTTCCTCTCTTTTCTCTTTGGCCACTATTACCACCCTCAAAAATTTTTTGTTCTAAGTGAAAAAACATCCCAGACATGCCTCTGATAAGCAGCCTAGTTTCAGGGACCAGTCTCTCCCAAGGTCCTCCTGTCCCCTGCCTCTTGACCACTTTGGTGCTTCTAGGTCTTCCTCCAAAAGGGAAAATCAAGAACTGGGAGAAATTCCTTTTCAGCTCCAGTGACAGTCTGGATCAGTCATCAGTCTTGATGATGTGACTCTGAAAGTTCCTTCCCCTCTCCCTGTTTCAGTTTTCTCACCCACAAAATAAGGGAATTGGACTCAATGGTCTGTCTAAGACCCCTTTTAGGGCTAAGGTCCTATGAACCTAAATTTTTTTTATAGTAACTTTTTATTGACAGAACCCATGCCAGGGTAATTTTTTTTTTACAACATTATCCCTTGCACTCACTTCTGTTCTGATTTTTCCCTCCCACCCTCCACCCCCTCCCCTAGATGGCAAGCAGTCCTATGTATGTTGAATATGTCATAGTATATCCTAGATACAATCTATGTGTGCAGACCAAACAGTTCTCTTGTTGCCCAGGGAGAATTAGATTCAGAAGGTAAAAATAACCTGGGAAGAAAAACAAAAGTGCAAACAGTTTACATTCATTTCCCAGTGTTCTTTCTTTGGGTGTAGCTGCTTCTGTCCATCATTGATCAATTGAAACTGTAATTGGTCTCTTTGTCAAAGAAATCTACTTCCATCAGAATACATCTTCATAAAGTATCGTTGTTGACGTATATAATGATCTCTTGGTTCTGCTCATTTCACTTAGCATCAGTTCATGTAATTCTCTCCAAGCCTCTCTGTATTCATCCTGCTGGTCATTTCTTACAGAACAATAATATTCCATAACATTCATATATCACAATTTACCCAACCATTCTCCAATTGATGGGCATCCATTCATTTTCCAGCTTCTAGCCACTACAAGCAGGGCTGCCACAAACATTTTGGCACATACAGGTCCCTTTCCCTTCTTTAGTATCTCCTTGGGGTATAAGCCCAGTAGAAACACTGCTGGATCAAAGGGTATGCACAGTTTGATAACTTCTGGGGTATAAAACCAGATTGCTCTCCAGAATGGTTGGATTCGTTCACAACTCTACCAACAATGTATCAGTGTCCCAGTTTTCCCGCATCCCCTCCAACACTCATCATTATTTTTTCCTGTCATCTTAGCCAATCTGACAGGTGTGTAGAGTTGTCTTATCTCAGACACACTCTCAGAGTTGTCTTAATTTGCATTTCTCTGATTAATAATGATTTGGAACACTCTTTCATATGAGTGGTAATGATTTCAATTTCATCATCTGAAAATTGTCTGTTCATATCCTTTGACCATTTGTCAATTGGAGAATGGCTTGCTATGAACCTAAATTTGAAACAAAAGACAAAGATGACGATTTGGTCTTGTGGGATTTCATCCATCTCTCTACTCTCCCTCTCTTGTCCTTCTTATCCATAAACTAGACAGCCAGAGGCAAGTAAGCAGCCCTTCCCTCTCTTTAAGCCTCCAGCCTATTGCCCAATTGTGTTATCAGGGCTGACTCTAGCTCACCCTAGAAGTTTCAGAAGAAAGAGAAAAGGGCTGTGGAATCATGGACAACTGAGTGAACAGCAAGTAAATGAAGGAGATAGGGAAAATGTGGGGTGGGGTCGGGGGATGTTGGGACTCACTGGTTGCTACATACTGACCTTTGGGTAGAGCAGGCTTATGGAGAATATGGATGGTCAGGTTTCAGGACCTGAATGCATTTAAGCTTGACCTCTCTTGTAGTGAGCATGTCAATGTTTATTCATAAATTGTCTCTGTGTGTGTGTGTGTGTGTGTGTGTGTGTGTAAGGTTCCCAAAATGGGGGAAGTCAGGGACTGAAGGAAAAACTGGAGACTGTTTTAGGATGGAAGAGAAGGAGGAGCTGATAGCATTTCCTTCTCCATCCTCCAGTTTCATATTCTGTTGTTAGAACAGAGAACAAATCCAATTTAGCAGCCCGTATTAAGTACCTATCATGTGCCAAAACCTGTAATAGGGTCTGGAGAATATATATATGTATACATACATATAGAGTTGTTTTATTATTAATCTTATTATATATATAGATATATACATATACATATATATATATATATATATATATATATACATACATAAACTCTTAGGAAAGTGCTAGGAACCTAAGAATCCTACATCAATTTCAGGGAGCCCACAAATTTGATAGGGAAAAAAATTATATCTTTACTTTTACAAACCTCTAACTGAAATTTAGCATTTTGTTCCATTGGGTATATAGGAAACAGACTTAAGCAATATTAAGTTTCACCAGACTGCCAAAGGAAACTATGATAAGAGTTTTAGAATTCCTGTTCTGGATGCAGCAGGCCCACTGGGCCTGGAGTCAAGAAGAGAATCCAAATCCTATCTGATACTTACAGACCATGTGACCCTGGCCAAATAACTTAATGTGTTTGGGCCTCAGTTTTCTTATATGTATAATAAGGGAACTGGATTCATTCAATGGCTTATAAGGTTCCTTTCAGCTCTAAAGCTCTGTGAAGATATCCTGGAAAATTCAATCGCTCAATTGTACTGGAATCAAATTATCTTTACAGACTGAACAGTTGTTCAAAATTGCCAGTTATAATTTAGATCCACAAAAATTCAAAAGCAATGTTTTGGATAGATGTCACCAGGTCAAATAGTCATATTCTCCTATCAATATGGACCCCCCAAAGCTTTCAAAATATAAAGATCCAGATTTCAGAAAGACCTGAAGAGACTTACATGAATTGATATTAAGTAAAGTAAGTAAAACCAAAAGAACACTGTACACAGCAACAACAAGATTGTGAGATGTTCCACTGGGATGGACTTGGCTCTTTTCAATAATAAGGTGATTCAGGCTAGTTCCAATAGACTTGTGATGGACAGAGTCATGTGCATCTAGAGAGAGGAATATGGGGACTGAATGTGAATCCCAACATAGTAGTTTCACCTTTGTTGTTGTTATTGATTTTTGCTTTGTTTTTTTCTCTCATTTTTTGATATGATTTTTCTTGTGCAGCATGATAAATGTGAAAATATGTTTAGAAGAATTGTTCAATGTTTAACCTATTGTTGAAAACTATCTTTGCATGTATTTTGAAAAATAAAAAAGCTGTTACTAAAAGAAAAAAACTAAATATATATATACACAGAGAGAGAGAGAGAGAGAGAGAGAGAGAGAGAGAGAGAGAGAGAGAGAGATCCAGCAAAGTGTTGAAGTATCGGAGTGGTATTATCTGAAAGAATTCAGGCTCAAATGATCTCCAAATTAAGCCCCAAATCAAGCAATGGCATAAACTGGAGTCATGTACCCCAAGTCTCCCCCTCAAGGAAGACTCTGAAAGTCAGCAAAGTGAGCAGAAGGATTATATTGAGAAGGGAAAGTAAGAAAGAACAGAATGTTTGGGTAAAGCAGGGGAAATTGGGCAATCTCAAACCATTTGAACAGGTGCAGATAAGATAAGCATTGAAAAAAATTCCTGTGATAACATATATCTCAGATAGATTATACATGGGAAAAGTCTTTTTTTTTTTCCCAGTGATCAGGATATAAGGATTAGGACAAGCTAGATATCCATGGAAAATGGTAAAAGGTCCTTTTGTAGAATCAGGATCTTGGGGATGAGGCAGCCCCATCAAAAGAATATCAAAAGTATCTGAGAACAGGAGAAATGAACAGCAGTGATGGTAGCCTCTTTGCCACTGAGGTTGTCCAGGGGAAGCTTACAGTAAACCTATGAGGATGAGCTCATGTCCTAACACTTTTATTCACTTGTGCAATAGCAGATAGAATATTAAATATAAAGGGATAAAAGCAGAATAGGAACTTGTCCCAGGATGCTTTCTATTTGACTTCTGTCCCAAAAAATGGGAATGAGATGATAATAATAATGAAAACAAGTGTTAGTTATCTCATTTTATCTTTAGAACAAATTTGTGAGATAGATGATATTATCATCCCTCCTTTTAGGATGGGAAAACTAAGACTCTGAGAGATTAGGACTTGGCCAGGATCCCATGAATAGTAAAAATGATAGACTAATGCTGACATAGGAATTATTATGATCCAAGCACTGTGCTAAGTACTTCATAATTAGTATCTCATTTGATTTTTATAATAACCCTGGGAGGTAAGTACAAAGATGATTATTATTATTACCGTTTTACTGGAAAATTTTACATTTTACAGGAAACTGAGACAAACCAAGGCTAAGTGACTTGATCAATCACATGACTAATAAATGTCTAAGGCTGATTTGGAAGTCAGATTTACCTGACACCGAATCAAAGTTTATATTTGTGTAAGGTGTGTATGGGTATTGCCAACATAATTTCAAATGTGAATTCAAATATGCAAAAAATATTTAAAGCAGAATTTTTTTTATTGCAGAGCTGGAAACAAAGTAGGTCTCCATCAGTTGGGAAATGACTGAGAATTATGATAATTGAAGGTATGGAATACTGTATGATAAAGAAAAATGAAAGAGATCATTTCAGAGAAACTTGGGAAGACTTATATGAACTGATGGTGAAATGAAAAGAACCAGGAGAATAATTATGGGTGTCCACTTGAGTCTGTTTAGATATGGCTTAATGGAAGATATGAATGGAGTGTCTTCTCTATTCTTCTGCAAGGGAGAATTCAATTTCTAACAGGAGGAGAGCAGGAGATTTCGTTCACAAGGCTGGCTACTCTGCTTTCTTCAAAAATGGTATATAAGGTATATATTTTTATATGTGTATATGGGTATATATATATGAAAATTTATTTATTTGCCCCATCCTAAATGTTATTAGTCTAAAGTCCATTCTCCAGAACGGTGAATCACTTTCCCATATGGGGTTTTTGTAACTGAATGTGGGGATTGTGAAATTACGATTTATTATCATTAAATGTTTTATTTGTACACTATTTTTATACTTATATAATAGGGTCACATAAAAATTTCTTGGACCAAAAGAGATTGTGAATGGAAAAAGTTTAAGAAGCCCCGGTCTAAGGGAAATATTTTTAAGGTTCAAGTTATTCTCCTACTTGCTATCCCTTAACAGGAAAGGAATGTCCAAGTGATATCAAAATTTGACTTTCTGGCAAATGCCAGTCACACAGACACCTAGTGAATAGTGACTAAAGCCATTTAGCAAAACCTGAGTTCAAATCTGGACTCAGACAACTTATTAGCCATGTGACCGGGCAAGTTACTTTAAACTATCTACTTCAATTTCCTCATTTGTAAAATGAGAAGAATAATAACAGCAATTATCTCACAGAGTTTTGGGGAGGATAAAATGGGAGAATATTTGTAAAATGTCTTCAGATATTAAGATGCTTTCATAGGAAGCTTGGGATTATTAAAAAATCTTGCAAATTTCAAAAGGCAACCCAACCTGTGAATTGTTGTCATTGTTGTCGTTGTAAGTTAGTAGAAGTAACAACAGTAGTAGTAATAATAATAATAGTAGAAATAGAGGTAATGTAGTAATAGTTGTAAAAGTTGTAGAAGTAGTAGCAGTTGTAGTTGTAGTAGTAACAGTAATGGAAGTATTTGCAGCAGCAGCAACAGTAACAGTAGTAGTAGTAGTAGCAGCAGTAGTAATAGTAGTAGTAGTAATAGCAACAACATCAGCAGCAACAACAGCAATAGTAATAGTAGCAGCAGCAGCAGCTGTAATAATAATAGTTGTACTAGTAACAGTAGTAATAGTAGTAGCAGCAGCAGTAGTAACAGTAGTAGTAACAGCAGCAGCAGCAGTAGTAATAGTAGTAGTAGTAATAGCAGCAACAGCAGCATCAGCAATAGCAGCAATCTGTACTGAATATGGATTATGGATGAGCTAGGTTGAAGATATACTTATGACACTGTGTAATCCAGGACAAGTCACTTAATGACTCAGTGCTCTAGTCAGTTCCTTGGGACTTAGAAATGCTATGATAGAGGAAATTCCCATACTTGCAAGACCACTGATCTCAAACCTATTCCAACGTTCTCTCTAAGGGGACCCAGTGACTGACTTTTGTTTATGGTCTTTGGACCTGCTAAATCAGAAGATGCTCTTCACTAGAAAAACAGATTTTTCATCCTCAGCAACTCTTAAAGAACTACTTAATTGAGTTCTATACTGGAAAAATTGTGAATTCCTTAAGTTTTGAAGTATAAGGAGAAAATCTAGTACCAAGTGAAGAGACCATTTACAGCTATGTGGTGAAGGAACATGGGGAAGGGTCTCAAAAAAGGATTGTATAATAATAGGATTCAGACCTTGAAATCATCTAGCCAATCCTCTCATTTTATACCTGGAGAAATCAAGGGTCCCCTAGTTGCTAGTACCATGCTTTGTAGGTGGCACTTTGAATCAACCATATCTTTATGGAGACACAAAGACACAGGTGATATATGGCTAAGTTAGAATTTGACCCAGATGTGGGGCTTTGGAAAGTTTCTTGGAAGAAGTAGTATTTGATCTAGATTTTGGAGGATGGATTAGGATGTCAACAGACTTTAATTAGAAAATCACTTCATGTTTGATGGATAAGAAACTTAAAGAGCCATTTTTTAATTAATAAATGGTCAGATGTTGTGAATTGGCAGTTTCCAGGGGAAGAAGTCCAAGGCATATGAAAAGAGCTTTTAAATTACTAATAATTATAAAAATTTAAAGTATAACTACTCTGAGGTTCCACTTTATCCCTGCAAGATGAGTAGTTTTCAAAAAAAAAGTGACAGGTGCTGGAGAGGCTTTGGGAAAAGAGGTATATTCATGCATCATAGGTAGAGCTGTGAAATGGATGTCTATGAACTTGTAAGTCACTTGATCATTATTTTGAACATCAGTTCTCATTGTAAGCTCCATGAGACTGAGACTTAGAATTCTGCACATAATAGGTGCTGAATAAATATACTTGAATGACTTATATTATACTTTTACATGTATATTAAAAGCCAATCAACAAATACTTATTAAGTACCTACTATGCACCTGGAATTGGGCTAGTCCCTTGGGACGCAAAGACTTAAAGAGGTTTCTTTTTTTAGGACACATATTCTATTTGGAAGATACAGCATATTCATAGATAAATACAAAACTTACATTATATTTTCTTGATGTTGATCCTTCACATAATGTAGGTCACAATCTATTTCTGCCTGCCCATCTTATGGGATTGTCCATGTTCTCTCTCAGTTTTGCCACAGACAATCTGCTCAATATGCAAGAAAGCTTCCCTACCTTTCCCCTTGGAGTGGAGCCAAAGATGCATTCATTTGTCATCCTAGATCCTTGATACACAATCAGCCCATCTGTCCTCTTTCTCATACAATTTCCTTGACAGCATCTTTTCTTCTTCTTCTTTGAAGTACCCACAGGGTATCCCAAATGGTTTACAGCATAAGTTGTAAGCATAAGTGGTGTGACATTTAAAAAGTTCAAGAGACATAATTTCTGGGTAATCAATCATTTTATTAATGATTCTAGCACATTATTGATAAAATGGGTCAGGATAATCTCAAATGCTAAAGATAAATCATGACACTAGGCTTACAATTTATATGTCCTTGGAAGAGTGGATGTCCCTGAGGGTGACAATCAACTCTGATTGGTTAACAATTAATGAGAAGAATGAATGTTACACTGAGGGGTAGATGTATTCTAATGAGGATGTGTGTGTGTGTGACTTTCATTATGTCATTTACTTCTAAATTGCCCACCTTAGGCAATCTAATCAAAGAATTTATTCCCATCCAAATCTGTGTAGAGCACAATGGGGCTTCTACACCTGGATAGACACAAGATTGAGGGAAAAAAATTAATTCAATCTCATTATCAGCAATGTCCTTCAGAGACTGAACAACTCACACTCCTGGTCCTAATTCAATAATTGATTATTTATGTGAAAAAGAAACAATTATTTCTCTTACTAGCTCTAAGACCTTTAGAACACAGAGTATATTGCAACCTTCGGTGAGATGATCATTTTTAATTCTTCAAAGACTGTTGTATTCCATGCTTCACTGCTATACAACATACAGTAGAATGTTAATATTTCAAAGATAGATCTTTTATGAAAACCTTGGAATCAAAGAGTTTCGCGATTTCCAAAAGGCAATCTGACTTGCTTTCCCCCTTTAGTTTAATTTTGCTCCTAATTCATTCTTTATGTTCTATCTTTCTCTCAATATATGCACTCTTTGCTGGTCCATGTAAATGCGTATTATTAATCTGGGCAACTGACAGTTTTTCTTCCTCTTTCTTGGTTGTTACCATGTAAGTAGTTAAGTTCGAATGATTCCATATCCTCTCTGGAGGTCTTGCAATGTCCCAGACCTTGAAGTAATCAGAACAATGTCATCCACAAACAGAAGCGCCTGGAGTATCTCATCATCCACAGTAAATTCTTCCTCAACATGGACTTTGCTTTAGAACTCCATCCTGATGGCTTTTTCCACTTGTTTTCTTTTATGCCATTTCTACTCCCCATGTGAACACCTCAAGGACTGTGGGATTAAGTCCAAATGTGGTGATAGTTCCATTACCCTTGATGGAAACCCATTTCCATTTTTCATTAGCCCTTTTCCTGTTTTTCATCTTTGAATGCCGTTAGGATGGCTTTGCTTAACTGGATGTCTTGCCAAGGTTTCTTTGGACTAGTTTTCCCCTTCACTGCTTCTCTCTCCTTTATGGGAGGATATTGCTCATAATCATGCATTATTCTTCTTCATGACATTTCACAGGTGAGTTTAAATCTCACTCAGTATTACCTTTGGGAGTCAATTCTTTACAGGTCATATATAAAAGTGACAGTGATTTGGGGAGGGATCACTAGCAATTAGGGGAATCAGCAATGTAGATAATGTAATTGATTATCCTGGGCTCATGAGAAAATTTGCTTTGTTGTTATTTGCTTCTTTTTCCTCAAAGAGTGGTGGATAAAGAAATTCCTAAGTTAATAGAATATTCCTATTAATCAAAGTTTTTCTGGCTCTAACTTCATATTTCCCTACTCCAAACATTCCATTTCCAGTCTCTACACATTTATACAAGCCATTCTCCCCTTGTGAACCTCCTCTTTCTTTATCTCTTTCTCTTGCAATCTTCACCCCCTTCAAGGCTCAACTCAGATGACCTTTCCTCCATGAAGTCTTTTTCTTATCCCTAACCCATCCCGGTTGTTAGTGCTCTTGCTAAACTACCTTTTATCTGTTTATTTATATGTGTATTTTATCTGGGCTCTGAAGCATAAGCTCCTGAAGAGCAGGCACTATTTTTTTCTTTGATGTCCTGAAGTACCCAGTACCATGCCTCATATATGGTTGGCACATAACAAACATTCACAAAATTTAACTTAATTCATTTTTGTGATTCTCTTGCAAACACCATTTTATGACTTGGATTATCTGTGCTTCCTGCATTCACCTACTACTTATACTATATGATCCTTGAAGGCAGAAATTTGAAGACAATTCCTTCCTTCCTCTTTTCTTTCCTTCCTCCCTCCCTCCCTCCCTCCCTTCTTTCCTTCCTTCCTTCCTTCCTTCCTTCCTTCCTTCCTTCCTTCCTTCCTTCCTTCCTTCCTTCCTTCCTTCCTTCCTTCCTTCCTTCCTTCCTTCCTTCCTGTGTATTACTGACAGGGTCTTTAATAGCTTCCTGGATCAAAGGGAGAAGCATTAATAGGAGAGGTCTGAATTACTATTCAATTACTACTGAGGCAAGCAGAGAGGAGTACAGACAGGATTATTTCCTTAAGTGGAACTTCTGTTCTTAAGTGTTCCTTAGTGGATATTTATTGCAGTAGGACATTTTTGAATTTCTTGTCAAATTTCTTGCGTTGACAGAATGATCATGACCCCACAATTACTGTATCCAATCGGTGTTAATTACTGAGGTTATTTTTGTCCTATAGAAGAACCTATTGGTACTCCACTTCTTTGCTAACTTCTTTAGGAATTTAGCTAATTCAGTAGGAACTTGATATATGGTGACTTCCCTGTGTTAATGGCTAAAACTCCCTTCTGGAAATTAGCACATCAGCACAATAAAATACTGATTTAAAAATGGTCTGAACCTACTAATTCTTCTCCTCCTCCTCCTCCTCCTCCTCCTCCTCCTCTTCTTCCTCCTCCTCTTCCTCCTCCTCTTCCTCCTCCTCTTCCTCCTTCTCCTCCTTCTTCTCCTTCTTCTTCTCCAGAACATTTTGTTCTGTACTTTGTTAGGTTACTTTAGCTAACTTAAGTTTGCACTGATGAGTTAGAAAGGAAATTCTTCAATGAATCAGGTGTTTAGGAGTAACTGAAAAGTGCATTTGTGAAATGCTTTACGAAATGTAGTGTAAGACATATGAGACATATTGGTTTATCTTTAAAGCAAAGTTTTTTGTTTTTGTTATCTACAAATTCTTTTGTGATACGAACCCCAAACTCCAATATATTTCTGGGATTCAACACCTGTTCTCCAACACTGCCACCGACAAGCTGAGAACTGGGAAGGACCTTAGCATTAAAAGGCAAGGGTCTCTCACTGGGTAGGCAAGGAGGGGCTGGCAAGATCTGTGTATCTTGCCATTGGAACCAGATGGTTCTGGAGAGAGTGAAGCTGATGAGTTTACATAGCCCTGATTTGTTTTAATCCAATTCACTAACAAGTCAAGACATCACCTTCCTGAAATCATTTGGTCCTCTTTGAGAAGGAAGGAAAAACAACAATATGGTCTCGCATATGATATTAAATATTCTATAAAAGTTTCTTGACTGAATGAGAGGCAGTGTGATCTCGTGTAGAGGTAATTTTACTGGAGTCAGAAAGAGCCACTTCAGGACACAGTGAGTGAATCTATTTTCCAACATTTACTGACTGTATGAAGCAGGACAAGTCATTTAATGTCCCAGGTAATTTCTAAAACTATAGTGTCAATGGATTGATTTTTTTTTTTGTATCTGATTTCAGATTGTTTTTATGAAAGTCACATTTTGCAAATTTTAAAGACTACAAATAATATTCTTATCCTCAGAGGGATTTTCCATTTCCCTGGAAATCATTTTAGGGGAGGGAGTGGGATATTGGTTATGAAGTAAACTGTAATCTCCATGACGGCAAAGACAATTTTAGGTAACATGGAGATGAAGCCCCATATTTGCGGGATTCCACTCATTGATGGAGAGAACAACTTCTCTGTGTTCCTATCCGTGGGAAGAATAGAACTGGAAAAAAAACCCATCTTTCTCGTCTTTTGGCTTTGAGAGAGGACATGCTCAATTCTAACTCTTTGTAAAGCTAAATCTTTGGATGAAGAGAAAGAATGGAGGAAGGTGACATGTAACAGAGACAGCATTTGGCACATGTCTCTAGCACTGATTATTTAGCACTTGAGACTAAAAGAATTTCCATTTGGATTAGAGAGAGGGACACTTTCTCAAGGCTGGCTGATGAGCTAAACAGATGATATCCTGTCCAACTTCTATCACTTCAAGTAACAAGCTCTTATTGCACCTTTAATACACCTTTACTAACTGCCAATTGAATGGAAGTAGAAATGTGGCCCAAGAGATTGTGGAAGAATTTTCAGCCAAAAGGACTGAAACAAAATTAAGTTTTCTCATTAAGCAGAACATTCACCTTTCTTTCTCTTCAGTTTTTACCCTCAGTAGAATTTGTTTCCTCTTAGACTGCAAGCCCTAGATCATAAGATAATGGATTTACAGTTGAAAGGGACTTTTTTACAGATCGTGTACCAAACTCTCATTTTATAGAGATTAAGTAATTTAAGTCACACTGTGGAAGAATTTAGATTCAGATCCTGATTCCAGATTCACCATTCCATCTCTAGATTCACTATTACCAAATCGCCAAAGTATACTGTAGGTGGAAATGCAGCTCGGAAGAAAGTATCTAGTGAACTGACAAGTTAGACCCCGTAAATGATTAGAAGTGAGTGATGGCTAAAATGATGAATATTGCAGTTAGATTCTTGGAGGTTTCAACCCTGAGATGGCGGTGCCATCACCAGCAGTAGGGATCTTGGGAAGAAGGATAGGCTGGGGAGGATTTGTGAGATCAGTTTGAACATACTGAGTTCAGGTGAAGAAGGGACAGATGACTCGTGTGGAGTTTATGTCCAACAGGCCGTTTAGGGATGTGGGATGGCATAGATAGGGGTGAGGAGAGACTTGGGAGTCAAGTGATAGAAGATGAAGCCAAGGGATGGATGGATACTCCCCGGGAGAACGTAGAGGGATTAGGGAATAAGACCAAGAGCAGATTTTCGGGAAGCTTGTCCTTAAGGCTGTAGAGGAGAAATCTGAACACTACCTGCCAGAGGGGTGGGGTTGGGGTTCCTGGGCCTGTGGAATTAATAACCTTGTTTTGGATTCTCATTCCATCCAACTGTTCTGAAGCCCAGTTTCCTATGCCCTCTCCTTAACAGCTTTGTGGCATTGGCAGGTGTTCTGCCCTGGCTGGGATCTTCCCAGGAGGTACCCCATGGGAAAAGTCTCCAAGAGAAGGATCGAAGGGTGGGTGAAGGTGAAAAATGGAAGTGTAATAGAGGAGGAGGGGATCTGGCCTGGGTTGTCCAGCCCCGGTGAGGTTCTTCAGGACTTTGGAGCCTGAAGTCGGAGGTCAGGGGCCGGGGACCGGGAGTCAGGGGCCCAGGGGCCCAGGGGCCCGGGGCAGCCGCTCCCGGACGCAGTGAGAGCCTCTTTCCAGCAGAGGGACCGCAGGAGCCCTGGGCGCCCTCGGGCACACTCTCATATTTCCTGTTGGCCGGGCTGGTTTCCCAGCCCAGGTAGCGGCTGCAGGGGAGGGAAGGACGCGCTGCCAAGACGGCTTTGCGCAGCGCGTAGGGTCCGCACCCTCCGAGGCGCAGGTAGGGTGCCCCGGGCCTGCCGGACCGAGTGGGGAGAAGCAGGGGAGCGCTTCAGCGGCCCAGCTTCGAGGCAGAGGCCGGGGGAGGGGGGGAAGGCGCTGCGGGGAGGGCGCGCAGAGCCAGGGAGCCAGAGGCTCGGCCGGGTTCTCCCGACAGGATCGGGGCAAGGGCAGGGGCACCGCGCAGCTTGGCACGGCCGCCTCAGGCCCCCCTCCTCCTCCGCGCCCTAGCCGCTGAACTGGCTCGCTGCCAGTCTGGGTGCCCCGCAGCCTGGCGAGGCTTTGGGTCCCCGGGGAGTGCCTCTTCTTACAGCTCACTCTCTCTCTCGGATATTTGATGGGGGGGTGCGCGGCGCAGGGTGGTTGGGGAGCCGTTGGGCAAGGTGCGGCCCCGAAGCCCGGCGGTGGAGAGTGGCGCCCGCTGGTTGGGGGCTGGGGGCTTCGGCAGGAGCAGCTCTGGGCCGGGAAGGGGGCGCTGGATTGGGGAGGGGCGGGGTCCGGGCTGGGGCCTCCGGCCGGGGCGGCTCCGCTCCGCTTCCCCTTCTCCTCCTCCTCCTCCTTTTTCTTCTCCTCCTCCTTCCTCTCCTCCCCTTTCTGGTTTTCCTCCTCCTTCGGGCCGCACTGCCTCCCGCCTTCCTCTGATCAGACGGCATGGCCCAGTCGCGGGAGCCGGGTAAGTGATGGGGGTGGGTGCGGGTGTGTGTGTGTGTGTGTGTGTGTGTGTGTGTGTGTAAGGAGGTGTGGGATGCTGGATGGGAGGAAGAGAGGGGCCGATCTTGAGGTGGGGCAGCTCTGCCGGATTGAGAGCGGGTTGAAGGACCCTCTATTCTCGTGGCTCCCATGGCTAGTCCCACAGTTCCAGCTGGCAGTGAATGGGGTAGCAGTGGGAGTTAATGGGTTTGGAGTTGTCTGGGGTCAGCTGGGTGAGGTGGAGCTTTTTTTCCCCTTCCTTCTCCTCCCCTCCCCTTTCCCTCCTCTCCTCTCTCCTCTCTTCCCTTCCTTTCCTTTTCCTCCCCCTCCCTTTTCCCTTCCCTTCCCGTCTGCTCCCTTCCCTTCCCTAGGCCCTTCCCGCAGCCTTGGAGGTTTGAACCGAGGTCCTGCGGTCCGGCGCGCCCCGCCCCTTCGCTCCACAGGCGGCCGCACCTGCGGGGTCTGGGGCTAAGTAACATTGAGGCCACCAGGGAGTTCTACCAGGTGTGGGGAAAGCGCGGTTGCCAGGTACCCCTCCATGTCTTGTATAAACCCTGTGAAATCTGGGACTTGGTATGAATAAACTCAAGTTTGGAGTTGTTTCAGAAGAGGCCAGATTGGGCTGGTGGGCATGGACTCAGAGGCTGGGGCATGGACCAAATGACCTCCTCTTTATGTGGATGTGAGTATGGGTAGGACCCTTCACCTCTCTCTTGGACGTGGAGAACAGTCAGAGGTTCAGTCTCGAATATCTCGTCGGTCTTACTTGCTCACAGCTCTCTCTTACTCATTGAGTTGGGCCCTGGACTTGGTTGAGTTCCGAGAGAATTCTGAGAACCGGAGCAACGTGGTCCAGAGCTACTGCTGCTGGTCTTGCTTTTTACAAGCTGCAGAAGCCCTGGTGTGACTGGAAGCCTGGCCTCTGCTTAGCATAAAAGCAAGTCTGGGGAAATGAAGAAGAGAAATGGAGACACTGGGAAGGATTTCTGAAGTATAGAGATGACTAGCTTTGAGTTTATCTCCATGTGATGGGATTCTAGATCTCTTAAGGGCCAGTTAACTACCCCACCCCCTCCTCATCATACACTTGTTTTACTAAGACTAAGGCCCAGAGAGAGGCTTGGTGGGATTTGCCCAGGTTACTTAGGGAGTGATTTACCAAAGTGGGATGTGACCCCAAGTTCTGTGAGCTGGCAGCCTGCCTGACACATAATACACATTTAATAAATGTGTGGATGGAAGTGAAATAGAGATGAGGCAGTTGAGTTCACTGGAGGATAAATTCCTCCCTTGCCCTTCAAGTGTTAATGCTGGGAAGTAATTAAGTTATTAAAATGTGCTGCTGAGTGCCTTTGTCAGGAGTCACCCTGTGGTGTGCATTGGGCTAAGCATAGATCAGGCTAGAAAGGAGAGTGAAGAAGCAGCTTGACCCTGGGGGAGAAGGGCATGGCGTTGGTGAGACAGAGTAGGTCTAAAATTGGTGGGATGTCTGAGTCATTCCGATACCCAGCTTTGGGGACCCGGGCGATGTTAGCAGGGCCTTTCTGTCTCATTCCCAAGCAGCAGTTCCCCCAGATAAGGAAGAGCGTTCTCTAGTCACTTCCTGTGACTTAACCACTGTTTTCTCAATCTATCCAAGTTTGATAGATTCCTATTAAAAATTATTTAATAGCTCTTTTCTATGGAAGGGAACTCGAAGAGGTAATTCTTAATCTTTTGAAACTGATTAACAGCCCTCCCCTTTCTCCTTTTGACTGAATTTCTTTCTGTTACCTCTTTAGTTCCTGCCAGCTGTGCTTCTCCCAACATCTGGCTTCTCTGCCTTGTCAGTCCATTCTCTTTCTCTCTGTGTCTTCTCTTCTGCAAAGTGAATGACTGCTTGGTCTGTAAGATCTCACTCCCCAAGTTCCTAACAAGTAAGAGCTGTCCAACAGTAGAATGAGCTTCCTTGTTATTGAGTTCTCCATTCCTGGAGGTATTTGCATGTGTATATATTTCATACAAAAGCTCCTCGGGGGCTGGAGTCGGGGTGCGCCTGGGGTGTGTGGGGGAGGCTCACTTTTGTCTTTGTATCCCCAGTGCCTAATTCAAGATAGATCCTTAAACATGCTTCTTATTTTAGGTAGATTAATCCCTTGGGTGCTATCAACAACTGACATGTTGATAACACTAATGTTTGTAGAAACATTATATATGTGTGTGTATATATATATATAAAACAAAATAATGTTTGTAAAAACATGAAACATCATCATGTTTCAGCCTCACAACAACCCCAAGAGGCAAGTAGGTACTACAGTTACAATCCCCCATTTTTTGTTTATTTTCCAGTCATGTCCCACTCATTGTGGCCCCATTTGGGGTTTTCTTGGCAAAGATACTGGAGTGGATTGACATTTCTTTTTCCAGCTCATTTTACAGATGAGGAAACTGAGGCAAACAGGATTAAATGACTTGCCAGGGTCACACAGTTAGTAAGTATCTGAGGCTGGATTTGAATTTAGGATCTTGACTTCAGGCCCAGATCTCTATCCATACTTAACTGCCCCCATCACCCCAAGTCACAGATGAATAAATGGAGGCTCAGATAGGTTATGTGTTCTGCCTAGTAGCTAGAGAAAATTACTATCATTACAGTTGTACAGATGAATTGAGGCTCAGAGAGCACGTGCTTTGCCATTGTCACTTAGCTGGAAAAGCTGTCAGATTTGGAAGCTCAGACTTCCTGATTCCAATTTCCTTCCTGTACTCAATTCCCTTTGCCTCAGTGCCCACCTCTCCGTGTGGTAATTTCCATACATCCTTTTGCCCCAGTGTTCTTTCCTCCTTAGGGCAAGGAAAATTACCTATGTTGGCTAATGATACAGTACAAGTTTCTATTGGGCAAAATTTAATGACTGAGTATCATTTAGTCATTTAACCAACATTTAATTAAGCACTTCTGATATACTAGGCACTGAACAAAGGCAGAAACAGTAACAGCAAAAAATCTCAAGGGCCTTATATTCTGCTAGGAAGGAAGAGTCTGTTCTCAGAAAAGAGGAGAGGGGAAAAATTAGGAATTAAGGGGACCAAGAGGAAGAGTATTTCAGTAGTCCTGGCAAGGGATATTGAGGGGCTGAACTAGGATTTTGGCTTTGGGAGTACATGTGGAAAGGAATGGCTCCAAGCGCCTGGCCAAGTGAGTGTGGAACATAAGGAAGTAATAAGTAGCTCTTACTGACTGTAACTTCCTTCTTTCCCCTCCCTTTCCTTACCTCTCATTAGAGTGGCCTTGCTAGTGTGACAGAGTGTGAGGTGTAGTTTGGCCCATGTCCAATGCATGAAAGGTGGCAGATACAGTGTAAAGGAGCCTCTGGAGTTGCGATCTCAATCCTTACGTTGTTTACCCATGAGACCCTGAGCAAGGGATTATTAAGGATTTAGTATGTGCTAGAGGCTTCACAAATATTATTTTTCCATCTCTAATCTCACTTAGTCCTCACGACAACTTGGTAAGTCAGGTTCTGCTATTATTTCCATTTTCCAGATAAGGAAACTGAGGCTAGGAGAAGATAATTATCTGACCTAGGATCATACAACTAATAAGTGTCTGAGGAAGAATTTGAATTTAGGTTTTCCTTGGAAGGTAGGTGCTATAATGGTATCCATTTTACAATGGAAGAAACTGAGGCAGACAGGTTAAGTGGCTTGCCCAGGGTCACACAGCTACTAAGTGCCTAAGTTTTGATTTGGACTATCTTCTTTACTTCAGATTCAAGACTCTATGTACTGTACCAACTGACTCTCTAAAGCACCTAATTTTTCTGAGCTTATTTCCTCTTCTGTGAAATGAACTCAAGATCTTTTCAAGCTTAAAGCTATGATTCTTTAATAGATATTTATTATTAAAATGGGAAATCAGGGACTTGGCTCTAGTGACACTTCTTATAGAAGATGGCTCCTGATCCTCTCTATTGTTAGCAGTGTCCCTCTCCCCAAATTGCTTGGTATTTACTTAATATATATTTGTTTTTACTTCTCTGTCTACACAGAAGCTCCCTTAAGGGAGGGTCTTTGTGTCTGTCACCTGGCACAATAGTAGAAATTCAGTAAATCATGTTCAATGAATGAGTGAATAAATGGATGAACTGACTCTGTTCCTTCTCAGTCTACCTATCAGTCAACAAATAACTTATTAAGCACCTACTTTGTTTGAGGTACTGTACTAACCACTGGGAGTACCAAAAAAAAGGCAAACCAAGGAGCTCAGTCTAATGGAGGAGGCAATATGCAATAACTATGTACAAATTAGCTCTATATGGAGAAGCTGGAGATAATCAACAGGAAGAAAATCTCTTGAATTAAGGGGGGATGAGAAAAGCCTTCCTGTAGACTCTACAGAGGTGTCCCGCAGCAAAACTCCCTATTGTGACAGAACCAGATTAATTGAAAAATGCTTAAGAAAATCAATTAAAATATAACACAACATAGATAATGTTCATTTGTGGTGCCAGCAAGGGTCCATTTCTGTTTGAGTTTGATGTCAGTGTTGTAGAAAATGAGATTTCAGTTGGGACTTGAAGGAAGCCAGAGAAGCCAAGAGGTGGTGATGAGAGAGAGCATGGGGGGACAGTCAGCCAGTTCTCAAGGATGGTAGGTAGAGTGTTGGACTTGGAATCACCAAAACCAAAATTCAAATCCTTCTTCACACACTTATTATTTCTGGGATCCAGGCCAGATACTTATCTTCTAACCTCAATTTCCTTATCTGTAAAATGGGGATAATAGTACCTGACTTAAAGAATTGGATTGTTGTGAGGATCAAGTGAGATAAGAGATGGAAAGTGCTTGGCAAACCCTTCAGGGCTGTAAGGATTTTGGCACCCATCAAAAACAGCAGCTTCTGAAACTCAGGAGGTCTGGTGGAGACTTAAAAAGAAGAGATATATGTGGAAAGCAGGGCTCTGGGACAACTTTTTCTGCATTTTGTAACTTCTGTGCTCTCTAGGAGCAGAAAAAGAATCCAGGACATTTAATGGTTTTATTTTTTTTTTTTAAATTATAGCTTTTTATTGACAAAACATATGCATGGGTAATTTTTCAACAATGACCCTTGCAAAAACTTCTGTTCCAACTTTTACATGTTATAGTATATGTTAAATACAATATTCATGTACATATTTATACAGTTATCTTGCCGCACAAGAAAAATAAGATTTAGAAAGAAGGTAAAAATAATCTGGGAAGAAAAACAAAAATGCAAGCGGACAATAATGGAAAGAATGTAAATGCTATGTTGTGGTCCACACTCATTTCCCAATGTTCTTTCGCTGGGTGTACCTGGTTCTGTTCATCATTGATCAATTGGAACTGATTTGGATCCTCTCATTGCCAAAGATATCCATGTCCATCAAAATACAGCTTCATATAGTATTGTTGTTGAAGTGTATAATGCGCTTCTGGTTCTGCTCATTTCACTCAGCATCAGTTCGTGTAAGTCTCTCCAGGCCTTTCTGAAATCATCCTGCTGGTCATTTCTTACAGAACAATAATATTCCATAAATTCATGTACCACAATTTACCCAACCATTCTCCAACTGATGGGCATCCATTCAAATCAGGACATTTAATGTCAAGGGCATTTGCCTTTAAGTTCAGACAGGTGGTCACTGTCCTTTGTTATATTTTTTAAATGGAGCTGCTGTGTGACAGCTAGGCTAGAAGGTTCCCACCTTTCCATGGGTGTCATCTCACCTGTGGATTTTTTCCTGTTCATTATAAACATATGTCGATTAGAATAAAAGTTTATCTACTGATTGGTAACTCTATGGACCAGCCCTCTAGGCATTCTGGGAAATGGAGACTCCCGAGATGGGAAGACTCTGGAGACTAAATTAAAGCCCTACAATGGGTACTGAGAATGGGAGGATCAGATTTACAGATGGAAGGGACTCCCTCGTGTTGTAGCAGAGGAAACTGAGTTCTAGAAATGGTTAAGTAACTTGGCTGATGTCACATAAAGCCAGAAGTAATAACCATGTTTTGTTTTGGTCCAAATCCAGGACTTTATTTCCTCCCTGGTGACTTGAAAAGTCAAGACTCCCTTTTTTTTAGGTTTCTAGATATCAAGAAGGGATGCCAGGATGGTCAGTGGATAGAGCATCTGGTTCAGAGTCAGGAAGATGTGACTTCAAATCCAGCCTCATATATTTACTGGCTGTGTGACTCTGGGCAAGTCATTTAATCCTGTTTGCTTCAGCTTCCTCATCTGTAAAATGAGAGGGTTGAACTAGATGGCCTCTGGGATTTCTTCAGCATTAGATCTATGATACTATGAGTCCAGTTTTCTTTCTGTGACGTTGCATTATTTAAATTATTAGGTGAATAAATAGAACATCTCCCCCTCCCCCTCTTCCCAGTTGCTTGTCTTCAAATTAAACTGTTTCTGAAACAGCTGGGAGAGCCCGATGACAGTAATCTCTTGATAGATGAAGCAGGGCAGAGGCATGAGGATCACATATACACCCTCTAATCCTGCTGCATGTTTTCAGAAATCATTATGTGAGCCCTGAAAAGAAGCCTCTTGATTGGACACAACGAGGTGACTCAGGCTGCAGGCAGCGCTGGGGCTGGGGCTTCCTTAGTAAACACCTGCCACCTCCCTTTCCTGCGTTTCCTCCCCTTTCCCAATGGCTGCTCCCTTGGATGCCAGCTGTGTCACAGGACCAGCCGGCCAGTGGGTTCTTAAAACACAGACCCTGCAGCCATTTATGACAACAGGATTCTTTAGAGTGCTTCTTCCCTTTTATTCTTTCTAGCCAGTTCTCTGCTTCCAGGGCAGGTAAAGAGCCAGGTTATAAGCACAAGGAGCATGATTTAAGTCAGTGAGCTGAGTTATATTAAGGAAAAATGGGAGACAGTGTGGTGGAGTGGATAGTCGGGAAGCTCCGAGTACATACCTTTGACATACACTAACCATTTGACCCTTAGCAAATAATTTAACCAATCAGTCAATAAATAAAAATGTGTTCCAGGCACTGTGTTCAGTACTATACAAATAAAAGCCAAAAACAGTCCCCTTCTTCAGAGCTCACAAGAAATATACAGTGTGTATGGGAGGTAATCTCAGAAGGAAATTGGTACTAGTGGAAAACGATAAGGTTTCTTGAAAAAGCTCAATCTTGAAGCAAGCCAGGAGGCGGAGACGAGAAGGGAAAAGCATTTCAGGCATGGGGGACAACCAGTGAAAATGCCAGGTATTGTGTTTGAGGAACCTGAAGGAGGGTAGGGATCTTGGATCAATAGACCGTGTGGAGGAGTATAAAGTTAATAAGAGCTTTAAATGTCAAATAAAATACTATATTTTATCCTGGAGATATTAGGGAACCGTTGGAGTTTACTGAGGGAAGGACACAGGGCATGGTGGGACTTGGGGTTTTGCTTTAGGAAAATCACTTGGGCAGTTGAGTGAAGGATGAATTGGAATGGGGAGAGATTTGAAGCAGGGAGCCCATCCAGCAAGTGATGAGGACCCATACTAAGATTGGAGGGCTGTTTGAGTAGATCGAACCTATGTATAAGATATAGTGTGAAGGCAAAAATAAGACTGGATATTTGGAGTGGGTGTAAGTTGAGAAGCTGAGGGTTGACATGGACATCCCAAACTTGGGTGACTAATATAATGATGGTGGTATTCTCCACAATAAATGAGAAATTCTAAAGGGTGAAGGTTTTGGGGAAAAGAATAAGTTTTGTTTTGTCCGTGTTTGAGTTTGAGATGCCTTTATTCTAAGATAACCAAAACAGTAGCTCAGAAGAAATGATTGTCTTGGATGTATACAAGATAGATTATTATAGAATTGCTAATATATTAATCTTATTATTATAGATAATCTGCATAGAGATGATGACTGGTGAGATTCAAAGTGCTTAGCACAGTGACTGGCACATAGTAAGTGTTATATTAAGGGACAGGTCAGTTCTCTGAGAGCCTCCACAGCTGTGAATCATAGTATCTGAGGAAGCTGCAGGGCAGCCTTTGCTGACACAGGTGTTGCTGATACAGGAATGAGATAAATTGGAGGCAGAGGGAGGAGGAGAGAGGCAGCGGCCTCTCAGTCAGAGAAGTCAGAGAAGAGTAGCTGCCTCTCAGTCTCCTTGTATCATCCTCTCACACGAGGAGATCCATTCTGGGTTGGATCTCCAGCAGCCACTGTCAGGTAGCTCCCGTGTATTCCAGCAGTTATATAAATTCTTCTTCCCTTCCTGTAGAGAGCAGAACTCTGGAGAAGTATACTTGAAACAAGGTATTAACTCAGTGGAACTGATGAGATGATGGTATACATATACTTAGTACTTAGCATGGTGATGTAATGGTTCTCTAGTTCACACATAATCAGTGTGCTGTAATAATGTAATTACAATAAGGTATATAAGGGCTAAGAAGGACTGGAGGAAGGACATTCTATCTTTGACCATCCTCCTGGTGGCTCTCCTGCCTCCTGCACTAAAGACCAAGTCTGGTCCCTAGATCCTCCAGAAAGCCATCCCAAACATTATACCTTCCCATCGAAGCTAGAGATCCCAAAGTGAGATAATCTAGAATGAAAAGGAAAGTGATCTTGGAAGAGAGATTTGGGATTAGTAGGGGCAAGTATCTTTGACTAAATTGGAGAGTGGTAGTTGATCTGTATTGAGAGAGGGAATTTCATCACTGGGAATTCCCCTTAACAAAAAAGTCATGGGATCATAGATATAAGGCTGGAAGGTATCTTAAGAGATTGTGGATTTCAGGCCCCTGCTTTGCAGATGAAGAAACTGAGGCACAGAGGGATTATATGATTTGGTCAGGATCATTCATATAGCCAGGAAGTATCTGAGGTGTATTTGAACCCAGACCTTCCCGAGTCCAAGTCCAATGCTCTATCCACTCTGCCATTCTAGGTCTCCTACTTCAGCCCAAGAAAATAAAGGGAAGAAATATAGGTGACCAGGCTGGATTTTGGCACTGAGAGCCTGTGTTGCTGGATAGACCAGAGGGAATGGTCTGGTTTCTGCTCTGGGGAAGACAATTGGTGCCTCTGTCTTGAACTGATGGAAGAGCAGGAGTTAGAAACATCAGCTCATTTATTACTGTGCATATAAGGGTTTGAAGAAGGGAGAGATTCTCAAAGAGCAGAAAGAGCTAGCATGGGAGCAGCAGGGGGTGGGCAGGGGGCTTGCTGTGGAAGTCAAAACCAGTGAGCTCGTTAGAGAAGTTGAGGAAGACCTATGGTGCTGGATTGAGGGCAGGAATGGGGACAGACTGGTACAGTGGGGGCGGCTGCATCAGGGCTCACCACGGCCCACTTTCTGCCCAGCTCTCTCTGGCTTTCAGTCAGTTGGGCAACAAGGAGCCTTCCCCTCCCTTATAATGTGGAGCAAGAGGAGAGATTCAGTCTTGAGTTCCCTCTTTGAAAGGGAAGCCACACTACCCTCAGTGCCTGTAAAGGAGGTCTCCCAATCACTAACCATCACCACAGTCCGGGATTTACTGGTGGCAGGGGCAGGAGGGGGTGGGGCACAGAGAAATCAGTTTTACAAGGCTCAGACTCTTGAATGTGTTGGACAAATTATTCTAGAATCCTCCTCCTCCCCCCTTCCCCCCCACCATCTGTGATGGAGGCTCTGGAGTTAAGCCTGAAGACTCCAGTGTTAAAGCAACAGAGAAAACTGAGCTGTTTGTTGATCTGTTCTGTGCTTTAGCAAGCTTCCAGGAGGTGTTTAGGCCTCAGAGGCACTTGGGCACTTTTCTCCCCTCAGGCTCAGTAGGTACATTTTATTATGGGGTTGGCCTGACTGGGACATTACTGACATGCTTTGTTGGAACCCAATGACGAGGGGGTGGGTGGGGTGGGGTGGGGTAAGCCGGGGAATAAAAAAAGAAGTCTGCTGAGTGAGGAGTTGGTGAGCTTTTCTCCCTGGTCACAGCACCTAGGGGAGCTCAGGAGCCCTGCAAAGATTGCCTTCGAATTTTACTGGAGAATTTCCAGAGGGAACTCTTCCTGCTGTCTCATTCTCTCAAAGATCTACAGAGCCGAGTCCTCCCACTGAATCAGTCCAATAGGCCGTCTGTGCTTACCCACCGTGCTTTGGGCTTTGTGTCCCGGTGTTCTCTCCCAGGGTCTGCTCTGTTCTGACTTGTTCAGGCTCAGTTTGCCAGCAGCCGTGGGAGCAGGAACAAGTCTCTCTGGGTTGCTTTGCTGTGATTGATTGGTCATGGATTCCTGGCCACCAGGCAGCGCTCACTCTTCAGGTTGGTTCGATTTAGTTACAACGTGGACCGGATAGGGAGGATTTCAAAAATAATGCAGGCAAAGAATAGGAGAGCGTACGAAGAATATCATGTCATTATTGGCAATTAGGGGCAGAGATTTTTGCAAAGAGCCATCATTGACATAGTAAGTTCCCTCCTTTCTGGGGTGGGGGGAGGTCCTTAGAGATGACAGATTTGTGGCAGTTTAGCTAGTTTAGCCCCCTCATTTTATATGAAAATTGAGGTACAGAGAAATAAAAGTATTTGCTCTAGGGTCACACAGGCAGGGTTCAAATCCAGATCTTTAATTCAAATTCTAATTTTCATTGTAATAAACTGGGCTGCCACATTGTAGTTTAAAAGGGAGAATCGGAGAAAATGAGATTCATTTTAGGTCTTTCCTTGGGTACACTGGCTTCCAAAGAATGGTCTGTGTCATTCTGTACAGCTGAGATAAAAGTCACATCAACAATTAATCAGAGCCTTCTTACTCCCAATTGCTGGCCAGTAAGTCATCAAGAGGCAACAGGGAGCAAATAGGGAAGAAGTTAACTTCTTGAGGGGGGGAGATTACCGAAAGCAGCTTTCTTGTTAGAACTCAATCCTCTGAGGTCAGACTCAACATTCTTCATTGGCTACTGGGTTTTAGGGGGGGATCTCGGATATGTTGAAAAGTGTTAATCTGCCTGAGTTTCTTTATTTCTAAAGGGGTTGCTGTGGGTTCTATGAGTGCGTGAGTGATGACTTGGGAGTAAAAAGATCTCTGCATTAAGAGCCATAAGGCTTGAGTTTGAATTCTAACTCTATTTGCTAGCTATGTCACCATGGGCTAGCCCTTTAACCTTTCTGACTCTCAATATTATCATCTGTAAAATGGGAATAATGGTACATGTATTATCTTCCTGGTATATGTTATGAAGAGAAGCTTTGTGGTTTTGTGGAAAGAACACTGGTCCTGGAGTCAGGACCAATTAGAGGACAGCTAGATATCAAAGTGAATAAAGGATTGTCTGGGACAGGAATAGTTCAAATCCAGCCTTATTTAGTAGCTGTGTGATTCCTAAGCTAGTTACTTAGCTTCTGTCTGCCTCAGTTTCTTTATCTATAAAATGGGAATCATAATAATACCTATCTCCAAGAGTTGTTGGGAGGATCAAATGCTTAGCACAGTGCCTGACAATATATAAATCTTAGCTATTATTAGTTAGGAGATTGGGACTCAAATTATGGTTCTCTTACTTTGCAAGACTTTGGAAAAACCACTTTAGGTCTTGACGTCTCAGTTTGAAAGGCAGCTGGCTTTGGAGTCAGGACAATCTAAAGGGGGATCCTGCCTCAAATATTTATTAGCTGTGTTATCCTGCATAAATAACATAACCTTTTTGTGCCTGTTTCAGTTGTCTCCGCTATAAGATGAGAGATTGGATGGATGGCTTAGAAAGTCCTTCCCAGATTTCTAAGATCAAATAAGATACTTTATTTATAAAGTGTTAGATAATTTACAATACTTAATTTTTTGGGTACTTGGTCTTCCTATCTCACCTAGACTGGAAAGATGGTCATTCATTGCTCTGATCCCAATATTCACAGAGAAATTATGTACTAACTCTACAATATATTTGTTTTTGTTTCTTGTCACCACACATGCTCAAGTTCTGTAATTAATTCTTCATTGCTTTTATATATTTATGTGCTGTATACAGTTCCCAAACAGTACACAGAGCTGAAATCTGGAGCTCAGGAAATATTTGGTTTAGTGCCTTCATTTTCAGATGGAGAAACTGAGGCACAGAGTGATGTGCCTGAACTCATATACATATCAGACAAAATTAGGGAAAAAAGATGCTCTGGATTTTGTAGTTGACTTGAGGAAACAAAAACATAAAGATCTTTTTTTAGCTGATGGTATCTTGATTTGGCACAGCACCTCCTCACCCATAATGTAACTAAAAATGTCACATGGTAATGGGAGGAATAGGTTCCTTATTCCTGGGATCTGTAGGATGGGCCTGCGGGGACTGGGTGAGGAGGGATGCAGAGGGATACATGAGCAGTGGACAGCAATAGCCAGAACATCTGGTGATGTGCCCAGTGCAGAGTTCCATAAATCCAAGGCACCAGAGGGATCATCAGGGTATTTGGCTCTTTTATTGTGATTTCTGTGATTTTTAGTGAATTATACCAGGGACTACCAGCCTTAATTCTTCCTGCTGATGCTTATTGGTGGGAGAAGGGAATTGACACGGTACTGTGGAAAGAATTAACTTCTCGTTAATTGACTTGGTTTCCTCCTTGGTAAAATAAAGGAGGACTAGAGGACCTTGGGGGTTTCTTCTAGCTCTAAACCTATGATGCCATATTCCCGCACTGAGTGCAGCACCTAGCACGTAGTAAGGATTTAATAAAAGGCTTGTTCATTATAACTTGAATAGAAGCTATCTCTTTCCCCAGCAGCGCCTGTTGGAGTGGGGACTTCCCTCTTGGATCCATTGACATCACATCTCTTCATTTAGTTCAGGTTGAGGCTCTGTTCCAGAGGGGAGGAGAAGAGAGGGAGGATTGGGGGAAGGCCAGGTGCTGACCACGGGGTTTTTTCCAGTCATCATTTGGTTCAGGAAATAACTTGGGCAGATGTGCCCCTTTCCAGAAGGATCTTTGGAGACCCCAGGGTGACCTCCATGGACTTGCGGTTGCCTTTCAGGGAAAGGGAGGGGAACAAATATTTATATAAATGTCCACTATGTGCCAAATACTCTGTGCTGCTAAGCCCTTTACAAATATTATCTCATTTGATCCTCCTTACAACTCCTCTGTGAGATGAGTGCTATTATCATCTCACTTTATAACTGAAGAAACTGAGGCAGACTGAAGTTAAGTGTATTGCCCTGGATCACACAGTATAGTAAGTGTCCTCAAGTCCTTCTGATTCCAGTGCTCTAATCAATTTTCCACCTGATTGCCTCAGGCTCTACTAGTACCCAGTTTCTTTTTGTTTGCTTTCCTTGAAAGCTGAAATTTTCTTTCCTGGCATCTAAAATTTGGGGTTGGCTTCTGGGTGCTTAGCAAATATGTTGAGACTGGCACAATGTCAAAATTCAATAGATTGTCAGTGAATGAGCAGAATAGGACAAGGGCCAGCTCTCACTCAAGGTGGAGCTTAGCGATAGTCCCTTTCATGTACCAGAGTCTCTCAACATTACCTGTTTCTCTTATAAATATGGCAGCTACTCATCCCCAAATCCTCCACGTTGTCAGGCGGGCAGAATTATTATGGTTCTTCCACACTTACTCAGCTTAAGCTTCTCACATCAATTTTCCCCTCACTCATAGTTGAAGATGTTGCTTCATTCTTTATTAAGAAAACAGAGGCTATTCAATATGAACTTCCTCTCCCTGGTATTATCCCCCTTTTTTTTTCCACTCTCAAAGAGAGATGGCCTTCTCTTTGCCCAGACCATCCCTTCTACTTCTCCTTTTGAGCCCAAGTACTCTGGTCTTTCCCAGAAGTTCCCCCACCCCCACCCCAATTATTCTTTCTCCCTAATCATTATTGGTATCTTCCCTGAAAGAATGAATGAAAAGGCATTAAGTTATATTAATATTAATTATATTAAGCTATATGCCAAGCCCTGACCTCCTTCTCCATCAGAGAAAGATATTTTGATTTATAAATTTACAAGAATGGTTGATGGAGCCCTAGGAGAGTGGCAGTGACAATATTGATTTGTTCATGGCTCCAGAATTCTAACTAGGGGGCCAACTTCCCTCTCCTGGAGGAGGAGTTGACTCAGCGCCAGAATTCAGTTAAATCCTCCAGGGCTTACAAACAAACCTAATTTTCACCCTTCTTAAAGACCATCCCTAGGTCTTACTACCCTCTCACCTATCTTTCCAGATCTTTCTCTCTCTCTCTCTTTTTTTTTTTTTTAGTCAAATTCCTTGGAAAAACTACATTAATTGACTATACTTCCTCTTTTCTCACTCACTTTTCAACTCTTGCAATCTGACTTTCAACCTATCACTTTGATGAAACTGCTCTCTCTACAGTTGCCCAACTTCTCTCTTTGCCACATCTGATGGCCCTTTCTCAATCTTTGTCCACCTCCCTGTGATCCTTGACATTCTTGATCACCTCCTGAGTGCTCTGTCTTCTCTGTAGGTTGGTTTTGGGTTTTCTGAGTGCTGTCCTCCCTCAGTTCTCTTTCTCCCTGTCTGACTGCTTTTCAAGTCTCCTTTCATCATCATCATCTATAAGAAGTCCCCTAACCATGGTACTATGTATCAAGGCTTTTCCAGGGCTCTCTTTTCTTTCTTTGGAAGCTCATCAGATTTACTATATTTCCCAGTTTCTTAAACTGTGGGTTGCTCCCCTAAATGGGTTTTATAACTGAATGTTAAGATTAGGAAATTATGATTTATTATCAGTAAATGTTTGGTTTTCATGCCTATTTCATATACCAATATACCCCAGGTCATATAAACATTTCTTGGATGAAAAGGGGTCATGAGTAGAAAAAACTTAAGAAGTCCTGCTATCTTTCATGCCCCCAGCTTCTCTCTTGTGGTCTAGTCCTTCTTCACCAATTGTTACTAGACATTTCAAACAGGATGTTCTCTAGATGTCTCAAATCCAACATGTCAAAATTGAATGCATTATCTTTTTCCCTCAAGCCTTTTCCTTTCAGAAGCTTCCCTATTTTGTTATGGGCACTGCCATCTCTTTGTTGTTACCCCAAACTCCTCACTGACCTTTACACCATGTATCACTCAATTGCCAAATCTTATCATTTCTATGCCCACAATATATCATGCATCTGTCTTCTTTTCTCCACTTAAACAGCTACCACCCTAATTCAGACTTTCATCTCCTCTTGCCTGGACTTTTGCAAAAGCCTCCTACTTGTTTAAAGTCTCTCCTTTTTTCCATCTAAATATCCACACAGCTTCTGAAATGATTTTCTTAAAGGGAAAGTCTGACTATGTCACTTTCCTCCTCAGTAAATTCGAATGGCTCCTTTGTTTCATGTAAATTTTTTTATTTTAAACTTAAATACAAAATGAAAAGAGGAGGAAAAAAAAAAAACATTGCCAGGTATATGGTAGAACATGAGAAGATTCATTATAATACAATAAATTTCTACTTCAAGAAGATCTATTATTTGGCTGTAATTTTATCTACATGTATGTGTGTGTGTATATACACACACACAGATACACGCATGCTTAATTGTATGTTGTATATACAATATATATCTATAAACATACACATCTATACATACATATAAATATATGTTTGCTTATTTCTTCCTATCTGTTTTTCTGGAGTGGATAGCATCTTCCTTCATAAGTTCAAGTCTTTCCATGTTTTTCTAAATCAACCAGCTCATCATTTCTGACACCAAAGCAATATTCTAACACAGGCATATCCTATCTGAGAGATTATGTATGAAAACTTTTCCCCCAATTTTCTGTATCTTTTCTATTTTGGCTAGATAGGTTTCATTTATATAAAAACATTTTAATTTAGAATAATATAAATTATCCTTTTTATACTTCAACAATGTTTTCTTCTTGTAACATAATCTAAGGTCTGATACTGCTGAATCTACTTCTTTATATCCATTTCTTTTTTCCATGGTTTCTTTGAAGTTCCTGACTTTGTTTTTCTGAATGAACTTTGTTATTATTTTTTCTAACTCAGTAAAAATAACTTTTAGTGCCTTGAGATGGTAGTGAATAAATATGTTAGTTAGGTGAGACTGTTATTTAAAAAAATCATATTGACTTTACCTGTCCATGAACAATAAATATTACTTCAGTTATTTAGCTCTGAACTTATTTGTATAAAAAGTGTTTTATGATTATGTTCATATAGTTCCTGTATCTGTTTCAGCAGATATACACTCAGGTATTTTATATTGTCTAGGTATTTTAAATGATCTAAAATTATATTGAATCATATTGCTGACACATAGGGTAGTTTTCTCTATTTTTACTTTTGATTAAATCTATTTTAACTTTGATTTGGAGGTCATGATTATTCTTCCTGCTTTTTTTTTTTACATACTAAATTCTATTCCTGCCCTTCATTTTACTTTTGTGAGTATCTACCATTTTTATATTTCCCGAATTCAACATATTATTGGCCAATGGCTTCTTATTAGCACTTTGTACCATTTTGCTTGGTACAAAGAAGGTGCTTCATAAATGCTTGCTGATTTGTTGATTAACCAATGTGAGTGTTTCTAATACTCTTGTTTGTCTATGACATTACTCTGATTATTTCAATCCCCAGACTACCATAGGCCTCCTGAATTGAGATCCTTGATTCAGATTTTCATATATATATATATATATATATATATATATATATATATATATATATATATATAATCAAAAGCTCTCTGAAAATCAACCTGTCTTTAAAAAAAAAAAAAAACAACTTTATTGTGTTTTGCTAAGTATTGGAAGTGGAAGTGATCCGAGTCATATCCCTTGAAGGATTTCAGAGATCATTCAGCCTATTTTCATTTTAAAGATGAAGGAGAAGGCCCAGAGAGACACTTGTGCAAAACCATGTGATGAATTAGTAGCTGGAACTAGCATTCAGGCAGGGCTGTGCTGGAAAATGTTTAACACAATGCACATAAGACATACTTTTAAGCTTAATAGGTATTAACGTATCTTCCATCACTTTTAAGTCTAGACAATCAACAGAAGAATAAATCAAGCCTTTGTTTTTAGCTTTTGCTAATTTCAGGATATAAATAATACCTTGAAAATTTAAAGTTTGAAAAATCCAGTGCTAGCTGGATTTGAGCTAGGTTCGAGCTGGCCCCAGTACATCCCAGAATGATTCCGCTCAGAATAGGAAGGATTCATCCAAAGTTATCTGAACTGAGCGAGGAAGACTTACCTGGTCTTCCCTTGAATATATTTAGTGATTGGGAACATTAGATGAAGTCCCACTGCTGCCACATAGTGCTCTGTGGTCCTGGATAAGAAATTTAACCATTCAGTGCTCTGGACATCTCTCTAAGACCAGAAGTTTCAGAGAAGGTGCCCAGTTGCATTGGTAGAAGGACTTTCTTCATCTGGGAGTTCCTTATAGTTTATCCCTTATAGCCCCTCTAATTGTTGTCTTTCTTTATATGGAGATGAAATATGCTTAATTATAACTGTGTACTGGTACTAGTTTTAATCTCCCATTCACATGACAGTCCTCCAGATAATAGTAATAATAATAAATAATTTATAGAACACCTACTATATACTAGGCATTGTGCTAAGCACTTACAGATATTTCATTTGATCTTCACAACAATCCTGGATATAAATGCTATTGATTATCCCCAATTTACAGATGAAAAAACTGAGACAGGCAGAGGTTAAGGGACTTGCCCAGGTTTACAAAGCTAAAAAGCAAAACTGGATTTAAACTCATTCTTTTTCCACCAACTCTTTTATTCTCAGGCTAAAGCTCTCCCATCCTTTCATTCAGTCCTTTTGTGTCTTAAGTTTCCATCCTCAGCATCCTGCTCTTTTCCTCTGGACCCACTTCACTGTAGTACATCAGGAGTTTTTCCTCTGTTCTGTGCTGTCCCTGGACTTGTCCTCTTTGCCTTTGTCTCTACTTTCTGATGCTATTTGTCTTTTTTAGATTTCCAGCTTCTTGTCTCCTTTTTAGAACCAATCGAATCCACAACTTCCAAATGCCCTTCATACATGCAAAGACAAATAACTAACTCTCCTTTTTTACTTTCCTTCTCTCTCTCTATTCTCCCATCCCATTCCTGCTTCTGTGGCTAGCCAAATTCCCTGTGTTACCTGGGAAAGGAGGGAGTGAGGCACCTCATTCTCTGAGATATGTTTTTCATATAAAGGAAAGGTCTAGGGATCTAGAATGTAAATTTAGGCTTTTTTTTCTTGTTTGTTTCTGTACTGACTACAGCAACAGAGTAGAAATTGTCAGGCAGCCTTCTAACTTTCTAGGCAGATAAGTCATTTCCCAGTCAAAGTCCACTTTCCTCACTAAAAATGTGGTATCACCCCACCCTCAACTTGATCTCCCTTCCTCTCTCCTTCTATAAATACTTGGCTAATCTGCAAACCCCAGATATTCTCCCTGAGCAGCATCTATCAAACCTGTTTTGTTCATTCAGAGACAAAATTAATTCAGTTTAATTTCATTTTTTCCCTTGCTTGCCCTGTTTTCCTCTGTCTTCTCCCCTATCCCCCCCCCTCTTGTTTTTATTAGAGTAGAAAAGGGATCTTTGAGATCTTCTAGTCCAGAAGTGCCAAACTCAGCCTCTGGAGTGTTGCCTAAAGGAGATTAAAAGGTTATTGGGAAATGTTTAACAAAAATAAATAAAAATACAACATAGCATAGATAATGTTAATTTGTAGTTTTCTAAGTCAATATGAAATGAACATCATTGGCCTCTAGTAGTAGCCCTTGTCTTTTTACATATAAGAAAACATGTTTTAAAAAAATAAAGCCCAAGAGGAACTTTCCCAAGAGAGGAAGTGACTTTCTTAAGATTATATAGTTAGTTAAATGCAGAACCAGACCCCTTCTTCTACCCTAGGTTGCCTTCACTTCCTCTATAGGACTTGGTGGTACTCCTCTGATTCTGTGTCCTCAGGGGACCATGCTGTCTTGGGCAAAAAAAAAAAAAAAATCATTCCAAGTTTGCATGTCCTTTAACTCTCCTTTGATCTGAAGCAAATCATTTAAGCTCTTTGGAATACCTTTCTCTGAAGAGAAGGTGGCAAATATTTGTTCTCTGTCAAACCTAATGATTGTGGAAATCACAAGAGTCATTTTTTAGGGTCTTGTATTTTGAGGTATGATCATGGTGCATCATTAACTTCTGATATTTGGGTTTTTAGGGCATCAGAATGTCAGGGCTTGGGAGATTGTCTAATTCAAATCAAATTAACAGTGTGGGAAACTGAGGCCCGGGGAAGGAAAGCCACTCGGTGAAGGTCACACAGCGAGTTAGCCAAGGTGCTGAAACTAGAATTCAGGTTTCCTAGTAACTAGCTCAGTTCTGAATCTCCCCTCTTCCTTCCCATTCTGTTAATTTAACACTGTCTCAGCAGTGGTGCTGTGATGACAGTGGAAAATTACCTGGATTTGCAACAGGGGAATTAGAGTAATCAGGAAGGTTTTGCATCTGGGAAATATCACAGGATCTTCAGATCTTTGTGTCTGGGGAAAGCGAAATGCATTTAGCAAGAGATTTCATCTCTCAGTTGCTCTTTCCTCACTGGTCAGATGAAAGGGTTGGACTATATTAAAGACTCTTACTATGGGTTCTGGGAACCCTGAGGGGTATGTGGATAGAGTTCATGATCTCATGTAGGGAATATATTAGTTTTTATTTAGAAATTTAGCATTTACTTTTTGGTACATTTAAAAATTCATTTTAAACTTAAGTGCAAAAAGAAAAAAAAAGACCATTTTAATGTATACAACAGATTATGAGAGGATTCAACATAAAATAATAAATTTCCATTTCAAGAAAGTCTAATAAATACTGTATATTATTTTCAAAGCTTCCCAGCCTTTGTTCTCTGCTGTCAGTTTTTACTTTATCCCCTCCAACTACAATTGGCTACAATTGCATCTAGCCCTCAGCTCCAAGGCTACAATTAAATGTAAATGGATATATGTCAATCTCTCTGTATACACACATATTCATAGAGATCTATAAACCCACGTGGATATACACACACACAATGAGACTGTACTGTGCACATTTCCACTTGTCTCTTTCTCTGAAGGTGGATAGCATTTTCCTTCCTAAGTCCAAGTCTTTCCATGTTTTTTCTAAATTAACCAGTCCATCATTTCTTAGATCACAGCAGTATTCCAACACAATCACATTATCTCTAAGAGACTGTTCATGAAAGTTTTCTCCAGTATTTCTTTTAGTTATAAATGTGAGCAACCAGCATATTCAGAGAAGGGGCCTTTAGACCCTCAGTCTTCCAAAGAGATCAAGGACTGTTGGACCAGACAGTCTCTAAGGTTTCTTTCAGATTAGAATTTTGATTGATGACATCTTTGGGTTTTCAGTTTAAGAAACATTTATATTTATCACTGCATACTTACTGTATACAATGTTTTGTGCCGGGAGGGAGTGGGGATGGGATACATAGCTAAATAAGTCTAGTTTGTGCCCCACAGGAAGAGGAGTGTCACAGTTCAGGGAGCTGCTTTAGAAGATTTTCCAGAAGAAGCAAAACCAGCCAGTGATGCTAAAAGCAAAAGATTTCCTATGTTTCTTATGGGTGATTTGACCTTCCACAAGGGAAGGGCCTTACTTTAAGGCACTGGTAAAAGTTGGAGGGGCAGGAATGAGGGAACATGGACACTGCTGAATATCTAGAAGGCTGGATTCTTTCTTGAGGGGAACTTGGGGCTTAGGTGAGATGATCTTGAGATCATGGCAGAAGATAGGAAGGGAGTGGATCAGTCAATTAACAAAGTACTTATTCAGTGCCTGTTATATGCCAGGACCTAGGTTAGTCGTAGAGATTTTATATATAAAGACAAAATGAAACAGTTGCAGCTCTCAAGGATCTTACACACTATTAAGGGAGGCAAAAAGCCTTATATTAAAGTCTATGCAAATTATATCTGAATATGGAATCCAGTCAGTGGTGCCATCTGAATCTGACGTCTAACTTGTGTCAGTTTGCTGTGAGCACACCTGGGTCAGTCCCATGAAACAGGATCCCTCTCTCAGAAAGCAGAGCACCAAAAGGCAGGGGTAAAAAAGTCTTATTCTGCTCCATCTGGTACTCACCCCATCATCATCTCATTTCATTGTCAAGGCAACCGTAGAGGAAGTATGGTATGAAGGGAAAGAGCCCTGGCTCTGGATTCAGAGGACTTGATTCAAATCCTCCCTCTGACATTTACTTGTGTGACCTTGAATATGTCACTTCACACTATGGATCTCAAGTTCCTCATCTAAAGTGAAGGAATTGGAGTATTTGGGCTCCCTTCCACTTCCAGAGCCGTGATCCTGGGATCTGATTGGTTTTCTGCTTCTCTGTCATAGGCAGGTTAGGAAGATATGGAGCAGTTCTAGAAAAGGGACAGGACAATAAGAATAGCAAAAAACAATAAAAGTACATCTAACTAGCATTCATATGCATTTTAAGGTTTGCAAAGTGCTTTACATATATTATCTCCTTTGACCCTTTCAACAACCCTATCAAGAAGATGCTGTTCTTTTCCCTACTTTACAAATGGGAAAACTAAGGTTGAGAGAGGTTACATGCTTTACCCAGATTCACACACATCATAAATGTCCTAGCAAGAATTTGAACTTAGTTCTTCCTGCCTCTCTGGTCTGGTTTTTGTGACATCACCTTGCTACCTGGAAAGGGAGAGATTTTCAAATAGGGCAACAGGCAGCTTATGATGAGAAGGCCAGAAAACCCAGAGTTTTTTTTTTTGAATAACCACAGGGGGAATAAGCTGATCAATGGAACACAAATTAGAGTATGATTAAGCACATAATAAAAGCTGACATTTAGAAGGGCACCTGTGTAAGTTAGCATCTGAGTGCATGCATATGTACACACACTGATGACAGACACCTCAGTGTAGTGAATGGAGCTAGCTTCAGAGCCCGGATGGCCTGGGTTCAAGTCCCACTTCTGCAAGATACCCTTACAAGGCTTGAGGAAACTAAAACTATACACTCTGGAGAAGATGCCTGTCTGTACCAGTACAGGGAGTTTTCATACCTGGGAGTTCCCTATGCCAATAAAATCACAGGTCCAGTTACTGTTCAGTTGTGTCCGACTCTTTGTGATCCCTTTTGAGGTTTTCTTAGCAAAGATACTGGGGTTTGCCATTCTTTCTCCAGATTATTTAATAGATGAGGCAAACAGAGTAAAAGCACATGTGTAGGGTTACATTGCTAATAAATGTCTGAGGCCAGATTTGAACTCAGGAGGATGAGGCTTCCTGGCTCTGGATCTGGCACTCTCTCTACTGCATCACTTAGTTTCCCAGTCCATTTTCTAGCCAAGTCAATATATAAACATATAAACTTCTTATGTGTATATTTAGATGTTGTTCTCCCTAATAAAATGTATGCTTCTTATTAACGGTGGAGACTATTTGGGGTTTATCTTTTTTATTGTAGCATAGCACCCTTGCTTATGTGAAAATGAAGAAATTCAGGCAGAGATGACTTGTAGTCAGCCTAATATGTGTGTCTAAAACAGAGGTGAGGAATGTCCAGCCTGCAAGATCATTTGCTAAGCAATGATGAGCTGAGGGCTAGATGCAACAATCTCCCACTGCTTGAGTTCTATAAGTTGATAATCTTGTGTGGCCTGCAAATGTTATGAACATCCAAATGGCTCTTGGCAGAAAAATGGTTCCCCACCCCTGGTCTAACACTTCAGGTGGATGGAGAGGTGTCCAGGCTAAAGATATAAATTGGGGAGACATGTAGGTATTTAAAATGTGGAAATAACCTAACTTAAGGGAGAAGGGGGTTGGCCAGCCAATTCCAGGGAGCCACCATTTTCCTTTTGCAGGAAAAAATGTCAAACAATATCTCTGGCTTTCTTCCATCCATTTCTACTCCCAGAGTTTGTATTTCTGCTGTTTGGGACCACCTAATAAAGGATTAGATAAAATGCAAGGGGATTTGGTTCAAATATCACCATGGGAGAAGTGTAACCAAGCCACATGTGTCATAGTAATCTATTCCCAGGATTGATTTCTGGGCTTCAGAGCTCCAGTTGTTCTGGGGGAGCAAGCTTCCAGCCTAGGTCCCCCTGCTGGACTTACATAAGATTGGAGAGGGTCAAAAGCTTGCTTGGATCTCCTTGCGAATTACCAGTGGCACCCTTCATTTAATGAAGACCAATTTCTTGTTCTCTTTTTTATTAGTCGAGATGCCTCGACAGTTCCCCAAGCTGAACATTTCGGAGGTGGATGAGCAGGTCCGATTGCTGGCCGAAAAGGTGTTTGCCAAGGTGCTCCGAGAGGAAGACAGCAAAGATGCCTTATCACTGTTTACCGTGCCCGAGGACTGCCCCATTGGGCAGAAGGAAGCCAAAGAGAGAGAGCTGGAGAAGGAGCTGGCTGAGCAGAAGTCCGTGGAGACGGCCAAAAGGTAGGTCTGATGGCCAAAAGGGACCTCTGATTGGCAGAGGTTTCTCTGTCAATGAATACAGGCAATCTATTCAGTCTTTTTATTCTTCTCCCTCACTGCTATTGGATCCTTTAGAAACTGACCCTAGATTTAAGGCTTTGGATTTATTTCAAAATGAGCAATCTTAAATCAAGTTAAAATGATCCAAAATCTTAGTTCTACTTGCTGCTTTACTAGCTGAATGGAGATAATGAACTAGGAATCAGAGAAGTGAATCCCATTTGGCTGTGCCCTTAGTTGGGTGACTGTGGACAGGTCACTGTCCCTCTGAATCGGTTTTCTCATCATGATTCAGTGTAGGATCATGAATTTAAGCTGGAGGAGAATGTAGAGGTTATCTACCCCAGGGCTTCTTAAACTTTTTCATTCATGACCCTTTTTGTCTAAGAAGTTTTTATGTGATCTTGGGTATATAGATATATAAAACCTCCCCATATTCAGTTATGAGACCCTATATGGGGTCATGAACCACAGTTTAAGAACCTGGGGTCTGTATCAACTTTGACATTCTATCTTTCAGTGTATCCTCCAGCATAAAGTATTTTTAAAATGCTTACTATGTGCTAGGCACTGGGGCTTCCAAGAGAAAAAGGAAACAATATCTGCCCCTAAGGAACTTAGATTTTTTTTACAGTATTTTTTTTCCAAATACATGTAAAGATAGTTTTCACCTTTTCACCTTTGCAAAGCCTTGTGTTCCAAATTTTCCTCCCTCCCTTCCCTGACCCCCTCTCCTGGACAGTAAGCAATCTCATATAGGTTAAACATGTGCAATTCTTCTAAACATATTTCTGTATTTGCCATGCTGCATGAGAAAAATCAGATTAGAAGGAAAAATAAGTAAACAAAACACCAAAAAAAGGTGAAAATACTGTGCTTTGAGCCATACTCTGTTCCATATCCCTCTCTGTGGATGTACATGGCTCTCTCTATCACAAGTCTATTGGAATTGTCTTAAATCAACTCATTGTTGAAAAGAGCCAAATTCATCAGAGCTGATCATCACATAATCTTCTTGTTGCCATGTACAGTGAGCTCCTGGTTCTGCTCATTTCACTCAGCATCAGTTCCCATAAGTCTCTCCAGGCCTCTCTGAAATCATCCTGCTGATCATTTCTTATAGAAAAATAATATTCCATAACAGGCACATACCATATAACATTCATAATATCATTCATATTCAGTCATTCCCCAGCTGATGGGCATCCACTCAGTTTCTAATTGTTTGCCATCACAAAAAGGGCTGTCACAAATATTTTTGCACATGTGGGTCCCTTTCCCTCCTTTGATCTCTTTGGACATAGACCCAGTAAAACCACCCTGAAAAGTGGTTCTCTCCCTTTCTTTCTGTAATAATAAGCCCTTTCTGTTACTAGCATTCCTTGACAGCTTCACTCCACTGGTTATGCCTTTCTGTCCCTCAGATCAGAGGATTCCCCAAGAGTATTTGAACCAGCTGACTGGTCTCAGCTAATTGACAGAAGTTAGTTAAAATATTGGGTCTGAACCTAGGAAGATCTGAGTTCAAGTCCAGCCTCAGGAGTTTGCTAGCTGTGTGACCCTGGCTGAGCCTCTGGGCAACCTCTGTGCTTTAGTTTACTTATATGTAAAATGGGGATCAAGGTAGCACCTACTTTTTATGATTGTGGCAAGGAGCAAATGAGATAAGAATTAGAAGGCACTTAACACAGTGCTTAGTACATAGTAAGCATTATATAACTATTAGCTATCATGATTGTTGTTGTTACCCCATCTTGGACTCAGGTTCAGAATTTTTAGTTTTACCTGGGGTTCCAAACTTAAGTCATTGATGGAATATTTTCAGTGTGCTTTTAAGGACTACAGGAAAATACAATTCACTTCTGGCTTTACTGGGGCCTGTTGAAGAGAAAGTAGCCAGAGAGGTTTGGTGCATCTTAGCAAAAAGAAAAAGAAGTTGAACATTGAGGGGGCTAATAAGAGAGAAAGAGACCTGACTTTTTACTGGGACCTCAGGACCTGTACTTTGAGGCTGTTGTGGTTTGTTATCATTATTGTTTGGCCTTTTTTGAAGAGGAACATGATATCAGGGAGGTGATGCTATGACATGCAAGTGAACTAGATTTAAGTGAGGGAAGATTGTGCCAGGTCACCTGCCTCACTTTTTCCTCCAGAATCATCTGGGTCTAGTGGCCAGATATAGATCAGGATGCCTGGAGATGGCTTTAGAGAAATGGGAGATCTTGGCCTTTTTAAGGTAAGGTCTCCCACAGGTCTCAGTAACACTCAGGTATATGGTGGACAGTGACTAGGTGCTGAATCTGTGTTCTTGACTTCATAGGGTCCTAGATCAGGAGCTAGAAGGGACCTCAGAGGTTTTCTACTCCAACCTCCATTCCACCTTCCTCCCTCATCCTTTCACACCCCCCCCCATTTAATAAATAAGCTTGCTTTGTCCAGGGCACTGAGAGAGTTATAGATAAATAAAATATGGGGCCCTCCACTTGTGCAGCATAACGGACATCCTTGTTCCTCAAGTGGGGAGTCAAAGCTCCAGCAAACCTACCCTGATTTTATCATTGACCATCACTAGATCCTTGAAAAAATAACTTAATCCCTTAAATTTCAGTTTCCTCAATTGGGAAATAATTAGATAGAGGGCCTCTGAGGTCTCATCTATCCACAAAAACTGAGCAATTTAAGGTACTTACTTAAGGGTATGGATAGTAAATGTCAGAGGGAAGATTTGAATCCAGGACTTCTGACTTTTCTTTTTGGCTATTTATTTATTTTTAAATTTCTACTTTTATTTTACTTAATAGTATTTTTTAAAGTTATACTGGAATGTTTTCAAAATTCATTTTTGTAAAATTTTAAATTCCAGATTTCCCTTCTCCCTCCCTTTTCCCCAAGATAGCAAATAATCCCATACAGGTTATACATGCATAATTATGTTAAACATATTTCCATATTTGCCTTCAGACTTTTCATTGTGCCATGCAGCCTCTAAGTTTGCTCTAATGATTTTTATTTATTATTATTTTCAAAAAACTAGGATAAAATTGCACTTTTTGTCTTGTGCATTTTTCATTCATGATTTTTAAAAAAATATATAGAAAAATAGTCTTTTAAAAAGTTTATTATATTTCAAATAGAGCTAATTAACTATGCTTTTAAGCCCAAATCACTTTGGCTTTCACTGAATGACCAATAAATAACCCCTAGTCCAAGATTCTAAGCCTTTTTGTTTAAATTTTAGTGGCTTAAAATGAATGGAAATAATAATTGTTTTGGTTCTGGCCAGAAAACCCCCCAAATCTTCCCCTTCAGGAAGGATAATTTTATGATGGTAAACTAGGCCATGTTTTGTCTCAGTTCTTGCCTAGTCTTTGGTGACCTGGGAAACACCTTAATTTAGATAGATCTACTGCATCCCAGGCCATCTAGTCTTTTGTTGTAGCACTGGACTGCCTTGAATCTGGAGGAGAGAGTGTGGTTTGATGACCTTGCACAGCCTTGCCTCACTTAAATATTAGTCACATGCAAGTCATTATCCTTGTGATGTCATTGGGCTTCTTCCTGAAGGAAGGTAGGGAGAAGAACTAAACCTATCAAATAACATGATGTGTACAAATTAGGTTGTTGCTCTGTCATTTCAGATTCTTGGTGGGTTTCTTGGCAAAGATACTAGTGACTTTACCATTTCCATCTCCAGCTAATTTTACATGTGAGAAAACTGAGGCAAACAAGGTGAAGTGATTTGACCAAGGTCACATAGCTAGCATGCATCTAAGGCCAGATCTTTCTGATTCTAGCTGCCCTTGCAATGCTGTAACTTCAGGTAAACATTAATGCCAGTCAGCTTAAGGAGTAGTCACAGTTTCTTTTTCTAAGGAATAAATGAAGCTTTACAATGTTTTTCTTTTCCTTTCTTTCTTTTCTCTGTTTTATTATTGTCACTCAGGATAAAGCACACAGATCATGCAGATGAAAAAGATAAGGTCAGAAAGTTAAGAAACTGTAGAGGCCATTGAATTCAACTTCTACATTTTACAGATGAGGAAACTGAGATCCAGAGATAACTTGCCCAGGCTCACACAGACAGTATCTGAGACAGTATTTGAACACCCCAACCCCATTGAACTCCTCTTTGCAACAAAGAAAATTTAAACAAAACCATCAATGAAACACCTGACAGAATATGAAGCAGCCTGTCTTCATGGCGCCCCTCCCCAACATGTCTCTGTTGTAAACCAGTGTATACAGTTATTATATATTATATTAAAAATAATATAATAGTTATATATTAGTTGTTATAAATTACATGATATATATAATAGTTATATATTAATTATTTAGATTCTTACAAAATTGTTCTGCGTATATGAGTGTATACATTTCCCAGAGTATAGTTACTCTTGATAGTTATTCAGATTCTTACATATATGCTCGGGGGATATGAGTGTATACATTTCCCGGACTACAGTTACTCTTAATATTTACTCAGATTCTCACAAAACTACTCTGTATATAGGAGCATACACATTTATTGGCCTATAATTATTCTTAGTTGTTGCTCAGATTCTGCTCTTATGATGCAAAAGGGAAACCTTCTCGGTCAGATGTCCAAAAGCCAACATTTTATTCTAGGACATTCTTTCCCTAACTTTTATTCTGTTTCTGGCATCTTTTTCACATTCCAGATCAAAAATAACAAAATGTGAATTGTAGAGGGGCAAATATACTTGAAAGAGTAATCTTACAACAAGGTGTTAACTCAGTGGAATTGAGATAATGATTCTCTAGTTTATATGTACTTAGTACTTAGTATAGTTCTACAAGATTGACACCTATTCTGCAAGATTCAAACCTATGATGATGTACTTATAACACAGTATCTAAGAACTAAGAGATTTGGGAGGGAAGACAGACTTTGAGATAGTCAGAGGACTGGAGGCTGTCGAAGACTGACATAGATCAAGAACAGACTTGAAGAGAAACTCCAGGACAGACTGGAAGATAAAGGCCCTTTGCTTCTCCACTAAAACCATGGCCTATCTGAAGGTCCCCCAGAAAGCTAATCTGGTCCTGGGTGAAGGAGACAGACTGGGAAAGAGGTAATGAAGACTTTGAACTTTATTTCTGATTATTCTTGTGATGATTATTCTGCTGAAACCCAGGCCCATTTGGAGGATCTCCAGAGTGCTTGCCAGAATATCACAGTGGGCCTCCTAGAATCCAAATATCCTGAGTCTGGGGCTTTGTTTTTCAAGCCCCATCACAGGATGTTTCACATGGGGAAGTGAGAGGTTAGGGGGAAAAATCTCTCTGCTAATTCTTAGGTCCTTGGTGTTTAGAATCAGAGGATGTCAGTATTGGATGGGACTTCAGAATCATCTAGTCCAATATTCTTATTTTGCAGAAAAGGAAACTGAGGTCCAAAGAGGAATTCATAAATTTGAAGGATCAAAGATTTATAAATCTTAAAAATATAATAAACATTTATAAATCTTGAAGGGATTTCAGAGATCTTCTAGTGCAAATCTCTCATTTTACAGATGAAGCATTTGAAATTAGAGAAGTTGAATGATTGTTTAGGGTCACATAGGAAACTAAGTCAGATGTGGGACTTGAACTTGGGTGTTTAAGTTCCAATTCACTCTAAGGTCACCCAGCAGATTTGTGGTAGTTATGATTGGGTTTAGAACCCAGACCGTTTAGTTTCTGGTACTGGGCTCTTCTACTAGATCACAGCTGCCTCTCAAACTATGATTTGTTGTCACCAACCTTGATGGAGGTATGTTTATCCATTGGGATTTAGAGTTTGGAATCAAGTTGGAAGTGCTTCTAGTCTGCACCTGGCCAAAGGTTATTGTGTGTCTGTATTCTGTGTATTATCAGATCAGGTAGAGGAGGATGTGGTCCAGTCCTCTACACTGGAGTCAATCAGTGGAATAACAAGCATTTATTAAGAGCTTATTTATATCAGCCATGGTGCTAAGAGCTGGTGAAACAAATAAGGGAAGTTGTTCTCTACTAATAAGGAGCTTATATTCTAATGGATCAACTGGCAAATAACTATAAGATAAAAGATGTATACCGAATAGATAAGATGGAAACTTAGGTTTCCCCAGTGCCAATATCCTGCCTCTACAAAAGGACCTTTTACCTTGCATCTGGCTATTGTATCCTGACTCTTTCTCTCTAGAACAAAAGGCCTTTTTCTATTTATATCTTATCTGAGATATATGTAATCAAAGGGATTTTCCCCATGATTTGTTCAAACATATCTGAGATTGCCCAATTTCTCTGTTTTACCCAATTCTCCTGCTCTTTTTTACTCCCCTTCTCTAGTTAATCCCTCCCATAAGGAGGAGACATGCAAGGTGTGTCACCCTTTACCCCAAGTAAATACCCCAATAAATGTCCTTGTGGTTTAAATCTGAATTCTTTCAGAGGTGACACCAGAACCCGATAAGCCAATATTTTTGGTGTACTCCACAGATGAAGGGAAGGCACCAGCCAGGACCTACTGGGTATATGTTGGGTGGATTGTGGAGTTGGGTGTATGTGAGGGTGATGAGGGTACAGGAGGACCTCAAAATACATTTGGTCCAGGACTCTCTCCATATGGGCCACCACATGTTGGGGCATGGGGACGAACCCCAAAATATATTGGGGTTTTGAGCCATTGTGGTAAGGTGTCTCAAAAGAATTTGTAGGCTTAGACCATCTCCAGATCAAGAAGGGAAGATTAAATGATGCCATTGACTGGCAAGCTAAGTTCCAAAAGATAAGTTGGTCATTTATAAGGGGGAAGGTGGCAGACAGGGTTCCCTAGTGGAACTTAACTGTTACAAGGGAGAAGATGCTCCAAAATAGGCTAACACAGCCTTCTCATTGTGATCATTTTGCCAATGCAAAGAATTGGACAAGGAATTCAACATGGGCAACTCTGGCCCGGGTAAAGACAACAATGGGTCCCACTTAAAGACAAGATAATCCTATCAATGCTCTTCTCTGCTTGCCTCAGGGAGTAGCTGTGGAAATCCAACCAGGGCCCTCTGGAACATAGGTCCACTTAAATTCCATGTAATTCAACAAAAGCCTTCATTTGTCCATGGCCCTCCCTGTGGCCCACCCAGCTACTAAGGACCTGGTCTTTTGCAGGGGTCTTATTCACCCCATTTGGGGTGTTATTTGGAAAGTAGAAGAGGATCTGAGTTCATATCACACTGCTAATGCTTACTATAGGCATAGTGGTGCACAATGAATACAGCACCAGACCTGGAGTCAGGAAGATCTGAATACAAGTCTATCCTCAGACACTTTCAACACTTAGAAGCTGTGTGATCCTGGGCAAATCATTTAATCTGGTTTGCCTCAGTTTCCTCATCTTTAAAATGAAGTAGGGAAGGAAACAGCTAACCACTTAAGTAAATGACTAAATGACAAGATATTTTTTTCTTAAGTCCAGTGGGAAGCCCCAAGTCGTAATAACTGTTGTGAAATAACTGATTCATTAAATTAGGGCCAAACAGGAGGCTCTGAATGAGATCACAGAGCATTCTCAAGAGGTTTTTTTTTGTTTTTTGTTTTGTTTTTTTTTTGGTGGGGGACTAGTGAGTGGGGTGAAAGGGAATGGGTGAAGGTCATTCCCTTCAGTTTTCTTGGCTGTCATCTTCTGGGATTTTGGGGTGAATATTGGTCTTATGAGGCCCAAGTTCATCATCCTTGCCCTTGGATTATTCTTGAATTATCAGAGTGGGACTTAGACTCTAGCAATGATGAAGTATTGGTCAGGAGAGGAGATTCAGGATGGTAGATCTGGTGCAGACTTCATAGATCCTTGGGAGGAGAATGCTAACCAATGGGTTGATCAGTTTCCAGGCTTGAGGGGAAGCTCTTACTGGCCTGGTTCAGGACTTGAGGGCAACAAACTAGAAAAACCCTGACAGTGACTCACTCACTCTTCATTCTGACTCAGATGCACAGAACTTGTGGAGGCAAGGTGTTTCCACTTGGCAGCTTATCTGCTCTGGGAAATGGCCAACAAACAACAAATACTGAAGCCAGAAAGTCTCTGATGAGTCCAAAGTGACTGCCTCCAATTATAGACATGAAACTCCTGTACTTAGAGGAGCAATGTTCAGGTTTCCTTTCAGCCCTTTTACTCTTGCTTTTCACACAGTTCTAACTAGTTTAAACTGTTTCATCCAATGTCAGAATCTGTTATGGACCAGAATTCTGAACTTGAAACAAAGGATTTTTACAAGATACTAAGTCAGTGGAATTGAGAGGGACAACAGTTATCTAATTTAGCATGGTTCAGTATGATTGATCTGATCCTACAAGGAGATGTTCTGGGCCAGAACTTGAAACAAGGTACTGAGTGGAATTGAGGAGACAATGGTTAAATCTAGTTTAGCATCGATTTAATCCTACAACAAATAATGGTTTCCTAGTAATATAATGATTGGTGTGTACTCAGTGTGGGGCATATAAACTAGAAGCTCTCAGGGCCAGAAAGGACAAGTACACTAGAAGCTCTTGAAGGTGAAGACAGATTCATTCCATCGTCCACCTTCGTTGTGTCTGGAGGCTGAAGCCCTTGAAAGTCAGGGAGATTCAGAAGCCAGAGAAGGCAGGCGGGAGCTCAAGCTCTCAGTACCAAGGAGAGAGATAGGCCTCTAAGAAAGCTAACCGGGCCCCAGAAAAGGAGACAAGATGATTCATGTGGTGATTACTCAACTGAAACGAAGACTGCTCCCAGAGAACCCCAAGAAAACCTCAACAGAGAACATCACATTTAAAAGAGAATATTATAAGAATAAACTATTTTCTCGTTGAAGTATATAATGATCTCCTGGTCCTGCTCATTTCACTCAGCATCAGTTCATGTAAGTCTCTCCAGGCCTTTCTGAAATCATCCTGTTGGTCATTTCTTACAGAACAATAATATTCCATAATATTCATATACCACAATTTATTCAGCCATTCTCCAACTGATGGACATCCATTCAGTTTCCAGTTTTTAGCCACTACAAAAAGGGCTGCCACAAACATTCGTGCACATACAGGTCCCTTTCCCTTCTTTATAATCTCTTTGGGATATAATCCCAGTAGTAACACTGCTGGATTAAAGGGTATGCACAGTTTGATAACTTTTGAGCATAGTTCCAAACTACTTCCAAAATGGTTGGATTGTTCACAACTCCACCAACAATGCATCAATGTCCCAGTTTTCCCGCATCCCCTCCAACAATCATCATTAATTTTTCCTGTCATCTTAGCCAATCTGACAGGTGTGTAGTGGTATCTTAGAGTTGTCTTAATTTGCATTTCTCTGATTAATAATGACTTGGAGCATCTTTTCATATGACTAGAAATAGTTTCAATTTCTTCATCTGAGAATTGTCTGTTCATATCCTTTGACCATTTTTCAATTGGAGAATGGCTTGATTTTTTTATAAATTAGAGTTAATTCTCTATATATTTTGGAAATGAGGCCTTTATCAGAACCTTTGACTGTAAAAATATTTTCCCAGTTTATTGCTTCCCTTCTAATCTTGTCTGCACAATACTATATGATGACCAGTTCTGATGGACCAGGCCATCCTCAGCAACGAGATCAACCAAATCATTTCCAATGGAGCAGTAATGAACTGAACCAGCTATGCCCAGAAAAAGAACTCTGGGAGATGACTAAAAACCATTACATTGAATTTCCAATCCCTATATTTATGCACACCTGCATTTTTAATTTCCTTCACAAGCTAATTGTACAATATTTCAGAGTCTGATTCTTTTTGTACAGCAAAATAACGTTTTGGTCATGTATACTTATTGTGCATCTAATTTATATTTTAATATATTTAACATCTACTGGTCATCCTGCCATCTAGGGAGGGTGGGGGTAAGAGGTAAAAATTGGAACAAGAGGTTTGGCAATTGTTAATGCTGTAAAGTTACCCATGCATATATCCTGTAAATAAAAGGCTATTAAATAAAAACCAAAAAAAAAAAATGAATCTCAACATGAAAAAAAAAAAAGAAAAATATTTGCCAATCAATTGGTCAATAAAAATGTTTTAAGAGAAAAAAAAAAGAATAAACTATTTTCTCAATGTTCCTGATATCTGAGGTCTTAGTATACTGAAAAAATTGTTTTTACAAAGACAAAACCATCTCATCTGGTGGCCAACTTTTTTCTTCTATTAAGTATCAGCAAGGAGCATCTAGGTAGCACAGAGGAGAAAGTTCCAGGTCTAGAATCAGGAAAACGAGTTCAAATCCAGCTTCAGACACTTACTAGCTGTGTGATCCTGGGCAAGTCACTTCACCCTGTTTGCCTCAGTTTCCTCATCTGTAAAGTGCCTGGAGAAGGAAATGACAAAACACACCAGTATTTCTGTCAAGAAAACCCCCAAAGGGGATCAAGAAGAGTCAAACAGGACTGAATAACAACAAGATATCATTTGAGGGTTTCATGTAATTAACATGCAACTTGATTATTTTCTGAACACTCCGTTCTCCTGCTTTCTAAATTAAGATCAGGGCACAGGGCACTTTGAATATATGATACCCCAGATAATGATAGAAAGTTATAGTAATTTATGGCTTTCCAAAAGCCTTTGCATATGCTTTTGTTTTATCCTCACTACAACCTTGTGAAGTAGATGCTATTATTATCCCTATTATATTCAGGAAAAAAGGATAAGACAATAATAATAAAAATAATAATGATATTGATGTATCACTTGAAGGTTTGCAAAGCACCATAATAATCATAAACATTTATATAGTGTGCCAGGCTCTGTCGTAAATGTTTTACAATTATTATCTCATTTGATCCTCACAACAGCCCTGGGAGGTAGATGCTATTATTAATCCTCATTTTATAAATGAGGAAATTAAAGCAGAGGTTAAGTGACTTACCCAAGATTATGCAGCTATTATAGCTCAGAGGTAGAATTTGAATTTAGGTTATTAACTCTCTCATTTTATAGATGAGTACATTTAAAGCCTACAGAGATAAATGGGTTATTTAAGGTCACTTCAGTTATAGTACTTTTGGGGAATTAAAACTCAAGTTCTTTGAGTCTAAAACTTGTAATCCTTCCAGAGCATCTCATCTGTAGGTCATGATCAATTAAGGGAGCTGAGGAAGGAAAGGTGGGCAAGAGGAAGAAACGGGGAGAAGAGCATTAATAATAGTAATAGTAATAATAATAATGTCACTTATATAGTGCTGTAGGATTGCGAAGTGTATTTTTTTAATTAAAGCTTTTTATTTTCAAAACATATGCATGAATAATTTTTCAACATTGACCTTTGCAAAACCTTGTGTTCCAAATTTCCCCTTTTTCTCTCTACCTCCTCTCCTAGATGACAAGTGATCCAATATATGTTAAACATGTTAAAAATGTTAAATGCAACATATGTGTACATATTTATACAATTATCTTGCTGCACAAGAAAAATCAGATTAAAAAGGAACCAAATGAGAAAGAAAACAAAAGCAAGCAATCAGCAACAAAAAAAGTGAAAATGCTATGTTGTGATCCATCTCTCTCTGGGTATAGATGGCTCTCTTCATCACCAGATCATTGGAACTGACCTGAATCATCTCATTGTTGAAAAGAGCCACATCCATCAGAATTGATCAGTATATATATATAATTTTGTTGTTGCCATGTACAATGATCTCCTGGTTCTGCCCATTTCACTTAGCATCAGCTCACATAAGTCTCTCCAGGCCTTTTGAAATCATCCTGCTGATTGTTTCTTATAGAATAGTAATATTCTATAACATTGATATACCATAACTTATCTAGCCATTCCCCAACTAATGGGCATCCACTCAGTTTCCAGTTTCTAGCCACTACAAAGAAGACTGCCACAAATATTTTTGCACATGTGGGTCCCTTTCCATGTTTTATGATCTCTTTGGCATATAACCCAGGAGAAACACTGCTGGATTAAAGGGTATGCACAGTTTGATAGCTCTTTGAGCATAGTTCCAAATTGCTCTCCAGAATGGTTGGATCAGTTCAAACTCCACCAACAATGTATCATTATTCTGGTTTTCCCACATCCCTTTCAACATTCATCATTATCTTTTCTTGTCATCTCAGCCAAACCGAGAGGTGTGTGGTGGTACCTCACAGTTGTCTGAATTTGCATTTTTCTGATCAATAGTGATTTACAGAACCTTTTCATATATGGCTAGAAATGGTTTCATTTTCTTCATCTGAAAATTGTCTGTTCATATTCTTTAACCAGGACAATGGTTTGAACTTTTATAAATTTGAGTCAATTTTCTATATATTTTAGAAATGAGACCTTTATCAGAACCTTTGAATGTAAAATTTTTGCCCAGTTTATTGTTTCCTTTCTAATCTTGTCTGCATTGATTGTTTGTACAAAACCTTTTTAACTTAATATAATCAAAATTATCTATTTTGTGTTCAATGATGAACTCCAGTTTTTCTTTAGCCACAAATTTATTCCTTCTCCACAGATCTGAGAGGTAAGCTATCCTTTGTTCTTCTAATTTGCTTATAATATTGTTTTGTCTAAATCATGAACCCATTTCAACTTTGTCTTGGTATACGGTGTTGGGTGTGGATCAGTGCTTAGTTTCTGCCATACTAATTTCCAATTTTCCCAACAGTTTTTTGTCAAATAGCGAGTTCTTATCCCAAAAGCTGAGGTCTTTGGATTTGCCAAACACGAGATTACTATAGTCATTGACTATTTTATCCTGTGAACCTAATCTATTCCTCTGACCCACTACTCTACTTCTTAGCCAGTATCAAATGGTTTTAATGACCACTGCTTTATAATATATTTTAGATCTGGTACAGCTAGGCCACCTTCATTTGCTTTTTTTTTTTTTAATTACCTTGAGATTCTTGATCTTTTGTTCTTCCAGATGAACTTTATTATTATTTTTTCTAGTTTTGTAAAATAATTTCTTGGGAGTTTGATTGATATAGCACTGAATAAGTAGATTAATTTAGGTAATATTGTCATTTTATTATATTCTTTCAGCCTACCTATGAACACTTGATTATTTTTCCAATTGATTAGATCTGACTTTATTTGTGTGGAAAGCGTTTTGTAGTTGTGTTCATATAGTTCCTGACTTTGCCTTGGCAGGTAGACTCCCAATTTTTTATATTATCTACAGTTATTGTGAAGTGTGTTTTGGTCATCATTTCATTGGCTTCTGTATCATTGAAGAAGGGGTGGTGATGGAGAAAGAAAGACACATCATAGGGAGGAAAGGGGGAAAGTTATACTGCAAGGGAATGAAGGAGATTTAAGAAAAAGAGAGAAGGAGAAGAGGAACACTAAGGGAGAAAAAGACATAGGGAAAAGAGAGGTAGAAAGGAAGAAGCAGAAATCTGCTAACTCGGGAAAGAACTGAACTAGATTCTAGGATTGAATTTGAGGTGTAGGTTTTTTTAAAATTCATTTTATTGATATCTTCTATATTTGAAGTCACTTCCTTGCCCCATCCCAAAATCTTGTCTGACAAATGTATATATTGTTCTATTGTAGTAAGCCCCCTCTTCTCAGTCCTGATTAAGAAGTCATTCTTTGTCATGTCTTCTCTAGGGCCACCATTGTTTTTTCCATTATTCTGAGATGTTTTGATGGTAACAATATTTCTCTGGGCTCCATACAGCTATTTATTTGGACTATAGAATGTAAACTCTTTAAGGGCAAGGACTATTTGATTTTTGCTTTTTTATTCCTAGTATCTAGTATAGTACTTGGTACACATACAGTAGATACTTAATGTTTTTTTTTTTAAAGAAACATTGATGATTCAGAGCAGATTATGGCCTTATTTTATTACCAGTTGTAAGAATGAGTGAATTAACTGTTGTTCAACTGCTCTGAACTTTGATTTTTTTCCCCCTTACTTTGTCAAAGCCACAATGGCCATCTGGGGGATATTGGTTTATGTGCTGTAGCAGCAATGAAGAAACCTAATAAAATCAGACCTACTGCTGGCTCTGTCCTGAGGCTGTAGACATCCTTATTTGGCAGAGGAGAGGGCAGTGGGAGAGAGTTGTAAATCTTCTCTATCATAATTGGATGGTCATAATTGGAATCTGAACACATTATATTTTATTTTTTTAAGTAGTGTTCATTTTCTCCATTCTTACCCCCAGTGGGAAAATAAAAGGAAAAACCAAATTCTTATTATAAATATGACTATTCAAGCAAAACATATGGGCCATGGTCCCCAAATGACACACTTTTAAGAAAATAAATTTTTGTTGTTATTATATCCCCCACATTTTCCACTGCTTCTGTTCCCCAATTCGATTAATCAATTACTGAAAAACATTTAAGCACTTACCACATGTGCTAAATTGAGGATATAAAAGGAGGTAAAAAATAATCCCTGTCCACAGGGAAGCTTCTGTTCTAATCACTCCTCCCAAAGCCCAGGCCTGGTGATAAAGAACAGTAAAAGAGGTAGAAAAGAGCAAAGTTGCTGTTATGCAATCTGAACATACTTGTGTCCCTAACATCTCAATACAAGCTGATCTGGGGGTTCTTAACCTTACTTCTGACTCTTTTGACAGTGTAGGGAAACCTAGGGATAGACTTTTCCTCAATATTATTTTTAAATGCACAACACAAAATACTATGGATTCCTTCAATTCTACTGAAATATACTCTCATAATGTCAATAAACAAAACCAAGTTCATGGATGTTCAGTTAAATCCTTGCTCTTGTTCTGTTTCTGGTAAGGCTAACAGAAATAAATCGTGTATTTACCAAGTGTTTTTCTGGCATTTTCTTGGGTGGTGCTTATAACCATCCTTTGAGATCAGTGCTATTATGTACCCATTTTATAGGTGTGGAAGGTGAGCTTCCAGCTCAAGGTGATTTATCAGTGAGTCAGTAGGAGAGCAGCTGACTTTGACTCTCATGTTTTACCCCTGCATGACCTTGGCTCCCATTCGATGGAGATTGGTAGAGGATCTCCAAGCTATCTGACCAGGAAAACATCCTGACTTAGCTGAGCATTGAGTCTAGACCTTCAGGTTTTTTTCCTATATTTGTATAGAATGTGCAGAGTCCAAGACCTTAGTGGTAGTGCTCTTCTTCCTAGCACTGTTAACATCCATACTGATAAGAGGCTGAAGTCATCTCAGGGATCCCCAGGGGAGGAGAAAACTGTCTTGAGCCCTTCTAGGGCAAGAACTGTCTGTTGCAGCGAGAAAACCGAGCCATGGTGTGGTACCTGCATACTGAGTGGCCAAAAAAGCCTCCCTTGGCTGGTGCTTGGATGCCTCCTCTTTCCGAACTAGCAGTATGCTCATGGAACCCAGGGGCAGCCCTCCTGATATTCTGTGCTGTCTCTGAACTTCCTGCTGCTCCAGGCAGCGTCAGCAGAGATGCTTATGGGAAATGAATGGATTTCTCTACTTAGGAGAGGTGAAGAAGGCCCTCTAAAAATAGAGATCAGGCCAGGAGGTAGATGTCATAGATGACTTAGTAAGGGTTTCTTTGTTCCCTTCATTGACTCAGGTCTAACTGGATGCTTCAGGCTGAGCACCACAGTATTTTGCAATTTGCAGAAAATGGTCTCAAGGAGCCAATGTTCCTCTCAGTAAAATTATCCCAGAATTAAACATGGCTCTAGTGGGAAGCTCAATATTATGTGTCACCAAAGGCGATACCACAACTCTATTATTGTTCCCTCAGTGGAGTCATGGGATACTTTTCCTTCCTAGTTTCAAGATTATCTCATTTGAGTTTTTTCATTTTATTAAAAATAGTTTGCATTTATAAAACTCTTTAGATTTGCAGAGGGCTTTCCCTTCTTCACAATAACTCAGTGAGATAGTCATTTCCATTTTACAGATGAGGAAACTGAGATTAAGTACTTGTCCAGAGTTACAAAGCAAGTATCTGATCCCAAGTCTGTTTGCTGTGCAGTTTGGAACAACCAGATAGCACAGTGAATGGAGTGCTGGACTGGAAGTCAGGAAGACCTGAGTTCAAATGCTCCCTTGTATATTATGTGTGTGTGTGTGTGTGTGTGTACACACACACACACACAAGTATATATACTTTTAAGTTTCCTTAATTGTAAAATGGGGGATAGTAGCGCCTGCTTTATCAGATTGGTGTAAGGATCAAATGAGATGAGAATACTGATAAAGTATTATATAAATGTTAGCTGTTCTTATTAATATATTTATGCATATAAACATATATATGTGAATAAAGCCTATTCTCTCCACTTACATTGGAGGCTGAGTTCTAGAAGTGATGGACTATCAGTCTTTTGTTGTTTGTTTAGTAGTTTTCAATATTTACTTTAATATTTTGATTCCCATTTTTCTCTCCTGTCAGTCAGTCTTCACAGAGAGGGAAAGGGGAACTTTGTCAGATCTAGCAAGAACCCTAGGGGTTATTGAATATGACCATGACCTCAGAAGCTTGGGATTAAGAACTTGGGCCAGCTGGGGCAGCTTTCCCCCAGAAAATGCCCCATTCCTAGGCAGGGTGTGCTGAGAGAGACAGAGACACAGAGAGAAAGAAAGAATTAAAGACATGCAGAGACAGACAGGAAGACAGTTAGACATAGAGACAGACACAGAGAAAGCGAGAGAGAAGAAGAAGGAAGGAGGAGAAAAAGAAGGAAGAAAGGAGAAGGAGGAGGAGGAGTAAGAGACAGGCAAAGAGAAAGCGAGAGAGAAGAAGGAAGGAGAAGGAGAAAAAGAAGGAAGAAAGGAGAAGGAGGAGGAGGAGTAAGAGACAGACAAAGAGAAAGCGAGAGAGAAGAAGGAAGGAGAAGGAGAAAAAGAAAGAAGAAAGGAGGAGGAGGAGAAGAAAGAGGAGGAGGATCAAGAGACAGAAACAGAGACAGGGCTTAAGCCAGACTCCCCAGAACAAGTTCCCTTAAGGGACAGCCTTATTGGTTGCTTATTGTGGGAGATCTTAAATGCCAAACTGAGGATTTTAATGTTTGATCCTAGAGACAATATGGAACCACTGAAGATGTTGGCTGATAATAATAATAGGTAGCATTTATATAACATTTGAAGCTTTGCAAAACACTTTACATGTTACCTCTTTTGAACCTTATAACGATTACGGGAGGTAAGTGCTATTATTATTCCCATTTTACAAATGAAGAAACTGAGGCTGAAAGAGGTTAAATGATTTAGCCAGGTTCCCACTGCTAATAAGTATTCAAGGTACAATTTGAACTCCAGTCTTCCCAGCCGGAGCTACAGGATTTCCATTCCAGACTTTTTCCAAGTGTCATGTCTGTGTTTTCCAAAATCATTTTGGTAGCTGTGTGGAGGCTAGATCAGAGTGGGGAGACATCCAGGGTGGAAAGCTGTTACAGTTGTCTAGGTGAGGGATGACACGAGCTTCACCTGGGAGAGGTTGGTACTTGTTCCTGAACCAGGTTGCTATCGAATATCTGGAATTAAAGAGGGCATGGTGCCAGGGAGGCACTGCCAGTGTGCCTGAATGTCACACACAACAGGATGGAAACGCTAGCATAGGTACCATCGTTCTCAGCTTGTTAATGGTCTGGCTAGTGCCAGTGATTAATCTGTTCGAAATGACCCAGTCTTCAGCACTAATGAAGACTCTGTGTCCCTGCAGAGAAAATCTACCCCTCTGGCCAGCTTTTCCCTGGACTTAATTAACTGCTTTCTCTTATCATTGGCTTCTAGAAAGAAGAGTTTCAAGATGATTCGATCCCAGTCTCTGTCTCTGCAAATGCCATCCCAGCAAGATTGGAAAGGCCGCCCAACGTCCAGCCCTGCCATGTCACCCCCGACGCCAGTCCCCGCAGGAGCGGCTTCCCAGGCAGCTCCTGTGTCATTTGCTATGCCCGAGTTTCAACGCGTCACCATCAGTGGGGATTACTGTGCTGGGGTAAGAGCTCTCCCTTCTCTCTTTTTCTTCCTCCCTCTGGAATCACACAGCAGTACAGAACAGCGTTCTCCCCAGCTCCAGCCCCAGCCTCAGGCATGTGGGGGAGGTTCTTACACTCAGGAAAAGGCAGACAGGGTGCTACAGTGAAAAGCTCACTGGCTGTGGGGGTCAGAGAAACTGCCTTCAAGTCTAGGGCTGACATTTACTTTCTGAGTGACTTTGGGTAAAATAAATCACGTAGCTTCCCTAGGCCTCAGATCTTGAGCTGTGCGATAAGGAGGGTGGACTGACTAGGTAGCTTCCTGGCTCCTTCCAGTCCTACATGTAGTCAGTCACTCGATACACACATTACTTTATAGAGTCAGATCCCAGTTTTATCACTTCTACCTATGTGACCATGGACAAGTCGGGCATCCTGAGCTTTAGTTTCTTTATTTACAAAATGATGCTTTTGGGCCAGACAGCCACTGAGATAATATGTGGAATGTGCTTTACAAACTTTCACGTGTTATACAAATGTTAATTCGTACTGTGATTATTTACCTCCACCATCTTGTCTCCACCTTCTGTGAAGGTTGTATAGATAGTACTTGATAGCTGATTGGATATGGGAAGTGAGTGAGAGAGAGAGAGAGAGAGAGAAGAGTTTGGGATAACACCCAGGTTTGAGCCTAAGTGACATGGAGGATGGTGCCTTTGACACATCATCTCTGAAGAATAAGGAAGCTAGGAGGAGGAAAAGCCTTGGAGGGAAAGATGAACATGTTGGGTTGAAGGTGTCTACAGAATATCTAGTTCATGACATTGTGTTTAGGCACCTGGAAAATGGAGATGTTTTCTACTTCAACCCCTGTTATTTCTACTTCAAGATACATCAGTATCAGATGGGGGAAAGAAAGTCAGAAGACTTGTATTCCATTTCCAGTTCTGCTGCTTGCTAGCTTGAGAAAATAAAGTCCTTGTTTTTGCCCTCAATTTACCCTTCTATAAAAATGGGAGATTGGACTTTTGTTTTGTTCAATTGTCCATGACCCCATTTGGGGTTTTCTTGGCAAAGATATTGGAATAGTTTGCCATTTCCTTCTCCAGCTCATTTTAGAGATGAGGAAACTGAGGGCAAGTGACTTGACCAGAGAGTCACAGCTAGAAAATATCTGAAGCTGGATTTGAGTTCAGGAAATTGAGTTTAGGCTTGGCCCTCATTTATCGTACCATCTAGCTGCCTGGAGACTGGATTAGATCTTTTTTTTTTTTTTTAATTTATTTGTTTTCTAGGAAATTTACTTATTTTTCATACACAATATTTTATGAGTCATATTGCGAGAGAAAAATCAGAGCAAAAGGAAAAAGCTTTTTGGAGAGAGAAAAATAAAACAGAAAAAAGTGAACATATAGCATGTATTGATTTACATTCAGTCTCCTTTGTTCTTTTTTCTGGATACAGATGGTGTTTTCTATCCAAAATCTATTAGGATTGCTCTGGATCACTGAAACACTGAAAAGAACCAAGCCTTTCTTAGTTGATTATCATACATTCTTGCCATTTTGTGTACAATGTATTCCTGGTTCTGCTTGTTTCACTTAGCATCAGTTCATGTCAATCTTTCTGGGCCTTTATAAAATCGGTTTGTTCATTATTTTTTTTTTTTGATAGAACAATAATATTTCATTCCCTTCATGTATTGCAACTTGCTGAGCCATTCCTCAATTGATGGGCATCTGCTCATTTTCCAATTCTTTGCTACCACAAAAAGAGCTGCTACAAACATTTTTGCTCATATGGGTCCTTTTCCCTCCTTTATGATTTCCTGGTAATACTGACACAGTTTTATAGTCCTTTGGGCGTAGTCTGGATTAGATCTTAACTGGACTTTCCAGCAATCAGGAAAGTCTTTGGACTCCTTCTCAGAATAACATTTTAAAACAAAGTATGTAGTATTATTTTCAAAAAATACAAAACCATTATCAAATTTTTTTTTGAAAATACAAGTCCATGGACCCTAGGCTAAGAATCCTTGACTAGATGATCTCCAAGTCTCTTCTCTGCTGGTCTGTGATTGAACAGTATAATCATCATGTAAAATATAAGAGATAAATTGGGAATTGTAAGTTAGGTTTCTATGTTGATATCATAGTTTAGGGGGAATCTGCGGGAGTCTGCTGACTTGGAGGGCCTTCCAATTTGCCACCTGTAGATGAGTCTGTTCTGCCTTCCTTGACAAGAGACTTTCTAGATTTGTTACTTCCCTTGGCCTTGGGTGATACTGGACACATGTATATTATACAAAGTTGATATTTGGCTAGACAGCATATTTTGGGGGTACATTCACAACTTTAAACTTCAATATAGAAATTTATATCCTAAAATGAAATGGGAAATCAGCTTCTCCTTTTCAAATACAGTTCAGTTATCATGGATAGAGATCTGGCTAGAGCCAGAGAGACTGAGTTCCACTTTTGCTTTTGATATGTATTAGCTGTGTGATCCTTGGCAAGTCATTTAATTTCTTAATTCTTTCTCAGTGACTTTCTAAGATTTTGACCTGCCTTGATAAAGGGAATTTCCTCATGTAAGAAGAGTTCCTTTCCCAGGGAAATCAGAGGAAATCACTATCCCTTAGTTGCAGTTATAAATGATTCTTTTTTTGAGAAGGAAATTTCTTTCTTTCTTACATTTATATTTAGTATTTTATTTTTCCGCAAATAATTTTTAACATTCATTTTTAAAACTTTGAGTTCCATATTCTTTTCCTTCTGTCATCATGCAAAACATTTCTTTAATAACATGTTGTAAAAGAAAACTTGGAACAAGGGGAAAAAAAAAACAAAGGGAAATTTCTAAGAAATGTACTTGGAAAGCCCCACTTTTTTTTCAGGCTTTCCAGACTATTTAATCTTTACTCTTTAAGACCATACATGCTTTTTGCAAGGGTAGCTTTCAAAAATTATTAGTAATTCAAATCATCTTTTTGTTTTAAATAATTTTCATTTCCAAATGTATCTACAGATAACCAAAGTATTAACTGAACCCAAAGGTCCACATGATACTTTATACACATAGTCCTCTACCTCTGCACAGAAGGGAAGCAAGTTCATTTTCTTTGGAGACAAGCTTGGTTGCTACAATTGCTGTTTTCAATTTTGTTATTATTTACTTCTTTCCATTTACATTGTTGCAATCCTTGTGTTCCTGGCACTGCTTCACTAGCCCATGCATCCTTTCAGATATCTTCCTGTGCTTCTCTAAATTGAAGAAGGGAAAATTTTATGGCTTCTTTTTTCCTGACCTTTGGAAGACAAGGTGGCCCAGCGGGAAATGTTCTGGTCTTGGAACCAGAGCACCTGGATTCAAATCCTGACTTTTATTTGTTGTCTGTATAACATAGAGGAAGACGCTTCATGTCATTAGGACTCCCAAGGTCCCTCCCAGCTTTAAATCTGTGCTTCTGAGATGTGATCCTTTTCATTTGTGAGGCTTGTTTACTAGGGAGAAGCTCTGGAATTGCCCAGAAAGTAGACTCTGGCACATTCTGACATTCATGGCAGACTCAATAAATATGGCCCTGGGTCCTAACGATGGAAAGCAAATTGCAGGTTGGAGGCCATCTGTTCTCACAGAAGTTTAGTGAATTTGAAATCATTAGCATTGATTTTAGAGAGATCAGAGCTGTCAGTGAGACAAATTTCTACCTGCTTTGCAGTAGATTCCTTTAAACAAAATTAAAAACTCACATATCCATAATTTCCCTTTCTTTTCTCAAAGTAGCTCTCTGTAGAAGGGTATAGAAGTACTATGATTCCCATTTTACAGATAAGGAAACTGAGGTTTGGAGAGGTTAACTCATTTCTTAAATTATGTGGCTGGACACTTGGACTCCTGTCTTCCAGGACTACTGCTCTTACCATTATACCACATTGCTTTTTTATGAAGTAGCTGGATTGAACAATATGGGAAAATTCAAAAAGCTTTGATTAATCAATTGGTATGTGCCAGGTACTGGCTGGGGAGACAAAGGCACAAATCAAACATTTCTTGCCCTTGGGGAGCTTACATATTCCATCAGGAGAAAAATAACAATTGCACATAAAAGTAAATACAAAATAGTTGACCAGAATAGATCCCTGGGAATGAAGGAGGTCAGGAAAGGCTGTTGGCCATTGGATGATGGAACCTGAGCTGAGCCTTGAAGGTGAGGCACGGAGAGATGGAGGACAGAGCCTTTACAAAGACATGGAGACCATCGTGTCTGAGGAACATTGGCCTGGAGTATAGGGTGTGTGAAAACAGGTCACGGACGACAGCCTGGAAAGTGGTCATGACTGGGAGAGCAATACAGGGGATGCCTACAGAACCTTTAGATGAAGTGACCAATGATGGCTTCTTCAGCTCTGGGATCGATGCAGAGACCAATAGTGACTTCTTCAGCTCTGGGATCGATGTGGTGATCAAAAGTGGCTTCTTTAGATTGGGGATCAATGCGGTGACCAATAGTGCCTTCTTCAGATCTGGGATCAATGCAGTGGTGACATCAGCCTGCAGGACTCCCACTTCTCAGAAGAAAGGTGGTAGACTCTGGGTGCAAGAATGGGCTCTATCTTTCCAGACATGATACATGTGTTGATTTGTTTTCCAACTGTGCTTGTTTTTGATCTCTTGGAGAGCTGGGATGTGACATCACTGGGAAGTGACGATGGGTCCAGTACTCTATCCACTATAGCACTGTCTTCTTCCCCCTCCTCCCTAAGAAAAAGATTCACAGGAATAAATTCATACTCTTTTAGTCTTATCTGGAAGGGGGACATTTTGTGTAACTACTGAGCCAATTCTCCTAACTCATTTCACATGAACACCTCATGTCAGTAGCAAGGGTGGTGAGCTCTGTACCTCTTTGCTTCTCTTCTCCCCATTCACTCCCTTGATGATGTCAGTCTGCCATTAATGGATTCTCCTCTACTATTCGTCCTTTTCTTCTTCCATGAAACTTCTCCCTCCAGAAGCTAGGTTCTTGGGTGGTTGAATCAGGATCTCTTGGGAATGCTAGATATCGGCAATCCAGAACTCAAGATTATCCACAAGGTTCTAAATACTCCTCTGTTATGGATTTTCTACTTAAAGAACAAAATGCTAAGAAAAATCTTCTCCCTTAATGAAGTCCAGTGCCTGCAGATTCAAACTCGGGAACTCCAAGATGCCAAGTGCTAAATCTTAGGAAAGCCCATGTAGAATGAGTGATAGTGTCCTGGGGGAAAGTTAATGAGCTGAGTTACCCATGCCTTGCCACTTTAGCTTAGTCATCCTAATTGTGCTTATTTCATATGATTGAGCAACGCCTTATTTATCTTAAAAACCTGAATCTTAAAAGCACATGTTGGAAGTCACATCACATTGCCCCAGGCTTCTGGTCACATCACGTTGCCCCAGGCTTCTGGTGTGGCCCCAAAAGCTTCCTCCTGAGATCCCGATTCCTTCTTAGCCTTAGTTCCTTCTTGGCTGTGCCTTCGCATGGGTAGCAGGGAAAGGAGAGGACAGATTTAAGGTAGTTAGGGCTTGAAGAACAGAGATCCTGTTGATGTTTTTCCACCGGAATCGAGGTGTCCCAGAGCAACGTAGGAACGTCTGAGCCAGGATGCAGTAGGCTTCAAGGACCCTTGGCCTGGACCCTGGTGGCTTTCTCTCTAGAGAACACAGTGTTTCCTGTAGCTCAGCTGCTTGGGACTCTGAGAGCTCAGACTATTATCTGGAATGCTGAGCATGGTGGGCTTACTTGGCATCCTCAGGAATGATTTGTTGTTCCTGGCACCGATGAGCAGCTTGGAGACAACACTGTTCATTAAGGCTGCTAATGGCTGCTGGCTCGGGCTCCAAACCTCAGCCTTCATTCTAGTCAGCAATACATTCTTGCCTCATTTGGCCCTACAAAGAACAGCCAGAGCCTACGGCTGCTTGCTAGTGCCTCAGGAGGTCTTTCCCTTTGGAGTTTTTGGCCTCCGTTCTATCCTGTTGGCTCAAATGGAGCTCAAAACCCACTAACACCGGGCCCTTTTCATGTAACCCACTAGCTAACCAGCCCATACTTTGTGGGGTGGATTTTTGGATCCAAATGTAAGACTTTATGTGTATTTGCTGCCACCCTGATGGATATATGATCTCCCCATCATGTATCCCCTTCAACTGTACAGCCTGTAAGGACATTCATGCTTTCTCATCCTGTGGAGCTATTGTCTGGAATCATTTACATACACTCTATAGCAAATCCACCAGCGGCGCTGGGTACCTTCTTTTTGACTTTCTGGGGATAGCTAGTGGGAACCCCAAGAGCCATCTGCTCCATAACAGCTCCCCCCCCATTTCCACTTTGAAGCTCTTGTGGGGATATCCTTTGAGCCACTTTTATATAATTCTTTATTGAGAATAAGTTACAGTTTAATCATCCCCACAGTGCATCTCTCCATTGCCTCTTGGGCAACCAACACACAATTTGAATTCCTCAGAGATTGTAGTGTTGTGTTTTGTAGGCAGGAAGCATCCTCAGAAGAATACTGATTTTTTTTTTTAAAAGGGTTTTCATTTCGGGGAGAAGCTTTGAGACTGCTGCCTAATTTCCCAATGTAATCTAACCTACTCTGTTGCTCCCAGCTATTTGCCTAAGATATATATGTGCGTACACACACACACACACACACACACACATGAATATGCATGTGTGTGTTGATACATAGCTATATAGCCAATGTACTTATATACCTAGTACATACACACACACACACATATGTTTGCATGAATATCAGCTCTATGGTCCTATCCATTTTAACTGCGTATATATATAGACAACAGACATTTTTCATCCACTTGGTTTTTCCTGTGTAGATAGTTAGTTTAAACTCTTTTAGTGACTATGGATTTGAGAAGACTATGCAGTATTCTGGAGCTTGATGCATTCAGCCCAATGTTACCCACAAAAAGAAGTACCTAGAGGACTTCGCCATTTATAGGGAATTTCTAGTCCATTTGGATTCTCTATTGGTTGTTTTTATAGACATTGAAAGAACCTGTCTGTATATCTGTTCTTTTAGTCTCAATTTGAGTGGCCTTAATTGTATCATTTTTGGGGTTCCATTTTGTTTTGTTTATGTATTGATTCTGATCTTTGTTCTAAACAAGTGCAGGGCAAACTGGTGATTCCTCAGTGATTCTCTAGGCTTTTTCTACATGTTAGAATATAAGCAATTGTGCATATTTTCAAATGTTATCTGGTGCTTGCATATTTAGAACTTCCTGGTTTCCTTCTTAAAGAAAGAACACATGCTTTAGAGGTCTGAGGCTTCTTTGAGAATTCACTAGGAGGCCCCTGGGAATTCAGCCCTGGGTTCTTTAGTACAGAGGCAGAAGATAAGGGCATCATTTGCTAGGAGAAAAAAAAGATTGTTTCAAGACTGATAGTGATGTAAGACATTATCTTTTTTTTTTTTTTTTTAAATAGCTTTTTATTTACAGGTTATATGTATGGGTAACTTTACAGCACTGACAATTGCCAAACCTCTTGTTCCAATTTTTCCCCTCCTTCCCCCCACTCCCTCCCCCAGATGGCAGGATGACCAGTAGATGTTAAATATATTAAAATATAAATTAGATACACAATAAGTATACATGAGCAAATGGTTATTTTGCTGTACAAAAAGAATCAGACTCTGAAATATTGTACAATTAGCCTGTGAAGGAAATCCAAAATGCCGGTGGGCAAAAATATAGGGATTGGGAATTCGATGTAATGGTTTTTAGTCATCTGTAGGACATTGTCTTGCTGAGTTTTGTGGTCATTCATTTGCAAAGCTGCAAAACAGCACTCTCATGTCTAAGAAGGGAATCTTTTGCTTCCTTATACCTTCTGATGTCACCTGGCTAGTAGGAAAAAGCATTGATATGATAATAATTCAGATTTGTCTTACATCAATGGCATCTCAGAAGTTGTCCGTGGTCACACAGCTAGACAGTGTCTAAGGCAGAATTTCAGGATACCAAATGCTGGACTCTAACCATCACCCCGTAGCAGTTCTTACTATGGTAAAACTCACCCAAATGGACCCAAACCAGAAGCTCATTCTCTTCCCTACCTCACAAAGCACAAGAAAATGGTCCTTCTGACTGAAGAGGTATCATAGATAGGGGGAAATTATAGGGATCCCCCAGGGGTTGGGTGTGCTCCCTCTGTCTTTCACGTAGCACTGTCTGTGTTCATGTCCACATGCACGCCCTTCCTAATTGCCCCCGTCTCCCTTAGCAGGTTATCCCCAACATTGCTCATTTTTACTCTGATATTGGGATGGCTATTTTCCAATTTGGTGTCCAGTCCTATCCTGAAAACATCTCTCTAGCTCCCATCCTGCTTCCCCACCCCTGAAGTGTCACCCTCCTTCCTGAGGGACCTTCCTGCAAGGTCCTGCCATTCCTCTTCCCATCATGCCCTTGCTCTCTGCTCCCTCCCTGTAGATCACTGTGGAGGATTACGAGCAGGCTGCCAAGAGCCTGGCCAAAGCCCTGATGATTCGGGAGAAGTATTCGAGGCTTGCCTACCACCGCTTCCCAAGGACCACTGCCCAGTACCTGCGCCCTCAGAGGGCTGAGAAATGGGGCCCTGGGGATGAGGTATTTCCAGGTATGACTGGCTTTGTTGGGAAGGAGGGAGGAGGGATCCTGCTACTCCCAGAACTTCTTCTAGAAGTTTGATTCAGCATTTTTCTATGGGCCCAGAATTGCAGGAGATACAAAGATGAATAAGATATGATATCTGCCCTTAGGCAGGTAGGGGCCCAGTGAGTAGAATATTGGGCTCATCTTTCTGAATTCAAATCTAGCCTCAGACACTTATTAGCTATGTCACCCTGGGCAAGTCATTTAACCCTGCTTGCCTCAGTTATTTCCTCTGTAAAATTGAGTAGAGAAGAAAATAGCAAAACACTCCTATAATATCTTTGCCAAGAAAACCCCAAATGGGGTCATGGAGAGTGAGATACAATTAAAAAGGACTGAACAACAATACTTGGAAACTCATTAATAGGGGATATGAGAAGAAATGAATACAGATAATCATAATACATCCAGTAGATAGCAGTGCTGAACTTAGAGTTAGGAACACCTGAGTTTAATTTTTGCTTCAGAAATTAATTAGCTCTGTGACCTTAGGCAAATTATTTAACTTTTGACTGCCTCAGTTTCCTTATCTATAAAATGAGACTAAAAATCACACCTACCTCAGCATTGCTGTCAGGATTAAATGAGGTAATATAAAGTGCTTTGCAAAACTTAAAAGTGCTATATAAATCTAGCTATGATAATACACTATAATACAATACAATATACAGTAATACTATGTGATAATTATTATTATACAAGAATACAAGTGCAGTGTAGAAGCACAGACCAAATGATTGGAGAGATCAGAGGAAGCAGAGACCTTTTCAGCCAAGGGGAACAGGGAAGGCTTCATGGAGGAGACCCCTGAACCTGAGACTTTGAGAAGGATGGGTGAGATTTCAATGGGAGATTTGGGAAGGGAAAGGGAAGGGAGTAAGCATTTACAAAGTACTATGTGCCTGGTCTTTAATTACTGAAGGGATGTTGAATTAAAATCTCCCAGTGCATCCTAGGCCATCTCTCCAGTCTTCTTGATCTATATCTCGACTCCATGACTATGGAGGAGAGAGGAAGATTGGTGACTTTGCACAGTTCTATCTCACATAAATCCAGTTCACTCGCAAGTTGCGACATCACCCTCCTGATTTCATTGTTCCTCTTCTAGAATGAAGGATTCCCACCACTGCCAAAAACAACATTATGTACCAAGCACTGTGCTAAGAGCTTTACAATATTATCTTATTTTGTCTCCACATCTGCATGGAGAGGTCAGTGATATTATTATTTCCCATTCTACAATAGAGGCAAACAGTGACTTATTTAAGTGACTTGCTCAGAGTCACACAGTTAGTAAGTGTCTGAGATAAAATTTGAACTTGGGTCATCCTGATTTCAGACCCGTCACTCTCCATGTTGTCCCATCTCCCTGAAGGAAAAGGGAAGGCATTCCAGGCATCCGGACAGCATTGGCAAATGGGCAGAGGGAGGAAAAACCAGGACAAGTAAGAGGGAGCCCAGCTAAATCAGAGCAGAGGCTGTTTGAAGGGAAGTGAAGAAGGGCTTATCATTCATCACCTGACTTTGTGAGATCCTCTCAAGAGCCAGAGCCGATTTCCTCGAATCACATTTCCCCCCGGGACTCTTAGATCCGGAATGGACCTTGGGGATCATCAGTTCCAAACTTCTTCATTTTACTGATGCAGAACTGAGACCTCAAGACATTAAGAAAATTTCACAGGAAGTAGATGGTTGGAAGTGGGCAGGTCTCTCTGACTGTGGAAAGAATGCCCCTTTCCTCTCTACCAAGATGCTTATTGTAGTTTCTGGATTTCTATTAATTCAACAAATATTTGAGTGCCCAGGATGTGTTTAACACTGTTCTGAATATAGTGTTGGATATGGAACCTCATAAAACCTAGTCCCTGCCCTTGGGAGCCACACCTTCTACTTATGAAATATTTAAATAAAAATAAAAGACAGTATATGATTAAGTGTCTAAATGAGCCCAGAAATGAGCCCGCTGGCGCCTCTCTTTAGCAATCTGGGGCCAGAAGAAAGAGCGGTGTGGGCTGGGTGGACAGGGAAAGCTCTCTGGGGGAGGTACCGCGCTGCTTCTTTGATGGTCCCAGCATGCCAATTAGAGACTTGAGACTAAATAATTTAAATGGAAAAAGTGAGGGCAGGGGCAAGCCTTTCTTAAAACATTGCTCTTAAAAGCTCTTTTATGGGCTGGTTGAACTCCTGCCCAGTGGAATGGTGTAGTGCCCTGGTGACAGGCAGCTCAGTGCCAGCTTCTTTACTGGCAGATTTCAAGAAGCCGTTTGGTTCTGCCCAGCTGCGTGCTCTTGGCATGGGCCTGTACAGGAGAGGATGATCTTCTGGGGCTCGGGTTCCTTACCCATCCATAGGCTGTTTGCCTCCAGTGGTAGCTCATGAAAACGAGTGAGTGAAAGAAGCAAGAGACCTAGATTTTAGTCCCAAAGGTCAGTGATTGCCTGAGGATCATAGAGTTAGACCTGGAAGAGACCATGTCCAACCCTTTCATTTACAGATGAGTAGTACACTGAGTCCCAGGAGGATTGATCAAGGTCAGCAGAGGGTCAAAGGTCTGGCTTATTAGCCTAGATAAGGAGTAAGAGAGAGGTAGTATTTGAATTCAGACCCAAAGTTCGAGGCTCTTTGAGTTTTTATTTCCTTATAAGGAATGGCCCACTTGGTTCTGTTTAGGAATGTTAGAAAGATCAATCCAATAATAGATAGGAGACATGTTGGGTCTTTTAGAAGGAAGATGCTGAGCCCAGGGTTGTTTATGGAACGTGTGCCTGGGGACCAGGAAATGCCAGGATGTGCTGGGAGGAAGTGATAGAATCCAGGGAGGCCTTAGAAGGATGAGTCATGAAGTGAATTCATTTTAGGTTTGATATCTTCTTCTGAGAACCTAAACAGTGTCCATAGGCTGGCATGAGCCAAGATTGAAAGGTCATCCCAGAGCAAGGATTCTTGATAGGATTTCAGGGATTCTATGAACTTGGATGGAGTGGAGGAAAAAAAGAATAACAAACCAACCCTACATCTGTATTTTCATTAACTTTTAGTTTCCTTTATAATTCTATTTATTTCATTTTGTGCATTTAAAAGTGTCTTTTTGAGAAGGGATCCAGCCTACCAAGGAGGACTATGTCACAAAAAATGGTTGGGACTCTTTGACCTAGAGGCAGCCCCATGGCACATAGAATAGAGCATCAAGCTCAGAGTCAGGAAAACCTGAGTTCAAATCTAGCCTGAGACACTTAAGAGATAGGCAAGTCACTTAACTTGAGTCTCAGTTTCCTCTTCTGTAAAAGAGTGATAATCCTAGACCCTGACTCCCGGAGTTGTTGTGAGGATCAAAATAAATAATATGTGTGAAGCTCCTAGCACAGTGCCAAGGACATCGTAGTCACTATATAAATATGATTATTGTTGTTGATGTTATTAATATTGGAAGCCAGAATTCTTCCTGAAATCCTTAAACTATCTATTGCTTCTTCTGCCTTTTTGGAGATTTCTAGGTTCTCAGATTTGTAAGGCCCCTCTGGGGTCATCTAGTCTCACCCCCCTACTCAGAATGGGGAGGATCCCCTCTCCAGCATCCTTGAAAAGTGATTGTGTATTCTCATTTCTGGTGATGGGGAGCTCACCACCTGTGAGGGCACGCTGTTCCAATGTTGGAGAAACATTTCAGGGCAGTGGAAAAATTCGGAATTCTGCTTTCAGACTTTTGCTCCTCCACTTGTTACCTGTGTGATGATGCTCAAGTCACCTCACTGGGCCTTAATCTCCTTATCTGTCAAAAGAGGGAGGCCTCCGATGGGCTGGGTGATCCCAGGGCCCCCCAGCTACAGGTTTATGATCCTGTAATCCAATTTTGAAGAATTTCTTGTGTGTGTATGTGTGCATGTGTATGTGTGTGCACATATATATATATGCATATTATATATCTATTCTTATGTATTGGGGGAATTTCTTATATATTGAGATTTGCCGCTCCATTTGACTCAGTTTTTTTTTCCTTTGGAAAAGAGAATTCAGGGAAAGTCAGCACTATTTTAGGTCTGGTTTCTGATGTCTTTTGGTCAGTGGCAGTTTATGGCAGGGCAGCCACGATGTGGCCCTTGCCTTCTCATCTGAAGGGAAAGGAACATTGCTGACCCACAGCCGGCAGGAATCAGTTCTAAGTTTTTTTCCTAATCTAAAGTCATGTGGTCTCTTATACACAAATAGTGCTTAATAAACACAGGTTTAAAATACATTGTTTAGGAGAGGAAGGGCAATTGCTTACTTACAAATGAGGAGACTGAGGCTGTGACAAGTGAAGGAACTTGACTAAAGCCACTTTTGTGCCTTTGTACAGGTGTGTCTCCCTTTGCCATATTTGGAAAGTCCTCCTTCCTTTCTTCCACTTCGGGGAACTCTATTTTACCTTTGCACGAGTCCTCTCTAGTGTCTACAGTTGCTAGTCTCCATTCCTATCCAATTCTTTTCTATTTGTTTTGCATATACCTTATATTTACTCATCTGTATCCCGTGTTGTTTCCCCAATGGAATATAATAAGCCCTTGAGGGTAAAGGATATTGTTTTTAATAGCAAGGACTATTATGGCTTTGGCTTCATATACCCAGCACCTACATTTAGTAGATGTTTTACAAATGCATGTTGAAAGTGAATGAATGAATGAAACCAGTTAGTGAAATAGCAACTACATTTCTATTGTTCCTTTCACTATGCTTTCCTACTCTGCCCATGGATACCCCAAATGGGACTTTTACATACTTAGTTCTTAGTCAGCTAGCCTTTAGGCTTGGGAGATTGACAGACAGAACTCTAATACCTGATTATTATGAGCATCAATGACTGATGACTCAATTCCTACTTACTTTCTTTTCTTTTTTTTTTTAATTAAAGCTTTTTTTTTTTAAAAAACATATGCATGGATAATTCTTCAACATTAATTCTTGCAAAACCTTGTGTTCCAATTTTTCCCCTTCTTTCCCCCTCCCCTTCCCTAGATGTCAATGCCTGTGTACTTTTGTGCCTTTCTGTGACCTCATTTATGTTTTACAGATTTCCACCCACCACCAGAGCCACATGAAAATCCCTATTGTCTGGACAACACCCCCCCAAACCTGGGCTACGTGCTCAGAATGCAGGGTGGTATCCTCTTCGTGTATGATAATGAACAGATGCTGAAACACAATGAGCCCAGAAGCCTGCCATACCCTGACCTGGAGACCTACACAGTGGACCTCAGTCACATCCTGGCTCTCATCACAGATGGCCCAACGTATGTTGGTTTTGTTATTATTCTTGTGAGGCAGCATGACACGGTGGGTAGAGAACCATTCTAGGAAGTGAAGAAGATGTCCAGCATGTATTGGCTGTGAGAGTCTGGGCAAGTCATTTAACTTCTAGTTAGCTTAGTGCTTTAGTTTAGTTGGTTAATTTAGTGTCTAGATGGCACTTTAAGATTCTAAGTCACAGAGAAGATCCAGACATGCATTAGTAGAAGAATTCCTCACTCTCATGAAATCACAAATCTTCTTATTCCTATTATTTCTCATCTTATATTCAATGGAGTTGAGAAGGAACAAGGACACTATTCTACTCATTCTTTTTTTTTTTAAAAAAAATTAACATTTGCCAGGTTATTGCCTAGGTAGATGAAATAATTGCTTTTTAAAATTAAATTAAATGCTAAGGTGCAATATGCTTCTTCAATAGATTCACTGAAAGAATTTTGGGAGCTTAAGTAGCAGAAAGGATGATGGGGACTGTATCCTGACCCTACCTGGTTTTAATTCCTGCTAGTACATGTCTGAGGCTATATATGAACTCAGGTCTTCTTGATTCCAGGCATGGTTCTCATCTACTGCATGACTTAGATGCCTTCCTTTCCATGAGAAAGTACTGAATTTTCTATAATTGCTTTTGGATGATGGACTTTGTGTTTCATGAAAATTGTTTCCATTATTAACATGCTTCCTTGTCTGTAAAATGAGGGATTAAACCTTCCAGTTCCGAATCTGTGATCCTGGAATCATCATCATCATCATCATTTATTGTTACTCTGCAGGAAAACATATTGTCACCGGCGACTTAACTTTTTAGAATCCAAATTCAGCCTCCATGAGATGTTGAATGAAATGTCCGAGTTCAAAGAACTGAAGAGTAACCCTCACCGAGACTTCTATAATGTGAGAAAGGTGAGTCTTGGGCTGAGGGTGGACGGATGGGTGATGGATGATGGGGTCACTTCTGGCTTTCCCAAGGCTTGTGTGTTATTGGGACTTGTGTCCACAGCTTGCCTCATCCTCCCTCATTTGCAGCATCAGTTCTGCAATGAGTCTGTGGCTTTCAAAGTAGGAGGCCAGTCACTACCCACTGATGTTGGGTAGAGAAAGTTCTTGTGTATCAGAAGGGAAAAGAGGAAATAGAGAAAAGAGCCTCCCTGTGAACCAGGAAATCAGTTATCTACTAGTTGGGGTAGTATTCAGCGCCTTTTCATGATATGACATGCCCTTGCTACTTGTCTTTCTCATATTCTTCTTAGTGGCCTAGTGATTTCTTATTAGACATGAGGCCAGATTATTTTAAAGATAAAGGTTGTATTTTCTAAATATAATAATTATATATATGAGAAGAGAGAGATAGAGAGAGTAAGTGTGTGTGTGTGTGTGTGTCTTGGGTGGTGGGTAGTATATATTAGATTAGTACCTACAACCTACTTCATTGAGGATCTCATGTTTCTAACTATCCTAGCAATTTTTGATGATAAAAATGGTTACGTGTTGGGTTCAAGACTTGTTGAGAGAATGGGAGATGGAACTTGACTAGATAATTGAGAAATATGAGAGGGGGAAAGAGAGAAGGGAGTACATACACAGACCCTGTTCTGTGTCAGGTTGTCTGATAATCACTGTGAAGAATACAAGAAAATGATGAGAATTAGACTTTGCCCACTTTGGGAGAAAGCTGGAAATATATATGTGTATATGCATGCGTTTATATATGTATGCATATGTGTAAGTATATATATATATATATATATATATATATATATATATATATATAGTGTGTGTGTGTGTATGTGTGTGTGATAAATGCATTTCAAGGTAGAATGTGAATCTCTAGTAAGAAAGGTGTAAAGTCCTCTGGGAGTCCAGAGAAAGGAGAGATCACCTTTTGCTAAGGGCTTGGAGAAGACTTAATAGAGGAGATGGTATTGGAACTGGGCATTGAAGGGATGGATAGAGAATTGGACAGATGGAGCTCAGCCAGACTCTGGGAAAATATGGGTTATTTTCTCAGGAGGTGATTAGGTCCAATTTGGCTGAAACATAGGATATGTCAAATATAGTAATAGGAGATGATTAGAAAAGGAAATTGGGACGAAATCATGGTGAACCTTGAATGCCAGAAGATTTTAATCTTTATTCAGTAGGGAATAAGGAGTCATTGACAGTTTTTAAGCCAGAAAATGACATGATTAGAACTGTGTTCCAAGAAATTATTTGACTTTTGGTAAATCCCTTTCCTCTTCCTGGTCTTAGTTTCTCCATTTACAATGTGAGAGTTGAGTTAGATGATCATAGATGAAGAGATGGAAGGGATATCTTATTTTAAAGAAGATGAAACTGAGGTCCTTAACTGGAAGTTGCATCAAACCCATGTGGAAGATATGGAGAAGAAGTGGAAGAGGGAGTCTTTACCCATAATGGAAAGTGGTTGAGGGTAGCCCTTCTTCTGTCATTGGGTCACTCAGATACAAATGGAAGTCAGCTTGAGCTCAGGTCCTCTGACTTTAGTAGTTTCTTAGTGTACCAGAAATGGCATTAACATATGCTGATCTCTCTGGCTACAATTTGCAAACAAATTGCCAAATCTGAATCAGTGGGGAGAGTTTGCATACTTGGAACTCCTCACACTCCTGAAATCATAGATCTAGATCAAGGCGGGGAAAAAAGACTAAGACTTATAGGGCAGAATTATAAGGATGAATTGGAAAGGAAAGACACTGGAGGCAGGGAAACTATCTGGGACATATCATACTAGCTTGGCAAGAAATCATGAGTATCTTAACCAAGTGGTGGGAGAGGAAGTAGATGGGAAGAGATGGATGTGACAGAGGTTTCATAATTAGAATTGTCAAGACTTAAGAGAAGTCTTGGGAGACCAGAAAAGCTATCTTCAGTAACTTGAAGGGCTGCCATGTGGAGAAGGAATTAAGACTTCTTGTCTTTGGCACCAGAGGTCAGAACCAAGAACAGGGGTTGATGTTACAGAGTCAGATCTGGGTCTGATATCAAGAAAACATCCTAACGATTAGAGCTCCTCAGAAATATAACAGGCTCCCTAGAGAGTGGTCAGTCCCCTCTCCTTGGAGGCTAGACTTGGTGATTATGTTTACAGTGGACATTTACAACGGACACTTCTTTATGGTTATGAGATCATAGAGTGAGAGTCGGGGAGGGATCTTGTACTGAATTCAAACCCAAGGTCTCCCACTATCTGTGTGACTTTGGGTAAGTTCCTTAAGTCTTTGGGACTTCATTTCCTCAATTGTAAAATTAAGACATTGGACTAATTGGCCTCTAAAGGTCCTTTCAGGATTTTCTATCTATGATCTTATGTGCCATATTCCTCACCCTACATGACTATCCCTATAGACACATGTCCTAAACTGATAGTAAGGAATAGAATGTTGATGAAGTCCACGGCAGGGAATAAAACCCAGCCAATTCATAAGTGGTCTTTATTTGTATTGATTATTTTTTAAGAGGGATTGTGATTTCATGCCCTCCAGAAATGAAGAGTATGTCATCTTAGAGTTGCTGGAAGCACTGAAGGGTCCAGTGTTTATTTTTGGTCACACAATCAGAGGTGGGATTTGAAGCTGACCTTGCCCTCCACTGTTTCTCTCACAGTTTATTTCTTTGATAAAAGCCAAAAATTATTTAGGGCAGTTTTATGCCTACATCATGAAGGAATGAGCTACATGGCCTCTGGGACAGGAAGTGAAAAAATGTGAAACCAAAACATCCAGAGCCAAGTCTTTTTATCAGTAGCCATTAATAGTCTGGAGTCAAAGCTATGCCAATTTATTCAGCAAAGGCTTTAGGGTTTCTAATGCACATTAGGTAACCTGGTAATTGCTCACTAGGCTTTACCTTGTTCAGCCATTCCTTGTGTCCTTTGGTATCTCTATTGGAAACCTTGTACCATCCTTGTATGGGAAACAATATCCTTGTCCAAGCTCTTTGCAGTTTTTCATATTTGTGATCAAGGTGATTAAGGGGGAATTGATTTAAGGAACTGGTTTTCTGTTATAAAGACATCTGGCTTTATCACACACACACACCCACACACACACCTTCTCTAAGGGAAGAAGGCTACATGGGAAATTGCATGTCTTCATACTTTTTACCCAATTACCAGCTCTTCTCCTTTGATGGAAGAGCATGGTATAGCCCATGTTGAGAAGGCACAGATTGGTTATGATCTGCAGTGGTGAAAGAAATACCCTCCTCTTCAAAAAGGTCACAGATAGATTTGGGATATTTCATTCTGTCCCATCACCCAGTTACTGAGCCACCATCATCCAAATTAAAGTCACTTTTAAATATCATATCTGCCAAAAAAGATCCACCTTAAGCCTTTAAAAAGGATAAGTTTGTGGACTTTAATTTTTTAAGTGAAAATCAAATAAGATAAAGAAATATTATGTACCAAACTACATAGTAATTTTTCATCAGGAATATTTCAAATAGCATCAAGTACTTTTCTCCTCCAGAGACAAAAAATGAATATAGTAAGGCTTAGAGTGATCTAGTTTAGAAATTCACAGGGATAACCTTTGATTTCATGGACTGGCAGAAGCTGGGCTTAGACTGATTATAAAAATTGTCTCTTAAGAGAAAAATTCCATCAGTGTACTTCAATATATGTACTGAGATATGTTCAAGATATGAAGATAGTTCAGGGGAATTCTAGAGTTAATGTCAAAAGAACTTGGTTGAAATTTTGTCTCTCATGCTTACTATCGATGTGACCAAGTCATTCAACCTTCAATTTTCTTATTTGTAAAAAAAGCTAGGTGGTTAGACACAGCTGGTGTTGCATGTTCTTTCTAGACTAGAGTTATGGTCTTATGATTCGTCACACTACTAAAGACTTCTAGTCTAATGGAAACAGCCAAAAAAAATCAAATAAATAAACATATATTGTGTGTATGCACACAAGCATTTATTAAGCACCTACTATTATAGACCTTCTAGGTGCCTCTCTCCTCTCATGGTGCCTTAATAGGGAGAAAGGGAATAAGCTTTATATATAGCACTTATGTGCCAGTAAAATGGGGATGGTAATAACACCTACTTCACAAGGTTGTATGAGGATCAAATGAAATAATATTTGCAAAGCACTTTATCAATCATAAGTGATACTTTAATGTTAGGAATTATTTTTTTTGTTTAAATCCTAACTCTGATGGTTGATACCCATAGGATCCTTAGTAAATCACTTTAATGTTGTTGAGTCTTAGTTTTTTCCTCTGTATAATGGGAGAAATGGATAGGGATCAGAGAATCCTAGGTCTAGAGCTAGGAAGGCTTTGAAAAGCCATTAAACCTCACCCTCTCATTTTACAGATGACAAAACTTGAGGTTCAGCAGATGAAACAATCTGCCTGAGATCACACAGGCAGCAAACATCAGAGTTGGAATTTGAACTCAGATCCTCAATGTTCTCTGAGATTCCTTCCACCTCTGAATCTCTGACCCTTTATGATTCACTAATTGAATTGGTCTTCAGCTCCCTGCAATCACTAGTCACCAGGTGGAAGTTATATATTTGTGTCTTTCATTCTGCCTTGTTTGATCTCCCGGAGACTGACTGTGTGGGCTAAGAATTCTATATATGTAGAATCCTATCTGAGGGATGGTGGCTTATGGTAGAAGCCAAACAAACAGGGTGACCATGAATTAAAGTGTTTGCTCATTTGAGAAGAGGGATATTGGAATGAGTATTTGGAGCCAGGACACTTAGCTCTGATCATGGATTGGATAAACTGCTTTACCTCAGCCTCAGTTTCATTCTCTGGGAAATAAGCCCAAATTCTCCAGGGACTAAATGATGTTAAAATCTTTGATTCTTAGATAATGCTTTGAATCTGTGGATAACTGGTAAAAGGAAATGCCTAAAAGTCAGACACTGTAATTTGACATATTACCAAGTGTTGTGTGAAGAAAGAAGATAAGATAGCATCAGATAGAATAGGAAAGGGAAGGAAGAGAAAGAAAGGGAAGGGAAGAAAGAGGAAGAAAGGAGATGAAAAGGAAAAGAAAGGAAAGGGTTAGGGAAAATGACATGCATACAAATAATTATGATAATTAGACTGTATTGGGTACAATGTGCTCTGGATGTTTGTCCAAAGGAACAAGATGGATTCCTTCTGTCTCAATGATCTTGAGTAGTCGGCGTACAAGGACTGGGGTTATTCCTCTGCCTCCTGCCAACCTGACGGGTGTGGGGGTGTTGGGCTGTGCCTTCAGGTGGATACTCACATCCATGCCGCGGCCTGTATGAACCAGAAACATCTGCTGCGCTTCATCAAGCACACGTACCAGACAGAGCCTGACAGGATCGTCACCGAGAAGAGAGGCAGGAAGATCACGCTCAGACAGGTGTTTGATGATCTTCACATGGACCCCTATGACCTCACTGTGGACTCCTTGGATGTCCATGCGGTAAGCTGATTCACCTGGGTACTGCCAGCAGGAGTGGTGGAAATTATAGAGACCCCCAAATTGGCTCAACATGATAATGATTCATTATCTCAGATGACTTGTGATCCCCATGGTCATAGTTGGCCCCATTAGCGTGGTAAGGAGGGACTTCTTGATTTTTTAAAAGTATCTCATGTCCCTCTCCTCACCCTCAAACTAAGGCAGCCAGAATATGTACTCACTGGAGCTCTTCTTTCCAGGGCCGGCAGACCTTCCATAGGTTTGACAAATTCAACTCCAAGTACAATCCAGTGGGAGCCAGTGAGCTTCGGGACCTGTACTTGAAAACTGAAAACTACTTAGGTGGAGAATACTTTGCTCGGATGGTCAAGGTCAGTAACCTCCCAGTCCTATTACCACTTGCCCTTCCCTCTCATGCTGGATGCCAACTAGAGTGGGAGAGGACTGGGATCTGAAAGATGGGCCAGCCTCAACACAGCTAGACCTCTCTTTTCTATTCCCTCTTCTCCCTAGCTAGAAGATGGGTGGATTTCAACTGCCAAATTCCCTATACACCAATGTAGGATCACCAATTTGTGATCTCTGTTCTGTTTATCCATCAATCTCATTCATGCACATGTCAAGACATCACCCTTTGATGTCTTTGGTCCTCTTCAAAAATGAAGGACAAATAATGTTCTGTTTATCAGTCAAATGAAGAAAAGAGTGAGGCTAGATTATCACCAATCAGAAATCATGAAAACTCAGAGCAGTGTCTGGGTCCGGAGATGCACAGCATCAGAGATAAGTGAGACCTTCAGACTCATCTGGTCCCACCTCCTCATAGGAGTATAGGATTTAGAGCTCAAAGCAATCCTGGAGGATCCCAAGGTCAGACCCCTCATTTTACAGTGAAGTAAACTGAGGCTTAGAGGAATTGGTTTGTCCAGTATCACACAAGTCTAGTACAAGAATGCAGTAGATACAGAAGCAGGTCACAGGTTAGGTGACTCCCAGTTTGGGTCTCTTTCCCCTTCAGAACCATTCTAGATGCAGTTGGTAGTTGGGTCTGCTCCCAAGGGATTGCTGTGCTCTGTCCCAAAGCTGCAATTGTGCCCCTCCTCGGGGCTCCCAGGGATGTTTCTGATAGACCTTTAGCCCAAGGGCAGTATTACTGAGAAGAGGACAAATGAACTAAGTGACATACAGCATAAAGTACTTAGGTTTGCTCTAACAAAGAACTTCCCCATATCAAAATAAATGGCTAAGGGAGCTTTGGGATCTCCATACTAAATGATTTTTTGGCGTTGGAAAGGTATTTAACTTATTTAACTAAATCTAAGCTTAGAAAGACAGTTTAAGTTAGATAGGTTGGATAGGTGGTGCAGGGGATAGAGTACCAGACTCAAGAGTCGGGAGGATTCATTCATCTTCAAGGAGTTCAAATGTGGCTTCAGATACTTATTAGTTGTGTGACCTTGAGCAAGTCACTTTAACCTATTTGCCTCAGTTCCTCATCTGTAAAATGAGTTGGAGAAGGAAATGGCAAATCACTTCAATATCTTTGCCAAGAAAACTCCAAATGGGATTACAGAGATTGACACAACTGGAATAAACAACAAAAATCCCCTAAAATGATTGGGTGGTAGGGGGCTAGATAAGATCACCTCTTTAGGTTCCTCTTAGGTCAGGGACTCCATGACAAATACGACAGTCCATCCACCTCGTCCCCTCTAGATGTTGCTCAGAGCCAAGAATGATCTTGAAATGACCTGGAAACTCTTTTTGGCCACAGGAAGTGGCCCGGGAACTGGAAGAGAGCAAATACCAGTATACAGAACCCCGGCTCTCCATCTATGGGCGCTCCCCCCGAGAATGGCTCAACCTGGCCAGGTGGTTCATTAATCACAAGGTCTACTCCCCAAATATGCGTTGGATCATCCAGGTCCCCAGAATCTAGTAAGTGAGGGCCCTGCTCACTGGGCTTCCCCATGTCTCACCCCCAGCATTCTACTCTTCCAGCTGTGACTGCTCCTCCCTTCCTTCTCCTCTTACTACCACCATAAGGTTCTGCTACTCCAGCTGGCACCACGTTTTCCCCTCTTCATGCCCACGCTTTGGTCGTGTGCTCCATTTTCTAGCTCTGGACTTAAAAGCTTCTTCTCTGAAGTTGGTGTGAAAATGTTCCCTAATTTGTAAAGTACTGGTTGTGAAACCAGAGCAACTGGGTTAAATCCTTTGGAAAAAAACCTTTATTACCCATATGACATTGGACAATTCACTTAACTTTCCTGGGCCTCAGTTTCCTCATCTGTAAAATGAATGAGTTGGACTAGATAACCTTAAATATCTCTTCCAACTCTGGATCAGTGATTAGATGTTCTATTATCTCTCTATGGACTTTTTAGATTTTTAGTTCACTCACACGATGGCTCCCAGGTGATATTCTAGATCTTTCTCCTCCACATGAGAGTTTGTTTAGAGAAAGGTATCTCATAGTGGGGACACTAGCTTTTTCTTTAGGGATGCTTCCCTCAAAGATCCTGTGAGAGGAGTCCTGTAGTGTGCTCCTGATTGCTAAACATCAAAGACTAGATTGAAATTCCCAGGATAAATCAGATAAAAATTGAAGGCAGAGGAATTTACAATGACCTGGGACTTCGCACTCCCAGATCTGGAGAAGACCTTGGGGAGTCAAGCTGCTGGACTGGGGGATAACGTCAAAGTTAAGGTGGGGTGGGGAAAAGAAGTAGAGCTCAGAAGAGCCAGGTGGGCACAGGCAGAGACCAGAAGAGGCAGAGGATGATGGGGAAGTTAAGCAGGTAGAGATCACAGGAGATGAATACAGTGAATGGCAGGTAGAGGCCAGAAGTATTTCTCAAGTTAACAAGTTAGGAGGAGGTGCATCGGGATTCCTAGGGAGGTCACTGTACATAGGGAAGAATTTTTCTTTAATCAGTAAATCGACAAATATTTTTAGGCACTTCCTATATCCCAGGCACTGTCCTAGGTGCTGGAGAAACATTTGCATTAAGTGGAAATTTGTAGAGTAAGATTTTGATGATGGGAAGCCCTTCCTCGACATCCCAGATGGTCAGAAGTAAGAGGGGCTGCTGCAAGCAATAGTGAGCTTCCCTTCACTGGCGATCTTCAGGCAGAAGCTGGGAGATAAGCACTTGCCAGGGAATATTCTAGAGGGGATTTTTGCCCTTGGGGTAGATGAGCCTTGAGGTTGCTCCCACCCCCCACACAGAGACGTGCCCTGTCGGGCAGGGGGCTGGTTGGTTACTCAGGCATTTGTCTCTGCCCTGGGCAAAGGGCGGTGGGTAGCCGAGTCCAGAACCATGTCTTTTTCTATTCTCCAGTGACATATTTAGATCCAAAAAGCTGCTTCCGAGTTTTGGGAAAATGCTGGAGAACATCTTCTTGCCTCTTTTTGAAGCCACGATCAACCCCAGGGATCACAAGGAACTTCACCTCTTCCTCAGATACGTAAGTCAGGCCATTCTGCTGTGAGTCTCCTTGTCTGGAAGAGTCAGGGACCACGAGATCCCCTTGCCTGCCTCCCTCCTGGGCACTCTGCTTCTTGGCCACATTTATTTCCCGAACCAAGGAATAAAGCTCGTGGCTATCGCACACCCCAGTGTCCTCTCCCCCTCCTCCCCCCAGGCTTACTCTCTCTCCCAGAATTCTGGGTGGTCCAGACCCCAGAGGTGAAGGGCCCAAATTCTTCTAAAACCCCCCAGCTTCATTCTGCACCCTTAGCTGGCTAGAGATGAAAAGCTGGCCAGTGCTACGGTTGCCCTCTAGTGGGCACATTAAGGAGATACATGTGTTTACGGGCTTCCATTTATTTTACAGACCCTATGTGGCTGCTGAGCCGAAGGAGGGGTAGGATGTGGGAAAATGAAACTGTGGTCTAGAGGGTCACCGATTCACAGGAGTCTATCTGCTTAGACTTCCTTCCTGAAAAAACCCCCCAGGATTTCTTTTCTTAAAAATAGAAAATGCTAATTCAATGACTTTAAGCATCAGCAACAAAGATGATGTTCACTAAATATGGCAAAACCAGGTTATGCGAATCCAACCATTCTGGAGAGCAATCTGGAGTTATGCCCCAAAAGTTATCAAACTGTGCATACCCTTTGATCCAGCAGTGTTTCTACTGGGCTTATAGCCCAAAGAGATACTAAAGAAGGGAAAGGGACCAGTATGTGCCAAAATGTTTGTGGCAGCCCTGTTTGTAGTGGCCAGAAGCTGGAAACTGAGTGGATGTCCATCAATTGGAGAATGGTTGGGTAAATTGTGGTATATGCATGTTATGGAATATTATTGTTCTATAAGAAATGACCAGCAGGATGAATACAGAGAGGCTTGGAGAGAATTACATGAACTGATGCTAAGTGAAAGGAGCAGAACCAAGAGATCATTATATACGTCAACAACGATACTGTATGAAGATGTATTCTGATGGAAGTGGATTTCTTTGAAAAAGAGACCTAATTCAGTTTCAATTGATCAATGATGGACAGAAGCAGCTACACCCAAAGAAAAAACACTGGGAAATGAATGTAAACTGTTTGCATTTTTGTTTTTCTTCCCGGGTTATTTTTAACTTCTGAATCCAATTCTCCCTGTGCAACAAGAAAACTGTTTGGATCTGCACACATATTGTTTCTAGGATATACTGTAATTTATTTAACATGTATAGGATCGCTTGCCATCTAGGGGAGGGGGTGGAGGGTGGGAGGGAAAAATCGGAACAGAAGTGAGTGCAAGGGATAATGTTGTAAAAAAAAAAATTACCCTGGCATGGATTCTGTCAATAAAAACTTACTATAATAATAATAAAAAAAAAACCAGGTTATGGCTAAGATGGTGGGCTTGGGAGTAGGACACAGAGAAAGAGAAATGAAGATTGGGAAGATGGGGGAGAGAAGAAATAAAGGGAAGAGAGAGGGAGACAGAGATAAGAGACAAATGACAGAGACAAGAGAGAGAAACAGAAAAAGAGAATTGGATAGAAATGAAAGAGAGACAGAAACAGACAAGAGATAGAGACAGAAACAGATAAGAGACAGAGATTGACACAGAGACAGAGAGACGGACAGAAAGACAAGAGAGAGAGAGATAGAAACAGATGAGACAGACAGACAGAAATGAGACATACAGAAACAGACAAGAGACAGAGTGAGACAGAGATAGCCAAAGCCAGAGAAAAAGAGAGACAGATACAGAGACAGATAGAAATGAGAGACAGAGATAGCCAGAGCCAGAGAAAAAGAGGCAGAGAGACAGAGACAAGATCCAGAGATAGCCAGAAACAGAGACAAGAGAGACTGTAAGATAGATAGAAATGAGAGACTGAGACAGACAGAAACAGACTATGGAGACAGAGATAGCCAGAGACAAAAAGACAGACAGACAGAAACAGACAAGAGACAGAGAGATGAAGAGCTTTGCCTTTACTGCCCCCGCCAACAAAGATGGCTCCCAGTTCTGCAACCTTGGTGGCTTTTTGGGGCTTTTCCCAGGATTTAGGGGTAATCCCTTAGCAGAAATCACTGGTTGGAAGTCCAAACTCTGCAGCAGTCCTGGCTGTGTGGTGTTCAGGATTTATTCTTTCCCCCACTAGGTAACAGGATTTGACAGTGTGGATGACGAGTCCAAACACAGTGACCACATGTTCTCGGACAAAAGCCCTAACCCAGACATCTGGACCAGTGAACAGAACCCGCCCTACAGCTATTATCTGTATTACATGTACGCCAACATCATGGTGCTCAACAACCTCCGCAAGTACGTGCTCGGGCATTAACCCTTTACCTAACCCCAGCAGGACTAGCCAAATGTCACCCTTGGTTATTGGGCTGGAACTAGAAGGGACCTTAGGACCTATTCTAACTTCCTCATTTTACAGATGAGGAAACTGAGGCTCGGGGAGTGGAATGACTTACTCAAATTCACATAACCTATACGTGAGAGAAATGGGACTTTGACCCAAGTCTTTTAACTCCAAATCCACCATCTTCCCATGTTCCTACCCTGACCTCTGGTTTTCCTTCCCTTCCTATGCTTTAAATTTGTTCTCTGATTCTATTCCCTCTTGGGTCTAACTCCTAAGTTTGTCCTCCATCTATCCTTATTACTTAACCCTTCCCTAGCTCTAACTAACCTTGTTCTTTCCCTTCCCATTCCTCCATTTTCCTCCAAAAATCAACAAGCTATTTAAACAACACATTAAAATGCCTACTGTGCGCCAGCACTATGCTAAGTGCTGGGGATACAAGGACAAAAATGGCTCGTGTTGTTTGTGAGCAGTCCTTGCCCACAAGGAGTACATATTCCACGTTCCCCTATTCACAGAGTTCAATGTGGCTGGCTAACCATAACACTCTTCTCCCAAGTCTAGATTCTAGTTCAAATCTTTCCACATTTGACCATGACCCTTGCCTGCTACCAAACACTTAGAACTCTGCCTTCTGTTATTCCCAGCTTCTAATTCCTAACCTTGCTCTCCCCTTGCTTCTGAGTTGAACCTTTAACCACGGCAATTAAGAAATCCTTGGTGATTTAGGAGAGGGCAGTTTCAGTTGAATGATGAGGTTGGAAGCCAAAAGGTTTAGACGAGGAGGAAAGGATGGAAAGTAGAGTTTAGCCATGAAAAAGAGGAGAGACTGAAGATGTTGGCTAGCAGGGTTGAGGAAGGATGGGGAAATTTCTTTTTTTTTCCCTCTTCCTCCATCATACTTGGCAATTTTTGGCTGTCCTCTCCTTTTTTTCCCCTTTTTTGTCTCTTCTCAATATTTGGTTCCCCTGAAATCAGTAGTTGGTCTCTGTTGGCTCTTAAAGATCAGATCTCTATCTACAGGAATTCTGTTAATTCTGTACATATTTGACAAATAAATATCCCAAGCAGAGATCTTTGAGGCCCATTTTCCATCTTTGTAGGAAATCTGCAGTTGAGTAGGCAAAGAGAAGGACCTTGACCTAATTGGATGGTGTCTGAGCTCAGTCTGAGCCCGTCAGGATCTCTTCCCAGACTAGTAGGGAAGGATGGGCCAGGCTGAGAGCAAGGGACGGTGATAGAGCTCAGTCCCTGGGGCATGGCATGAGCCAGGCTCCTGAAGGACACAGGGCCTTGCTGGCCACCCCTTTATGGCTGCCTAGAGGGCCGTGGGGATCTTGGAGACGTAGACAAGCCTACAGGGTTTGAGAGTGGGGCAGGAGGAGAGGAGTCTTGACTGGAGATGAGAAGATCTAGGATGAGCTGGAACAAAGAGGCAAAAATAGCAAAGAGGGTGGCTTGGTGATAGATCTTAGAGACATTAGTCTTCAAGTCCATAGACAGGGCAGAAAGGCAGGGCAATGAGAATTTGAGCTCTTAATACGTGCCAGGCACTGGGGAGACAAAATAAAGGTAAAAATACTAGCAGTTCCCCTTCAGGAGCTCATATTCTGTCAGAAGAAATGAGTATTCTTCTGGATCACTCAACAGGGGATTTGTGTCCAGTTATAAGTGGACTAGGTACCCTCTGATGTCCCTCCCAACCCCTAGACTTGGTGACTGGCCCCTTTCTCCTCTTTTCTTTGAGGGACAATTTCCCCCACAGGGAGTAACTGATGGAGCTGGAGGTCCCCCATGTCCATTTGGTCATCGGCGGCTCCTGCTGAACTATCCCCCTCTTCTCTTCCACAGGGAGCGGGGAATGAGCACCTTCCTGTTCCGGCCTCACTGTGGGGAGGCCGGTTCCATCACGCATCTCGTCTCTGCCTTCCTGACTGCCGACAATATCTCCCATGGACTGCTGCTCAAGAAGGTGGGACCCTGCTCCTGGCTGCTGCTGAGCGGGTTGGTGGGGAGAAAGCCAACTTTGCCTTTTCACCACTCAGAGCCTCCTGGCAAGCTTTTGGCTATATTCTTCTTGGGGGAGTCTTGAGGACACCCTGAGGGCCTCACCGGCTTTAAGAAAGTTTGGATTGAATTGGGGAGGGTTTAGCAGACCTTGATCCCCCGTCTGTGCCCTGCTGAGAAAGGGGATGGTCCGTGGGGAGGCTGGTCTTAGAGAGATGCTGGGAGATGGTCAGTGCTGATAAACTAGGGCAAGTCTCCATATCGGATCCTAAGCTTTGTACATATTACTCAGATTTCTCATTTCTCTTCCAATCCATTGGTGAATGAGTCTGGTCTTACATGAACTAGGTTTCAATGATTTCCATTTTTTTCTTTTTGGATCATTAAAAAATGTTATCAGTGCTTCAAAAACAAAGGTCATTTCCCAGGGACTACCCTTCTCATCAAGCCCTTCCATGTAACAGAAATACAGCTAAGCAAAGCACTAGTTGGGTTTGGCCATTATTCCAATGTAGCCATCATTCCAAACCCAGGGTCGGCCATCTCTCTGCTGAGAGGAAGGCGTTTGTTTCATAGCCAGGCCTCTGAAGCGTGCCAGTGACAGTTTTCAGTCCTTGGGGCCTCAATGGGCAGTGTTCTGCTTCTGCTAACTGCTCTACATCAGCTCATTAAATTTTAAAGTTTTTCCTATTTATCCTTTCTCTTGTCTGCTTATGTTCCATGGAGGCTCAGCAGTTTAGCCAGGTCAGGGACCACGGCTAATGGCATCCAAAACCAGAAAAGGGTTAAGTGGGATGGTGTCTCTAGCGAGATTTTTCTCCCCGATGACTCGGCCACAGTCCCCCGGGATTCCAGGCTGTCCCTGCAAGATGGTCTACCAGAGGCCGCCGATTCTGGCCCGGAGAACTTGTTACTGGGGCTCAGCTGCGTTCCTGGGACATATTCAACTTCCTCCTCTGGAGCTGGGACTGGAAAACTCGTCCCGGCCGCGCTGGGGAGGGCTTCCTTTTATTTTGTATGGCCTTCGGACAGAGGTTAAAAGGGCTGCACCCAGAATGAGAGTAGGGAAATCCCCAGGATCCAAGGGGCTTCAAGCGGCAGGTGCTGTGGCCAAGCAGACGTTCCGGCACGTGGAGGGTTCGGGCTGAGGGGACCCTCCAGCAGGGAGCCCCTGTGGCTTGGCGGGAGCTCATACATTCTTTGGAAACAAACACTGCCCAGACACGGCACGGGGAAGCCTCCTTTTCCTGTTATCAGGAACTGTCTTGATGGATGATGACAAATCCCTCTTCTATTTTTCCCCAGAGTCCGGTCTTGCAGTACCTCTATTACCTCGCCCAGATCCCCATCGCCATGTCTCCCCTGAGCAACAACAGCTTGTTCTTAGAATATTCCAAAAACCCACTGCGGGAGTTTCTTCACAAAGGACTGCAGGTCTCCCTCTCCACTGATGACCCCATGCAGTTCCATTATACCAAGGTGAGCACTGGGGAGGGGCTTCTCACCACTGGCCAATCCCCCAGACTCAGACTGTGACCGTTCTTGCTTATCTGAATGAGTTGAGTGCTACAGAGTACTGGCCTGCAGTCAGGAAGACCCAAGTTCAAATACAACCTCCGATGCTTCTTATCACTTAACCTCTCTCAGGCTCAGTTCTTGAACTGTAAAATGGGCATAATGATAGTACCTGCCTCCCAGGGCTGTTGGATGGATCAAATGAGATATTTATAAAGTGCTTACTTAGTGCAGTGCCTGGCACATAGTAGGTGCTAAATAAATGCTTGTGTGTGCCTTTTTCCTCTCTCCCCCAGAATGTCCCAGTCCCTTCTAATATTAAGACCTAGATTACTGAGAATGAACTTTACTAATCACTCATTATTTAAACATTTAAGGGCCTATGCCGGGCCAGGCCTTTGGGGGACACCCACAGGAAGGCAAGTAAGAGGCAAGATGTTAAGGCTAGAACCAAGAGAGATTTTTGGGTTGAAGATCCAAGGAAGAGGGAATATTCAGGAGAAGGTGCTCAATGGTGTTAGGTGCTTCATAGAAGTCAAGGAAGATCAGGATTGAGAAAAGGCCATCGGACTTGGCAATTATGAGGCCGTTAGTATAACTGGTAGTGACGACAAGAAGTGGATTCCATAGGGAACCATGTTGCTGGTGATTCCCAAACCTACGGCCTTTCCCTTCCACCATCTTTGTACCTCATCAGGTAGGAGCGTTTGGCTTTGGAGAGCATGCCCTGCGTCCATGATGATCCTCGGCTCTTCTGCAGCTTAAATAAAGCTTTAGAAAGCCTCAGCCAGTTTGGCTCAGAAATGAGATTTGAACTCGGTCTTCCTGACTCCCAGACTATCTCCGTACGCAGTGTTCCATAGTTCTTCTCAGGTGGTATATTTTGTAGGAGCCTAATAAAGGTTTGATGGATTCAGTTTCAAGAAGCCATGGAATTAAGGCCTTTGCAAGTCAGGAAACTAGAAGACTTTCTTTCCCAGTTTCTCTTTAGCATCCTCAATGGTCCCTACAAAGTCTCTTGCTGGAAAAGTCAATGCTAAGGGGATGTTTCTGCTTTGAGTTTTGGCTTCAGACTTTTCCACGGGCTTCACAGCCTAACAAATGTGATTTATTTATTCTTTGGGGTGGGGGCTGATTTGTCTTTCTACAGGAAGCCCTCATGGAAGAATATGCGATCGCAGCCCAAGTGTGGAAGCTCAGCACGTGTGACCTGTGTGAGATCGCTCGAAACAGCGTGCTCCAGAGTGGGCTGTCCCACAAGGTGAGTGGGGTCTGCCGGGTGGGAGGGGAATTGGGAGGGAAAATCGTGGGAAAGTTCTTTGGAGGCTCGGTGTGGATCCAGGCAGTGGTGGGCAGCATGGGCTTGTCTCTATGTCCTGGAGATAGTATCTGTCATTTGGAAAGCGTGTTCAAGCTTGCAGAGCTCACAAAAGGTGGTGGGATGGTTTGTTTTACAGATGAAACCAGGTCCCAGAGGACTTGGTTAAATGTCACCAAGGTGGATGGCTCAGGCAGGATTTAGACCCAGGTATTCCGTCACCATTGTCACGAAGCCAGTCAGCTGCCCAGTCGCCCAGGCCTTTTTGGCCAGCTTGGGAAGATACTGATCTCTGGGACCAACTGGTCCCTCCTCTCAGAAGGTAGAAGTTCCACGTCATCCTCAGCAGCAGCCCCTTTGCCTGTTGTAACTCCAAGTGTCCAGACTGAGACATTTCCTTCTTTGAGGTCTTTCTGTCCCCACGGTCTCTTCAGACCAGGTTTATCTTCAATAATATGCTTTTCAGTGCCTCCTGTGTAAAAGGCACCAGGATGGATGATAGGGGAGACAGAAAACATGGGTAAGACAGTGTCTGATCTTGAAAATCTTCCTGTTTCATACCATCATCATCAGGCTCCCCCTTCTCCACACATGGTACCCTCTGGAATCTCCTCCTGAGAACCTTGCTTTAGCTTCCTTTTGTGTACTGACCTCCAATAGATTGTAGGCTCCTTGAGGGCAGGGACTAGCTTTATTGGCATCCTCAGTGCTTAGCCCAGTGGCTAACACATAAATGCTTGATGTTTTTTGTATCATACACTAACTTCACTTAATTTTTTATTTATTGTTATTGTCATTTAATTTTGCAAACCGTAAAACAGGATAGAAATCCTAGTTATTGTATCATTAGTTATTAGTGCAGGCTGCCTCCAGGACCTATCTAAATCCATCTTTGGCCATTCCACTCTTGAAGCCACGAATGCCAAATGCAGCAGGCTCGGCACAAAACTCCAATAAGTTTTGCTGTCAGGGTGGACGTACTAACAACCGAGTCATGTTAGGAAATGCAAGAAATTAAGACTCTAAGCCGCTTAGAGGAAGGATTCTTTGGATTTTGTACCCCCAGTCTCGGCATATGCCTTAAAGGTAGTGGGGATGGGACATTCCTTGAATTAACTTGTGTTTTACTTTTTCTACAGGAAAAGCAAAAATTTCTGGGGCCAAATTATTATAAAGAAGGACCTGAAGGAAATGATATTCGAAAAACAAATGTTGCCCAGATCCGGATGGCTTTTAGATACGAGACCTTATGCAACGAGCTCAGCTTTCTGTCTGATGCCATGAAATCGGAAGAGATTACAGCTTTGTTTAAGTAGGCTCAGTGCTGGGACACACTCCCAGAGCCTGCTGGTTTTAACCCTGCCCCGCTGTAGTGGATGCTGGTCAAGGGGAGCCTGCTCAGGACCAAATACAGCCTCCCTGGAAATGAAAGCTCGGGACGCTGCTCAGGGGCTTCTCACTTTGACCTCCATCCTCCCCATCCCAGCATACCTGGAACCGAGGCACTGGGCACAGTGGGGCCTGGGGGCTGACTTGGGGAACTGGGTTTCAGTTTGTATTTTTTTCTTAAGTTTTCCAGACACTTTTCGGAAGACTGCCAATACTTGCATGGAAGGAATTGTACTTTTCACTGTCAGGGGCCACACTGTATTGCCAATCAACCCTCTGGCCCTAAATGGCTGGTGGAATCAGATATATCCACTAAGTTTTCACACCGGGATGCCTGGGTTTGCTTTATTTTTTACAAGGTATTTTTACTAAGTATTTTTGTTCAGATTTCCATATACCATTACTATTAGCATTCACCGAATAGAACAGGAATGTGCTGTAGGGATGATCTAGTCCAACTTTCTTACAAATGAAGAAATGGAAGCAAGAACTTGTTAAAGTCACAGCATAGAGCCCAGTCCACAAACAGTCCCGCCTCCATGAATTCTGGGGGCTTGCTTGCCGGAAGCCCCTTTTCACCATTGAGCATTGTCTTTCAGGGAGCAGGAATTTGGCTCTGGGGACCTTAAAACAGAAAACTTAGTCCCTCTTGGGCAAGCAAAGGGAAATGTAAGAAGTTCCCTGGAGCTAAGGGGAACCTGGGAGGTCTGCTAGGGAGAGGCCTCCTGCCCAAGGCCACGGTCTCTCTCTACAACATACTGCCTTCTTCTCCAGTATCACTTTTGTATTTTCCAATTCATGTCTGAGGAAGATTCCCCCATCCCCCCCCCCTTTTCTTCTTGTTTAAAGAATGAAGAACTGGGTTTATCATCATCTCCCTAAATAACAGGTCTTTAGCTAGCAATCTCAGTGATCAGACAAGGAGAGACAATTAAGTGGGCTAGGAAAGGATAGTGGAGTGATTCTTAGAATCTGAATTTAAACTCTTCCAATTTACTCCCTACCAATGTTTTAATGTCACGTGCACATGGTAATTAGAAAACTGCTTGAGCTTGCTTAATAAGCTCCCATGTATTTCTCTAAGTACACACAGACCTGGAGAAGCTGTTACAGACTTAGTGGAATCTATGTGTGCAAAAACGGTTACTAGACTTTAGATCCTTCTCGTTACTTTCTCTGGCCACGGAAATCTGGGGGCTGTTGGTTTTTGCGGCAGAATAATTTCCTGAGTCTAAACTTGCCCACTGTGGCATGTAACTTTCTTAGAAAAGCCCCAATCGTACTCATTTGCACTAATGTATATAACTCCTGTATAGTCTGATTTTAGCTGTTTAGAGACACCTGTTTAAAAGAAATGGAATTAAAGTTTAATGAGACAGTTGCTCAATTATGTGAATGTTTTCAGCTATCGACATTGTTAGATCTTCCTTATTTTCTCTTTAAGGAAGTGTGGAGGGCAGAAGGGAAGACCAAGGAAGCATTACCCTAAATTAATGGAGTGTAGCAAGTGAATGCTCTTCCTAACCCTGACAGACATGCTTGGAGAACATCCATGGCAGAGTCAAGAAGTCCCATTGCCAGAGGCCTTCTGGTTTTTCTTCAGTAGCCAAAGGCAATTACCGGTGTCTGGTTTCACACCATAGTCAGGAGGCTGCCCGTAGAAAACCCAGAGCTTTCTCTCCTGGGAGTGGCTTCCTGTTTTGCTCTAACATGTTTGGGGCATCCTTGTCTCTCTTCCTCTTCTCTTTGGAGGATCACTTTGTCACTCCTGAATGTTCCCAGTACCGGTGTGTTTCTGCTTGGTGATACTTACTGGTTACTGTTTTGATGGCTGCTAGGTCGGCAGCACAATAATATAGTGCTTTTCCAGGTGTGGCCTTTTCCAAGACAGCTCTGGAGATTTATTCTCTGCCCCCTAACCTAACTAGTCTTAGTAACCCACTTTCCTTTTTGCTACAATTTTATATTGCCTTATGAATATAATGCACAGCCTCCCGAGGCACCCATGCTTTCTGCCTTTTACCTTCTGCTCTTGGAGGGAGATGCAGTGGCAAGACCCATCCTTCTGCACTGGCCTTTTCTTTGACTTCTTGCTGTCCGAGTAAAATCCTCTTCATTTTTTTCATTCGTCTTGTGGACACAGTTGAGGGTAATGAGATATAATGTCAGTAATCCACTCTATTTGAACGAATGTTTTAAAGGTCAGTGGTAACGATATTAAAAAGAACATTAACTATGTGGAATCTGGTCCTCTGCACTTTTGTTTTTCCCTTCCAGAAACACTCAGGATAAGTGTTAGACCCTAAAAACGAGGAAAGGACTTCACCTTAGGTCTTTGACAGGCTTTGGCTTTTTACCCACATCACATCCACAGTACCCAGAATAGTGGGATTAATTATACATCTCTAAAGACTCAGAAGATAAAAAGTTTCAAGCAGTTCCAGAACAGATCAGAAA